>NW_006799945.1:5570151-5632745 GCF_000485575.1 Poecilia formosa
CTGCATTAAAGTTTCCCACCTTATAGGGAGAACGTTAGTTTGACAAGATTTTCCTTTAAGCACAAATTTATTTTGGTCTATTATTAATCTTTACATCCATGATTTGTCCTATAAGAAATCTTAAAGCCCATAGAGAAAATATGGACATCAGTTATAGGCTACTGCATCTTTGACCGGCAGCTGATGTCACTGTGCGTAAAATGTAATTACTCTGAGCCGGCTTGGCTATTTTAAAGCTATGATGTAATGGTCAAAACTTTGTGCGCGAGCACGTCACGTTCGGCACAAAACGGGAGAGATCCGTCGGAGGGATATGTGGAGGCGCTCAAAGCTCGCAGCTCACGCCGCAAGCCCGAGTGTCCCCCCTCTCGGCACTCCACCTTCCACCCCCATCACCAAATCGACACCTCTGGATTGGCTACCGGAGTTACGAGATGGGAGACTGCAAGATGTAGGGTTTCCCCTCATGTGCAGACGTGTAGGTGCGCTTTTTTAATATATATTCCGGAGGCTTTACACGCGCTCCTTGCAACGCCGACAACTGTGCGAAACCATCGGTTCTAATTTAAGACTCAGTCAGACTGGAGGTGATGCATTAATATTCAGCGATAAAGGCAGATGTAGGTGCAGGGTCACTTCAGCAGACGGATCCCTGCCGTCAGGGGAAAAGCTTGCTGTCTAGTGCACACTGCTGACTGCAGTCATGCGTACAGGAGCCCCACAAAAGCGTTAATACTACACCATTTGTTTTTGACCAACAGCGCTTTTTGTGCATTATCTTTTTTCACTGACATAAATACATCTTTTTTTTCTTTTTTTTTACCATTCCTTACCGATAGGGAGCGTTGCAAACACAAGTCATTGCTTGCTGTACAGATGTCTGCCGGTGAACTGAGGTGAACTGAATTGAACTCAGTCCTCCTTGCCCTCCTGTAAGCCAGTCTGCATTGAGACGTTCGAAACAATAAAAGAAAATTTACATGCCTCTCCGTCTCCCCTCCCACCCACGACCCCTGTCTGTCAGACCCTCAGACCTCAAAACATCCCTCTTCTGTGATCACATAAATACTCAGTGGTGTGTCTGTCTGCCATACAGAACACTTTTACGTAATGTTAGCCAGTTCCGCAAACTCTTGAACGACAAAAGCCACCTCTTGTGAGTCTCAAACGAAGCTGAGGGAGTTGAGGGAAGGACTCCTGAGACCCAAGCTACACTTTGATTTTCCTCAGTACCATATCAGGAACATATGTTGGGTTTATAGAATCTGATGCAAGAGAAACACAAGCTCCAACTTCCAAATGGTTGTCCAAAAACACCCCTGACACAACTTCCAGCTCAAATGGAGCATCTTTGCAAATAAGCTATGAAATCACTTTATTTTCTGCAGGTGTTGTTGTTGTTGTGCCCAGCCCCCTCATCTTGTTCTGACCCCTCCTGACTAGAGATTAGTATTTATGCATAATCTTATGTGTGCATTTTTAAGACTTATGTCCATCAGTGCACCAGAAAGCATTGATTATTGTATTTGTTGCCAAAAGGCAACAAATACAATCAAACAAATTCAGCAGAGCCTAATCTTTTAAATCTAACTCAGCCCACAAAAATCCGACTGCCTCTAAAAATATTCTAACCCCTTGTTTTGATCCCAGCACGGTGTTGTTTATGGCTGCTGCTTTTTTTTTTCTTTAACTGTTATTGACCACTGCAATATCTGTTTACTCCTTTTTTTCCCCTCCTCCAGAATGCATTTTGTTACATCAATGCTTACGGTGATGTTTTCGCTGACCTTTGGAAAGCTTGTTTTCAACTTACGGGTGCATGCTGACTTAACTGGTTTCTCAAATGCACAACAACCCTCATCAGTAATTTTTCCAGTTAAGTTTGTAAGTTACATTTAAGTAGAGAGCTTTGAAATCTGATAGGATGTAGGTGACAGTAATGTTTACCAACTCTACATGCAGTATTTGCTGTTACTGTTAAAAGTGAGCACATGTTGTTAATTTTGAATAATTGTAATAAAATAAAAATACATTTAAAACTAGCACAGTGCTTTTCAAAAATAGTCGTGGCCTCTTGAAACTTTCCGCCACATGCTTCAATGTTTTTTTTTTTTTTTTGTATGTAAACAAACAACATGAATTAGTGGATAAAAGGTCAAGTGGAAAGAACAGGATGCATGGCTTTCAATATTTTTATTCAAAGATAGACCAATGTGAAAAGTATGGCATACATTTGAACTCAGCCCTTCGAACTTTGCACAAAGTTGACCCAGTTTTAGGTTTTGTTCAGCCTCTATCAGAATTTCTCCATCCACCCATCTTATAATCTACTCTAACCTGCTTCCCTGGCCTTCCCACAACATGATGCTGCCAATGTCATCATGGCAGTGGAAACAGGATTTTTAGGGCAATTCGCAATGTTGGTTATCCACCACAAGTGGTGTTTTGCATGCAACACAAAAAGTTAAAGTTTCGTATTATCTGACTAGACCACCTTAATCCACACCTTTGCTATGTCTCTTACATGGCCTGTGGAAAACTGCAAACAGTATTCCTGATGGCTTTTTTTTTTCATTAAATGCTATCTTATTGCTTCTGTTCTTCTTGCTGCCAAACTTGTGGAGTGCACCGTTTATAACTACCTCTAAACAGATTCTGCCTTGCTAGTTGTGGATCTCTGCAGCTCCTCCAGAGTTACCATGGTTCTCTTGTTTGTATGTCTAATTAATGCTCTTCATCCTCTGGTTTCTGGCCATGCCTAAGGTATCTATTGTGCCATATTTATTCTGTTTTTGCACAGTAGAATGAATAGTGCTCCATGATATGATATGACAGGGTGCCACTTTAAGACAACATTCTATGCAATATGGCATGAAACCAAGTTAGTCAAATTATGTTAGTTAAAGGAATGTTTGTGAATAAAAAGTTTGAATGCCCAGACCTGATATGTGTCTTTCTCCTTAAGGAGTATGGTTTCATATTACATTATCTGATGATGATGATGCAGAGTGACAGGGGTTTTCTAAGACTCTCCCAGCCCAGTAGGATTATATTGATTATGGCGATGATTTCCCATGCAGTCCTGTCTGACGGCTTGAAAGTCACATGCATCCAGCGTGGCCTGGCACACAGAGTACTTGAAACTTTTATTTCTGTTGACTTTGATGACCATGGATTTGAGCAAATGAAAAATTCACGTAGCATTACATTTGAATATTACATGGAACCAGTACCTTTAAAAACAACAACAAAAATAAAAAAAAACAACAGAAATGCTACCCAAATATGTGTTGATTTTTGCACATGGACTCATTGAAAGGTGTGTGCTTACTTTTGACTCTTTCTGCATGAATCACTGCATCAATGTGGCACAGCAAGGAGGTGAACAGCCTGTGGCTATGCTGAGGTGTTAAGGAAGCTCGGGCTGCTTCAGTGATGGCCCCCAGGTTGTCATCAATACTGAATGTGGAAACTTCACACTGGTCTTTGAGCAATTTGGATTACAGTGGTCTTCTATTTTCCTCCATATTCTGGCACCTTTATTTCCAAATGAAATGTAACATTTACTTCAATCTGGAAAGAGGACTTTGGACAACTGGCCAACAGTCCAGATGTTTTTTTCTTAGCCCAGGTGAGACACCTCTGGCACTGACTGTAGTTCTTTACACAGGGAATGTTACACTTGTAGCCCTTGCCCTGAATATGCCAGTGGGTGGTTGATAGCTTCTGTTGAAGTAGTAACTACAGCAGCAATCCACTCTATGTGAATCTACCCCAGATGCTGGGATGAACTTTGCTTGCCATAAATTTCAGGCTGCAGTTATCCTTGTTCTTTGTGCACCTTCTTCTGTTATGCCTTTTCCTTCCACTTAATTTTCCATTAATATGCTTGGGTAGAACACTCTGTTAACAGTCAACTTTGTTAGCAATGCCCTTTTTAGCATACTCTCCTTGTGGAAGTGACTGTTAATTTGTACTTTTTGTAATTCCCCATGTATTTGCATAAGGAACAAAAGTTACCTCTAGGAAACTATACACACACAAATTCTCACAACACACAGAATGACCCACAACTGGGACATCAAGTTCTGTATCCAAGTGTTAAGCAAACTCTGGTGTTCCCTATTAGTCTTTGCATCCGGGTCATGCTGTGCTATCCCGCATCAAAGAAGAGGGAAAAAGAAAAGAATCACAAAAGAAATGGTGGCAATCTTCCATGACCTGTTGGAAGCAATTATATGCAGACGCTAGCAGATAATTGCTGTGATAAGAGATATATCTTGGTGCTTTCACCCAGTGTGAAGGTATAAACAAAAACATTGAAATGTTACCCTAGCTTGTTTTTATGTTCTCCTACGTTCTCAGAAAGTGTCTAGGTGATCTTATATGAATTCAATTGTGATACTAAGACGGAGATAAATAAACTTGAGATTATGATTAATAAACTACTCTAGAATTGTCAAAACATTCATGGACATAGTTTTGCCTCAGTTAGAACTTTTAACTTTGTTGGAGTATTGCATTCTTACAGTCACTTTTCTTTGGACACAATTGAAATAAGTCACGTCAATGACATTTTTTCTAATTTTTATTTTTCCCTTGTTTTTGACCAATTTCTTCCACTGTTTTCTCCTCAAATTGCTCTGATCACTTTAGCATAAAGATGAAAAAGACTCTTGCTCTCAGAGCCAGAGCATTTGAAAAGTAAACGAGTCTTAATTATTCCCTTCCTCTCTGCTTTTTATCAAGTCCCTGTGACATTTTTCATTTTTATTGCATGTGTGCTTTTTGACTCTGTCATCTTTACATAGTGTGTTGGTATGGGAAAACCCCCCAAAAACAAACAAACAAAAGGAAATTACTGCCTGGGTGCATGCATCCATATGTGTGTTAATTGGGAGACACAAATGTGCTTTAACTTATCTGCTCATATACATATTTGTCAGTTCTTGATTATTCATATATATACACACATGTGTGTGTGAGTGTATGTGATTGTATGATTCCTGGTGCCCACAGTGTTAGGTCTGGAGAAGTGCAGTGCACTGGATTAATTGGGCATGGCAGAATTATGACAGCTGTTTACACAAGAAACCCTATGAGGACTTTAGCACACCTTTTAGCTCTGAGTACACAATGTGACAGATGGAAGGTTTTTCCTTCCAGCATTTTGGAAGCCTGAACACATCTACCCGAGAATTGACCTTGATGTTGAACTCAACCCAATGTTTTGAGGATTTGTGTACTAAATCCCAAGTTAATGAATGTATACTGTTGTGTGTATTTAATTAGAAACAGGTCAAAGTAGCTAGATGTCTCTGCACCATTAGCCAGCCTGTTAATACCATTAGTCTCAAACTGTGGTACATGTACCACTGGTGGTACTTGGAATGGGTTTAGTGGCACTCCGGAGAAATGTTGGTATTACGTATCTGCAAGGCAAATTCCCAGGACTCCCAGTCATTACTATAATCTGTTTTGGGGAGCTTTCTTGTTTCTCATTCAAATACATTAATGATGGATTAATGTGGACTGAACCAAAACTTTTACATCTGTTTTTTTAACAGGAATAAGCTACACAGCTACATAAAATTAACTTCACCCCTGAAATGATGACAAATACCATATGAATCTTGTAGCTCCAGATATTAATCATTCAACAACATGATATCAAGGGGAACCAGATGCTCTTAATTGTGTGTTCTAGTACAACTTGTCCAAATATAAATTAAAACATGCTTAACAAATATATTGACTGCTTTCAGTTATTTTTACACAATGGTTTTATTCATTGACAAAATCAGCCTAAATCTTTAGTTTAGTTTAAAAATGTGCACGGTTTAAAATCCAGCAAATATTGATAAAATCAACTTTCTGCCAGAAAGTAAACTTTTTTTATAGCTTGTTTCTCAGAAACATTCTGAAAAATGTAGCAAACTGTGATTTTTGTGCACCTTTACATTCCTACTGCTACATTTGTAGTTCTATTGGATTTTGGAAATGGGGATTGTGAGAAACCACTAACTTTTAGAGTGCGGATTTTGACTTCTTGGACCACACTATTGCATAACAACAAGTGCTGAGATGGTGCTTATTTAATGAAGTTTAACAACCACTAACTTAAAAATATAATTATAATAAATAAGAAATTAAGTCATCCAGGTGGGCATGTGCTCAAGCAAAGATGTAAACATAGTTGTGATCATCAGCTTTACTCTATATAAAGGTATGATAGGCAAGTATGAAAGGCATTTACAGAAATCTCAAGTGCTGATCTCAGTGTTACCTGTTGAGAACACTTCATAGCTCTTGGAACTGGGTGTGTGGGTCAAAGATTGAGTGTCTCTTTGTGGGTAGGAATAATTACTTGAAAGCCCATGAAGTGCCTCAAGAGCAGAGTCCAGCTCTATCACCTGTGAACACACCATTTCCACTCTCTGAAAAGAACCTTTTTAAGGCATTTCAGCAGGCCCTAAGCTAACAAACAAACAGTAAGCATTCAGAGATCCCCTAAGAAGTAAAAACACATTACCATCCCGAAGCTGACAGGCAGGGTCCAAGTGAAACAGGAAAAAAGTGTTTCGGTGCCTCTGCAAAAACAAGGCCTTAGCAGAAAACTAGCTGTTTCTGGCAACCCCCACTTGCAGGAGACGTTGCATGTACAACTTTCAATGTACTCAATGTTAACATAAACATAAATATATACAGGGGACATTTCCATGGGGTCTCCCTTAGTTAAACATACACTTCCACCTAATTTCCAGGATAGCATAGTTTTAGATATCAAATGGACCAATCATGGCAAAACCCTTCTTTTGAATGTTACCAAAATGTTTGGTTTTTCTCTAGAAAAATACCTTGAAATCAATTCAACAATTATTTTTTACAGAAAAGTCAATCACACCTCTATTTTAGATTTACACATAACCCCAGAAATAAGACAAACATATGTTAATTTACCTTTGTTTCCTTCTCTTTCCAGGCCTGTACGACAAATGTTTCTACGCCTCCAGTGACAGAGGTTGGCTGCTTGGGATCCAGGCTGTTAGCGAACATGGAAACCGCGATCCTCGGTTC
The DNA here is from genome assembly GCF_000485575.1 of Poecilia formosa. Classification (NCBI taxonomy): domain Eukaryota; kingdom Metazoa; phylum Chordata; class Actinopteri; order Cyprinodontiformes; family Poeciliidae; genus Poecilia; species Poecilia formosa. The sequence continues at coordinate 5,577,229 of NW_006799945.1, forward strand.
TTCTTTTCGCTCAAAACTGACCGCGCTCACAAAGTGACCTCCATCCACGCTAATGTTCGTTATGTACCTAACCAATGGGCATATGTGGCGATCACATATGATGGTGTGTACATGCGGCTGTTCGTCAACGGGGCCCAAGTTGGTGTTAGCCGAGAGCAGTCAGGTGATGTCTTCAGTCATATGACCAAAAAGTGCAAAGTGCTAATGATTGGGGGGAATGCACTGAATCACAATTACAGAGGGGCAGTTGAAAAGGTGGGTTTGTGGAGGCAGGCCCGTGGACAGAGGGATATTATCAGGGATATGCAGGGCCATGAACACCCCAGAGATCTACCTCACTTGGTCATACGCGAAAACTTTGAACACCCAGGCCGCAAGTGGTTGACAGTTAAAGATGGCAATTTTCCTCAGCCAGAGAAGCAAGGCCTTGGACAAAAAGAATATCTAGGCACTGACAGCATGGGAAATACTGAGGGATTATTGGACACAACTCTAGAACCTCCAACTTGTGGCCAAACTGTGTGTGACAATGTTGACGTCATTAAAAACTACAACCAGCTTTGGACTTTCCGTCAGCGAAAGGTAGTCCAGTATTGCGTTGTAAATATTTGGGATGATGAAAGGAAGAGACCAACTGTATCAGACAACCAAATTATCTTGCAACACCAGAAGCTGAATGATGCCTTCAATCCCTACAATATATCCTGGAATCTCAGCATTCATAATGTGACCAGCTCCTTCCTACGTGACCGCTTGATTCTTGCCAACTGTGATATTGGCAAAATTGGCAATGATGAATGTGACCCTGAATGTAACCATCCACTGACAGGGTTTGATGCAGGTGACTGTCTGTTTGGGCATCCAAGCAACTGTCCTAATCACAAACTGGGAAATGGAGTATGTGACGCTGAATGTAACTGCGACACATACTTTTATGATAACGGCGATTGTTGCAATCCCAATGTGACGGATGTGACCAAGACCTGCATCGACAGCTCCTCTCCACACAAGTAAGGTCCTTGTTTTTAAAGGTTTTATACTGCTACCATATTTGTCCTTTTTTTTTTTTTTTGGAAGTTTCACATAATTTTAATCCACTAAAAAGTTCCAACTAATCACAACATTGTGCTTCATTTGATGAATATTTTTACTGACATTACACAAAGTACACACTAAGGCCTCTAATGACTTTCTTAAATCAAACAGCAATTCTTTTCGTACATGGATCCCTTAGGAAAGGCTTTTTTTGGTCTGGCCTCACTGTTTCCTTACTATTTGGGCTGACGCTTAGAGTAACCCAACTCCCAGCCTGTGTGGCCAGGAAAATCCTCTGGGGTAGCCAGTCTAATCTAGCCTTGGCCTTGTTCAATCAGTGTTCCACACTCAAGCAGGACAAAACAAATGCAAGATGATGACTTTCCTGGTAGCAAATGTGGAGGCCAGACTGTTCATTTCTCTGTCCAATTTTCAACACTTCCCTTCTTTTTTTTTCCTTCTGTTTTTTATACCCAGTGGTCTTAATTAAGCTGGCTTAGTTGGAGATTGGAGCTGACTTGGAGGAAGCGATAACTTAAATAGAGTGTAGGTCCATTAGAGGTCAAAAATAAAGGCTAGCATGCCTGTTTCTTGTAACAAATGGGATGATTTCTTAGACACATTCCCACATGTCAAGGAAGGGGAGTTATAGTTCCCTGAATCCTGGTGGTAATGCATTTTCAGAGGAAAACACAGATGACAGTATTTCTTGTGTGTGATTGAACAAATATTGCATATTTTCTAGGTTATTGGGGTTGCATCCACATACAGAAAAATATTGTTTTGTTTTTTTACACAACATCAAGGCAATTTCTTGTTTTTGTGGTAAATTTATTGTGGTTACTAGATGATGAGTAAAGTCCTTAGAGGGAATTGTCTCTGGAATTTGCTGCAATAATTTTTAGCCAGACCTCCAATAGCATGATTGTTTGATTCTTGGTACACTGAAAGTCAGCACACCAAAGTAAGACATTTTTGTGGACAGCATAGCAGACTGTCAGGGGTATTTCAGAAAAAGAAAATAAGTTACCAATATTTTAGCCTGTCATGAGAGGACACGTGAAAGACAAAACAAAGTATCTCGCATGTTGTGTTTTTTCCTCTCTTTTTCCTACATGATGATAAGAATAATTAAGATAAGTCTATTTTATCTATAGTTCTGTTTTAGAAATTACCATTTAAGTTAAAATGACCACAACTAACCTAAAAATTATATCTAATCACAACAACAACAACAATAACAAAACCTCTTCACCAACTTAGTCATCAGCAGACGCTACCCAGATAGCACAGAATGATTGAAACAACATTGAATCAATGTCAGCCAGAAACATTGAATCAACGTTGAACGCTGACATTGAAACAACATTGAAAGTGGTCTGTCACTTGTATGTTGAATCAACATTAGGGTTTCAACCATAACTGACATTATATCAGTGTTGATTCAATCATCATCTGTATGTCAACTTACATGCATATTTGTGTTGATATTACATTGAATCAGTTAGGAATCAGCGTTGATTCAACCGTCATCTGAATGTGGATCTACATGTAGATTTGGGTTGATTCAACGTTGATTTAACGTTGTGTGCTATCTGGGTAATTAAGTAGCCGTTAACTATTTAGTTAAGATGAACATGCTTGCATTTTTAACGTTTAAATGCCCCTTTTGGAATTGAACTTACTGTTTTGTAAAACAAACAAAAAAAAAGACAGATGGTGGCAAGAAAGAAGCAGAGAAAATGTCACAAGATTCTTCATCTCAAGAAATAGATATAATCTTCTCAAGTGGTTGCTTATTTTGCTTTGATTATGGAATGTCTGGAGAGAGCTGCACTACAAACAGTTTGACATTCCTCTTTAATTATGGAATTCTTGTTGAACAATGTACTGCACATGCAGGAGAACAATGGCTGAGAGGTCTAACTTTTCTTATTTTTTTTCACCATTTTCGTGTGATACTCCTCATGTGTAATCTGTGTTTGACAGAACACCAAAGTGTGGACACATCCCATAAACAGGAGCAAAGATTTTTCTAGGTCCAAAATAGGGTTATCAAGGTTTGACGTATATTAATGTGAGGTTTTAAGTTGAAGTTAGACAGTAAGTTGTGATCATCAAGACCCAACCTTTGATCATCATAAACGATCATCTAGCAAGGGGGAACAGAATGTATTCTGTCGATAGAGTGCTCCTATGAGATAAACACCACACACACTTTCCATTATCCACATCTGGTGAATGAAAATATTTTACATTGTTTTTACAAATGTTGACGTCCCATGCCGTGTGTTTTCTCTGTTCTTTGGTGTTAAAAGCAATCCAAACAGTTTTAGCATCTACTTAAATGCGAGGTCGATTCAATGTTATTATTTTTTTCAACTTTACCAGGATCTGGAGTACAACAAATCAGGTCATTACTGCAATTCATCAAAGTGGAATTTGAAACTTCAGTGTAACACCGGGGTGAAGATTAATCAGTATTAATATGACCACATATTCATATGCACCAATATCTGTAATTTGTTCATTATTTGACCAGAGAAGCCAAAAGTACATTCACCTTTCTTTGACCTTTGTGCAACATAAAATGAAAATACTTCTAAACAATTTACACACAACAGCAAGACAAATTGATCAAGAAAAATATTGGATCTATTAGAGGCTTATTAGGGTTTGAGTAAAGGAAAGTCTGGCTTGGAAGTGTGTTTTTCCATCTGACTCTATTACTCTACGCACCTCATTGGTCGATACCTTTCACTGTGACAGATTGATTAACTTTTGGACCATCCTTACATCTTTCTTTCAATTCTTCTCTCTGCTGTGAAAAGATAATCTCTAGGGCTCATGGTTTGTTTTCTTTTTTGTTTTTTCTTTCTTCTTTTTACTGTCGGTCAGCTAAACCTTAACCCTGTTTCCCATAAAATATAATGAAGTACTTTGCATTAAACAGCAGGACTTGACTCTTCTCTATTATAATAGTAAAAACACCTGTAGTAAAATTTTCATCTGTGGTCTCAGTTGGGTTGATCTAAGTCTGAATTAGCATTTGTACATAATTAAGGGACTTAAGGGAATGTTGGAATGTAAAGGAGTTACAACAGGCCATGTCAGGATAATATGTTGCCAGATATGGTTGGTGGTCCCTAAAAAATGTGACAAATTAGGGAATTATTTAGCTAAAAATGCAGCTATCGTGGTTCAGATGTCAGAAAGTTCAATGATGAAGAGGTTCTCACGTTTCTACCCATTTGTGAGAGTTCACCAGGCTAATCTGTTAATTTTGTCTCTGAGATTTAGAAAATATGAACATTTTCTTGTATGTTTCTCTAAATTGGGCTTTTGAAGAATCCAACAACAGCGGACATGTTGTCCTTGCAAAGCAAAGAGTTCCCAGAGGACTGTGTTGAAAGGTTAAATAGGAAAGTGGAAGCATAGTAATAAAGCCAGAGATGAATGATGGGTTTAAGGGCTGTGTTGTTGACCAATGTGATGACAGTGGAGCCAAGGGCCCCTCCAATTTCAGAAGTGTTCTTGGCTGTTACGCTGTCAATGCGATGCCAGCTCACCTCAGCTTCCATGCTGCCCTAAACATATGTATGCAAAGCAAATTTATAGGCTCATTTGAATTTTATGTAGAGTCAAATGAAGGAAGTTATAGCCCCACATTTAATATGTTTTAGGTGTAAAAGCTTTAAGATGATAGTATAGCCTACTCTATGTATGCCTATATTGAATTACCCTGACATGAAGCCTTTTTGTAGAGGCTTGATTTGCTTCACACATTATCTTTTATCCAAAGACACAAGATAACTATCTTCTCTCCATTTCGAATTTAGTATGTTTGTATCCAGTTCAAAAGTATTCTCCAGGAAAATAGCTTAAAGTTGGATAAAGGGGCTTAAGTGGGAATCTGAAGCAGATAAAGGATTGTTGGTCTGGATAAGAAGGTTGATACAAAGACTGAATTTTCAAAATATCTGTACTATTGTGATTGTGTGAAGATGAACTATGAAACATTTATCTGCTTAAGTAGCGGTGTAACGTAAATTCCCCAAATACACTATTCGAAAACGTGGAACAGATGTCCAAAAGGAATTTGTATTCCTTTGAGACAAGGGGAGGCCAGTGGGAATTGTCCCGCTGCCCTCCCCTTGAATAGCTTCTTGCATGTAGGAGGCACATGGGTGCTAATGAAACAGAAAATATTAGATCCATGTTGACCTCAAAGTAGAAATGCTCCTTTCATTCATTGCTGCCTCAATCATCTCGGCATCAAACCTTCTGACCCCATTCCCCTGACACGCATGTCCAAAAACTCTGGACAAATATTTTTTGAGGAAATAACAAAATTCCTCAAATTATTGGGAATAGAGACCTCATATTATCTGCTTTCTCCCCCGTCTCTCCCACCCTCTCCTCTTAGACCACACCCCATTGAGGCTACTGTTGCTTTTGCACAGAGCTATGACTGAGTACTATATATTGTACCTTTCATCCAAACTTTATCTAATAGGGCACGCTCACCTTTCATGAGGCATGTCATTATAACATTATTCTTTTATGAGGCACATTCAAACATTTTTAACCTTATTTTTTGTGGAAAATTTAAAAAAAGAAAAATCTTTACATTGCTGTTCTGACTCACAACTTAATATGCTAGCTTATCATAAGGATACAAATTACATGGCTAACTTTTAAAGAAAATTTACACACGTAAGCTATGTTCTGAAATGACAACTATTTTTTTTATTAAACAAAATAATGACTAAAAAAGCCACAAACATTTAAAATACAATCTCTTTTTTCTGTCCAATTAACCCTGGAAATAAATCCCAAAGTTTATTTGCTAGCTAAAAAGATGAGGATATTTATGACTTTGGCATTAGGTCTAGTTAGACATTTAGTATTTTCACCCTAGTTTCCACCATTAAATTAGCATCCTAACACATTATTCAAAGTGGTTGTAACCAGTAAAGCAAGATTTTACAGTCTAACACCCCAAACTGATTCAAGATGTCATTGGAATAGGATTAGAGGCTGGTCTAGCTAAATCTAATAGCAATAGCTAATAGCTTTTTGAAAGGATTTGATGCAAGCAGTTAAATGTATGCGAAAGATCAAATCTGAGGTGTTTGTGTTCACTTACAAGGGAAACTTGACTCAGTTGGGCCATAGCATCAGATAGTTTCAATGTTCCAATGGAATGAAAATGGTAATTGTTTTTACTGCAATGAGGAAATCATCACACACAGTGGGACAGATTGGATACCAGATGGAATTAATTCATCTCATCTCCTTTTTTCCTCCTAGTTCTTGCTCTTTTAAAAATCACCATGTGAGATTTTACGATTGGTAAATGTGTTTACTGAAAGAAGAAGAAGAAAAAAAAGCGAGCAGTCCCAAATGCAACATTGTCATTAAAATTAAATTGTCCTCCCAGGTCTTGTGTTCCCATCAATGAAGTAAATTATTACCAGTGATTACTGTACAGTCGTTTATTGAAGGACTGATTATCGAAATAAACACTTCACTCAAAGGTCCGATTGTAATGAGAAGCAATATGTATTTATCCAAATAAGTCACAGATCCTAAGTTTTAATGTCTGCATTATCCAGATAATTTATTTAGATATATGTCTTTAACTTCATTAATCCTTATATTACTAAAAATTTGAATGTTTACGAAAAGTCTGAAAATATATTAGTGCCTTTTTTTCAGGGCTCTCTATAACAGTCCTAATTAGGTAACAATTAATGTCATACAAACAATGGAAAAGAAAAAAATATCCTACTTTTGAAGTGCTCAACCAGTTAGCTTTCCAATGACAAGATGTCAAATCTGTTCCTCTTGCCTTCTTGCATCACAGTGTCATTATTCATAAGTCAAAATCAGACTTGAATTTTGCAAAAATCTACAACTCGCAAACCTTGTAGCAGTTCATAACTCATAGACATATCTTATTTCAGCTGCTGAGTGTAGGGGTAAATATAAAGAGTACATTCCAGGTTCAACTGACTCACACAAAGGTATAAATCTTTGAAAACAAATCCTTTTATTCTGTATTTACTTGAGCCCACTTAAGAAGAAGGAGTGATATGGAGTTAAACAAAATCAACACCCACTATAACAAATTTATGTTGCGCAACACTAAACATATTACAATAAGAATTCAAATCTGTCTTATGACATCAAAGTACAAATTCAGCTCAGGATAAAAACAAAGCAAGAAAGGGATAAAGAATGTCTTCAATCAACGTTAAACTGTGATAAATTCTGTTGTCTGTAGACTTTGTTTGACTTGTTATTACTACTATATTCCCTGTCGTAAGGATATGTTGATTGTTAATTAACATGTAAATTTGTTTCAGTGTAGAATGCAGTATGTTTCAGTGCCTGATTGTTTTATCAGACAGACAGAGCAGGTATGACTACAGAATCAGCGTTGATGAATCACCTCTTCTGCTTTTCTATTTGAAGAAACTGGAGTTTCTCTTCAATGCACAGAATCTTATGAGGTCAGGCAAAATATGAGCACAAAATGAAAAGGCAGGCAAGTGGGCCAAATAAACTAGGTCAAAACATTAGAAGAAAAATCTATTTCGTGACGATGAGGCCAATTTGTTGTGTTTTGTTTTTGGTCATCTATCTTTATCTACTGAATGTATATCTCCAAAGCTTTCACAAAACCAGATAAAGATAATAAACGATCACTCCAGCATGTGCAACCGATTTCCAAGTTCTTCTAAGAAAACTGATCTTGTTGACTTTGTTTGCTAGGACCACCAGCCAGACTCAGGGAAAATGTGCTCACACAATGAATGACAGTTTCACTGCTGTGAAGATCTCATTTTGTTGAGTGATTGCAATCATTACTGTTGCCCTTACTATTCTCAGGGCCTCAGACGCAGCATTAGGTCATGAACAGGAAGACATCAGAGTACCTGAACAATAATTGAAGTCTCAGGGTGACTTGTATGAGTCAGGCTGACCTGGGGTGCTTTGAGAATACAAATGTCAAGACTATGTTGAGATGCAATGTTGAGATAGATGTAAGGGGGGGAAATGAAAGCTTTAATATGTTACAATATCACAAGGGACCATATGTTTTTTTGTTGGAAAGCGTTGTGGTTTGCAGTAAAAATGCCATATCCTCTCTGTTGATGCCAAACAACTCGTTCTGCTATTTACTCTTCTTTTTTTTTGGAATTATGTATTGTAGTTTACAACTGAACTTTGAAGAAGCAAGAAGAATGGCAATTCAGTCATTTATTCATTTAAAAAACAGGAGCCTGAGTAGTGCATGGGAGAGGCATACACAGTCACAACAAACTGGCACTTTCTCTTATTGCTGGTCAACAGGTTGGTCACACAATGCTGTAGAATGGCTTGCCATTCTTCAAACACCATTTGTTAAAAGTCAGACAGTTTTGCTGTCTGACACAACAGGATGTAAATCCTGTTTACTCCGAAATCCTGGAATTAGTTGTTGATAAACCCTCAGCGACATCTTGGAAGATAGAGTCCGTAAGAGTGCAGATATGGAACTCCAATTAGTTGTCTCACCAATTGGTAAAAAATCTTTAAAATCTTTGTTAAGCTGTACTTTAAACAACAGAGAACTAAAAACATACAACAAAAATATGAAAATATCCAAATCTGAACAGATATTTACTTTTATGTCATGCAATATAGCTAAGTATCTTCTTTATTCATTATTTTTCATAAATATCACTTTATGAATACCACTCTATATTATTAAGATTCAGTCATAGTCACAGAATAAACAAATTATCCTTAGACCATGACACCAAATTAAGAAAACTAACAAATTATAGAACAGTTTATATAATTCCTAAACTACTACGATTAGAATTAAAAATTCAGCTTTAAGAGCGATCATCCTAACTGAACTTGATACAATCAGATGAATTTTCTCAGATAAGATTGAAGAAGTGGAAATGTTTGTGCAGGTGAATTTATCATAACCATTGAACACATTCTTTTTTGTGATCTTGTGCTAAATAAATGAAATCAGAACTATTTACAGAAAAACAAAATATCTTATGATACAAGTGAAAAGATACATTTTGTTAAAAGTCAAGCATATTTAGGTTATTTGTTAGTCATGTAAGGCTCACTTTGAAACCTGTTTATTATGGTTTTGTTTTCTGAAAGATAACATATATGATATTTTTTTATTGCTTTTGCTGCTTTAGGAAAATCCATAAACATTTTCATTCCCTGGAAAAAATTGTTTTGATCCTAGGATTATTATTTTATTGTCAACTAAACTCTTTTTCTGCTACTCCCTTTTGACTGTATTTTCTAGAGCCTTTTTGGATATGAAAGAAGTGAAAGAGATTGTACGTTTGGATGGGTCGACTCACCTGAATGTCTTCTTTGCCAATTCGTCTGATGAGGACCTGGCAGGGGTTGCCACTTGGCCCTGGGACAAGGAAGCCCTTACACATTTGGGTAAAAAATAAACAAAACCACAGACACACATTCATAAACGTATGAACACTCGCATGCACCACATTACAGTAAATGCACGCACATGTCCCATGGACTTCCCAGATTGTTGATTTTAACACAGTAACACAGTTCAAGCCATAAGTAGTACCGTATTTTTCGGACTATAAGCCGCTACTTTTTTCCCACACTTTGAACCATGGTGCTTTTCTGTGGATTTTTCTTCAACCACCAGGGGGCTCTTTAGCAGGAGGTGAATCATTAGAAGTCAAAAATTAGAAATCGAAGAAAAACGTGCTAATTTTCATTTACAATATGCTAGCAGGAGGCACGGGGAGAAATGTTTTCAAACTCATACCCCCTCCTGGAAACCACATGAAGAAGTTCATATGACGCAACTTTTAAGTTGAAGGCTATCGATCTGGCAGTACAGATAGCCGCTGTGTAAGCTTGGCGTGAACGAATCCATGGTTCTCTTGGAGACGCAGGGCTGCGTCCTTCATAGCAGATAAATTTTCTTGTGGAAAACCGGGAGCGGCGATACCAGCGGTTTATAGCCCGGTGCGGCTTACATATGTACGTTTCCGGGTTTTTTATTTTATTTTTAAACTTTGTGGGCAAGGCTTATAGTGAGATGCACTCTACAGTCCGGAAAGTACGGTATCTAACATGTTAGAATGATATGGTAGCTAAGGGAGCTTATTAATTATTAATTCACTATCTGAATTAACACATTAAGAATAGAGACTCTTGTTTTATGCAAACATTATTAGGCTTTTCCCTATTTTGTCCTCTTTTTTCATAGGTGGAATTGTGCTGAATCCCTCCTTTTATGGAACATTTGGTCACACTGACACAATGGTCCATGAGATTGGACATAGCCTTGGATTATACCATGTATTTCGAGGTGTATCAGAGATTGACTCCTGCAATGATGCTTGTTTGGAAACTGAACCCTCAATGGAGACTGGAGACTTGTGTGCTGACACCAATCCCACCCCAAAGTGTAAAGAGTGCAATGATCCTGAACCAGGCAATGAGACCTGCGGCCATCAGCACTTCACGCATACCCCTTTCAACAACTATATGAGCTACACAGGTGAGCTTGGATCCACTTGTCAATTCTGCTTTTAACTTGTTTCAAATTTACAGCTAAACTGAAAAAAAAAAAAAATAATAATAACCATAGTAGAATTTGATGAGTATATACCTTGCATACCAAGCCATATGTGGAATTTTACTTTGGAAAAGCACTGAAAAAACTCAGCAGGAGGGACACACTTTTATGTTTCTTGATTTATACTACAGCCAGTTTTTTTCTCATTCTTGGAAAAAGTGATATAATGCTAAATATAAACAGATGGCTATCTTTATTCATGTGACGTGGGACATTAGAATGACTTAAAGCTTTTTCTTTTTTTTTCTTTTTTTAATCAAAACAAAGATCATTTTATCATAACAATTAGCAAAAATGTCATGCTGCCACTTTTATTTAAATATCATTTTGAGACTGCTATGCTATCTTATTTTGAAATTTAGTTCTGGAATGAAATTCAAAATAAACATATTTCTTGATAAGCAGTAACACATTGTCTTATAAGACAACTGCCACTGCCAAGCTTTTCAAGCTGAAATACACACACTGCATTGTGTGTATTTCACTGGAATTTCATGTGATAGTCCAAAACAAAGTAGTGCATAATTTTCTATTCACAATAAAAATATATTTGGCTTTCAAACTTGAAAAGATACAGCCTTCACTGCTATAAAGTGACTTCTAAAGCATTCATTTCAATGGGATTTTTATTTAGAATTAATAAAGTAAATTGGAGTGTATGCAAATGTTCACTGCAATTTTCAGATTTCTACTTGTTAAAAAAGATAAAGTAAAAGTATTTGTCAAAAACCATGTGTGATTTTCTTTTTACTTCAGAATTATGTGATGATCGTTGATATGTTGAATATTGCATCAATCCAAAATCTCACCGTCATGAACTTCCTTTTTAATCCTCAGATGATGCTTGTACAAATTCATTCACATTGAACCAGGTGGCAAGGATGCACTGCTACTTGGACCTTGTATACCAGAAATGGCAAACAAGCTTCAAATCTCCTCCAGTGGTGATGGCACCGCATGTAGTTGAGCAGCATCACAACTCTGTTACCCTGGAATGGTTTCCACCCATTTCTGGACACTTCTACGACAGGTGAAACAAACTACTGCCCAAAGGTTAACAAACAAATGCCTGTGCTATTAATGAGGTTACAAAAGTAAATATTCTTAATTGATTTCAGATGATAGAATTGTTTTTTAATGTTAGTGTCCTTAACAGAGACCAACATTTCCAAATAAAACCTTTTGGTTAACCTCCTACTTGTCACATATTTGCTGTTCCTACTATATTTACATATACTGTGTTAAGGTGTTTGAGGTGTTTTTGATCTGTATCTAAGTTGTTTTTTGTTCTTGCTTATTGGTTTCCTAGAGAAGTGGGATTAGTGTGTGATAAATGTACTGAGGGGAGAGTTCTACTGCAGTACGCCTCCAACTCTTCATCTCCAAGACCATGCGACCCTTCGGGACACTGGTCCCCCCGAGAAGCTGAAGGTATGTTTTTCACGTTACATGGCATGAAAGGTTTGCTATTGAAAGGTTGCTTTTTTGGCTAAACATTGAATGCCTGTTTGGAAAATTCATTAAAAGTTCTTACCAATAGATGACAGATGTGAGTCACTGTCTTCAACTGTTTTGCCAATTTCATTTTCAAAAGCAAGCACTGTATAAATGCAAAGTAACATCCCCCTTTAATCTTGAGTTTAAGAGCTGATTACATGATTTGAGGTTTATCTGGTGTTGGATTTCGGAGTTAATACGGCATACACAAATTTTGCGGACTGACTCGGACCCAAAATGATGACTCATTGGATTCATGACTTTTGGGCAGTGAAGAAACGTAGAAGGATCAGAGACGTTTGTAATAAGTATTTCAAAGCACTTTGAAAAATAAATCTATTTACACTGCAGATACAGACAGCAACACAATGCTTTAAAGAAATGTGCTTAGAAAAATATGTCTGATGGATACGTGATATTTTCCAGTATGGAAACCCAAGCAGAAGCATTGGGATGAATCTGGTGTGGGTTAAGCGGCTTTTAAAATCCTGCATTTGGAAACACATTTATTTGTACTGCACGCAACTAGCAACAGAGGTTTTATGTGCTGTGCCGAGCAAAGTGCATCACTTTAGTTTTGCACAAAAAACACAGCAATGATTCACTTGTTACTATGAAAGCTAGACCTTTTTGGTGTTGGCAGTCACGAAACTTCAGGGTTCATTCCCTGTATTGCACAGAAGTGAGCTCGGCACATGATTGCAATTCACAAATCTCTTTGGTGTCTTGGTATGTACTGGTCCTTTACAAAAAAAAAAAAAAAAAACAGAAAAGTTCAAATAGACAAAATTCTGTTTTGCAACATCTAGAAAGTCGCTATAAATTATAGACATATATTTTAGATGTGCCTCTTAAATTTTCATTGTTTTGTTTTTATCTAGAATTTTATTTAAGCACATCTTGTCTAAATTCTTTGCACAGCTAGCCAATTGGAAGGATGCACACATGTCCATCAGTACCGTTTGAATACACACATTCCTTCACTTGGTTCAGATGAACACAGATGGATGCTTGCATGTCCTCAACCTCAGCTTGGAACACATGGTGTTTTCAAACAATAAATGCCAATCTTAAAACTTTTTTTAGAGGTCTACGTCTTCTGGCACTTGTGTTAGGCTTGGAATTAGTTTTTACTAGATGTGGCAAATATTGTGTTTACGTTACAACATACATAGTGTTGATATGTACACAGAAGCACATGGTAGAGAATGAATCATGGTTGGGATAGTTTCATTCTCTATCCCAACCTATTTGGTCCTGTATGAAAAGTAATTGCCCCTCAATCTAGAAACGAGTTTTACCATCATTGATGGAAAAAAAATGCATTTTTTTAAACAACTTTTAAAATGCTGTGGAGGAATTGCTTATGCATATATATGGTTTTTATTTACATATGCAGAACCTTGTGAAAGTTTCCATCCCCTTGGCATCTTCTGTGTTTGGTTTCCACACAACTTGGAATTAAAATAGGTTATTTTAGGGCTTGTGTCTTTTCATTTACAGAACAAGCCTTCAACTTTGAACATTTATTTTCCTTGTTATTGTGAAGCAAACAACAATTAGGACAACATAACGATAATAATAAAATTCCAGTGTGCATACATATTCACCCCCCTGACATTCATTAAGTTATGGAGCCAACATTTGTAGCAATTACACACACACATGCCACTTTGCATAGGTTTCGATGAGCTTGCCACATCTTGCCACTGGGATTTTTGGCCAATCCTAAAGATAAAACTGCTCCAGCTCCTTCAAGTTAGATGGTCTCTGCTGGTAAACACCAACCTTCAAGTCGGACAACAGATTTTCACTTGAATTGAGGTCTGGGCTTTGAGTAGGCCATTCCGATACATTTACACATTTACCTTTAAACCATTTGAGCGTTGCTTTTACAGTATATTTTTTGGGTCGTTGTCCTGTTAATTAAACGGCAAACCTCGGTCCTACTTTCAAATCACTGACAGACTGAAACAGGTTTTGCTCAAGAATATATTTTTATTTGGCATCATGCATCTTCCTCTGAACTCTGACCGGTTTACCAGTCCTTGCCGTTCATAAACATCCTCACAGTGGTGCAGGATGGGAAGCAAAGCGGAACCATCAAGAGTTTGAATTAATAATGATATTTATCAATCTGTGACAGACTTGTTTAACCCTTAAGTGAGTTCTGATTTAATGAAGGTTGATTTAATGTGTCATATTCAGAATATTTAAAGATAGTAATGCTTCAATATAAATGCTTCTATTAAATGCCTCCTTAAGACTTTTCAGCAGGGTTGTGTCCAGAAGAGGGCCAAATGTGGGCTAGCAATAATTTTGGGGTGTTAAACTAAAATAAAGACCTAAGCTGTAAGCAGGACAGTTATAAACTTTATAAACCTGAGTGACTCACAAATAAATGACATTAACATGAATAAATAAAATATGTAAGTAATTCTTATAATTCGTTATTTCAATTAGTAACACAAAAGCTATAACTATAGCCGCAGCAGCTGTAATTTGTTGAAGGGTACGGAAAAAATTTATATCTATGATGTTTAAAATACAGTGTAAAATGCGCAAATGTTAGTGGTCACCACAATATCCACAACTAAATAGATACATATCTGCTGCTCAGGAAATATTCCTGCCTGTGAGACTCCTTTGACAAATACTGTAGTTGTACATCTTCACAGAATCGAGTGTAAACCTGTTTCTATGCAAATCACAGTGTCAGCCTCTCAAAATCAAAACATATTTTTATGTAAATCTGATAATGTTGCCTTTGCAGTAAGTAGAACGTGTGTACCACAGGCAAGTCTGGACATGTCTGACATGTTGTGAGTCTGTGCATGTGTGCGTGTGTGTGTGTGTGTGTGCGCGTGCACATAATGTGCTCCATTTCCCCTCTTGGAATGAATCTCTTTCCTTGCTCTAGCCTCTACTGGATAAACAGCTGCTGTTCTGCTGCAAATGTGTCACATATTTACTTACTTCCACTGGACATTTCTGTAGAGTTCATACTCAAATACTCCCAAACAAAAAACACTGACCACTGACATCACCTTATTTACAAAATAAACATATTGAAGTTTACATATCTAATACACATGTGTATCAACTTTCATATTTAAATGACAAATATATGGCACACAATGTTTAGGATTGCTAACCGGAAAACAACAATGTGGTCATAACAAAACAGGATATGATTGGATAAAGCCTACTGAAAAAATATATAAAGCCAATCCTGATGCAGACTGATGGGGGGCGGGGGGGGAGCAAAAAATAGATAGATAAAAAATTTTATACAGAAAGACAAATATGATGTAATTAAGTTAAATAAATAAACATTTAGAAACATACTAGGTGAAAACACCTCTTCAGATTTTGGAACAGGTGCCTAAAACATGAATCGAGGACAAACCGACCTTGAAATAAACACTTTATCAGGTCAACTTGCAAGACAAAAAGTAACATGAGTCTGGCAAAGAAATAAAAAAAATAAATAAATCCTGCAATCATGCAATAAATCATTTGTATAATTTGTAACTGAGGCCTAGTTTGAAACTAGAAGGTGGGTTTGAAATGTTTATTTTTTTGCTAACTGAATATAATTATACATTATATAATATATTCAGCTAGTTATTAGTCGAGTGTTGTCAGATAATACTTTGAGAGTACTTGACCACAATGGTACTCTCAAAGTATTTCCAGTAATTAGTTATAGAATGAAGTAACCAGAATACAATAGAAACAATGCTGAAGTTTAAAGAAATAATAACAGAATTTATTTGCTTTTAGATGTAAACACTTAATTAACATAATTTGTCGATTCTGACAATCAACTTGATGACATAAATTAACTTTTTCTGTGAACTAGATTAATGTCCGCAAACACTGACTACATTTGTAACTTTATCTTAACCAGTACTTTAAGTGTGCCGGTACAGTTAACTATTAGTCATGACGGGTCTCCTTAAAACATTAAAACCTCTCCAAAGCAATAAAAGAAACACAATACGATTAAAGTATAGGAATAACTGGAAAATAAATCTAAATTTAATTCTAATACACAATATGTTTAAAATGCAAACTGGTGCATAAACAATCAATGTATCATAATAAACTTCACTAGACTGATGAAAACCTGTAAATACAGTAAAAAAAATAAATAAATAAAGACGCACAATCATTTGTGTTTGATAATAAACTAGAGAAAGCACTTCCTGTTTCAGATCAGTTATAATTACCAAAATTGTATCTCTAGAATAAACATATATGACTTAAACAGCTGTTTGGCTTGTTGTTTATCCTTCCATATGGTTTGAAGAATAGTTTGCTGTAATGTTGGCCTAATCCTCCAGGCAGAAGTGGTGTGAAAATCTGGTTTATAGGTCTGTCCTTTGTTGTTCTCCTTAAGAGCTTTTAAAGTAATATGCTTGGGATCCTTGTTCATTTGGAGGACCAACAAGTATTTCAATGAGAATAACTTTAGCACCTAAACACTTTTATGCCTCTCATCTGGTGAACAGATGAACATGGTAACTCAAGCAATAGTTCTCCTCAAGGAAGTAGTATGCCAGAAGTGTTGCCTTAAAGTACTTCACAGGTGGGCTTCCAATTTACTTAAATGATGTGAATCAGAAGCTTACAAACCATATCATCATTATGTATGCTTTTCCAAAGTGTTTAAAGGCTTAGTAATCTAGAAAAGAGAAACACTTGGCCTGATTTAAAGTCACACAGAGAAGAAAAAAGGGTTATGCATCCTTTTATACAGTCTAAGTCTAAGTTAATGACTGGTTTCTACTGTAAGATACCCTGGGCATTGCCATAGGGTTAGGGTAGTACTATGCAATTTTGCTTGGTTCTCATTTCCCTTCAGTGCTCTGTCTGGGATTTCCCCCATTAAGCTTGATTTCTCGTTCTTTAGTTCTGCAGCAGTACCAATAAGCAAACAGGAGTTGTGAACAATGGCATCAAATTTCTGCACTGTTTTAGAAAAGCAGTTTGCCTTTGGTTGTAGTTTGGCAATGACAGTGAAAGAAGTGAACAAAGCCAGTCAGTCCATGTTGGCCACACTTGAAAATATTGAGCAACTAAGGTCAGAATGTTTAAGACATTTTATTGCTGGCAAAGATGCCATGGCCATGCTCTCCATGGGGTTGTTTAAAGTGCATGCAATTTCCAGAAAACTTCATCAAGGTGCCCATTACATACATAACAACTAAGCGGCAGTGATTGTGTAAAATCAGATTCATTTGTTTATAACTTCATCATCCAGCAAGTAATAATTTTCTTAATAGAAGGGGCTGGTTTTTCCCAGGATAACAGGAAGAAGCATTCATGAAAAAAATCCTTGTTGAAGTTGAATAAGGAATAAAATTTGCATGTTTGGTTTTGTGTGAAGCCAACTGTCTGGGAATTATGTGGAATTGCTTTTGCATGCAAAGTGTGCAAAACTACATGCTCTTAGGAAACCGTTTATTTTATCATTTTGGACAGCTATGACAACCATAACTTTTGTCCACATGCTGATGTTCTGTTACTTTACCAATACACTAATGGAAATTTTACCACATTTGCTTTACCATCTGCATTTGTTTTACTGTTAACTTACCAATTGTGTGAAATAACCTCAAACATACTAAGGATTTGTTGTTTGGAAATAAGCAAACTGCACAAGTTATTTATTAATTTACATGGAATGATATCTATCCTTTTCTTTTCCTGGTGACATTTTGTGGGTATACAACTACAAGTTACCACACTGATTAGCAGTGACCATATTCTCTCACTGACTGTGTATACATCAGGAAACCAAAGTAAAACAAACATTATGTCAATATAATGTTTTTTTTTTACAAAAAAGAACAAAAAAAAACAATCTTTTCAAATCTATGTCAACATGTTTGGGCTCGATTGTTGACTGCTATTAATATATCACAAAATATTCATGCAGCAAGGCAGTGATATCCAAGCATTAGTGTCTTTTACTGTTAAAAAGTGTTTCTGTGTGTCTGCAAAGTGTCTTTTTATTTATGACTATGTCAGTGCTAAAGGTTGGAGTGGGTCGATGTCTGTCTTTTAAGTGAGGAAGCGTGTAACATTGTGTGACAGTGAGTCATAGATAGTGAGAGCCAGAAGCAGACACTTCTTAGAAAGCATAAAGTGTGCATGCCCGGACATATTCTTGTTCTGTTTATCCATTCCACTCTTCAGACTGGTTTATAATGGGAGTAGTGGTACAACATTGATTAGTAATTTTACTTTGCTATTTATACATTAGGCAGTATTTGTCATGGTGTCAACATGAAAGAATTGTGGTGAAGTTTAAAAATACATTGGAAAGTATGGTCAAGTGCCCTTTGGCTGTAAGGTCAGTGCTGTGAGTTTTCCTACTCCCAATACAAAGAACGCATGAACATATCTTATCCATGCTTCAACTTTTACACGACTGCTAAGGACCTGTGTGGTAAATCTGACTCTGAAGGATTTGAACAAATGTTTGAGTTTGGGATTGGAAATGGGTTTATGAACCATGTATTTGTTAGAAAAAAATAAAAACGTTTCTAATGAGGTGTGTGGAAGAAGCACTGGGCAAGTCTAGCACAAACAAGGCAATGATAACTATGGTGAGATTAAGCTATGTTTCCAAATTTTACTGTTATGAGCCAATCTCTCCCACAGACAATCTCAGACTGTCCAAATCAACCTGAAAGATGAATTTGTGACCTTTTCATTGAGCAATCTCTATCACATAAAAAGAAATGCATGCTGATTTTGGTGATTTTTTTTTTTAAAGTTTAAGTATTTAATTACAATCAAAAACAAATGCCTCTCTAATTAAAGATACATAGAATCAGCCAGCTAGTAATCAGTGAAATCAAGACTTAAATATATTGTTAATCAATGGACTGCACAAGTGTTTATCTCCAGTCCTCAAGTGTCAGAGTCCTGAATGTGTCAGATATGTTCCTGGTTCCACACAAATCATTACAACAACTGGTCCATTATTAAGCCTCTGCACAACATGGTCACCTGCATTGGAGCTGTGGCACATCTGAAACATGCAGGACTCTTCCATTGGAGAAATGGAGTTAAACACCCCTGAGCTAATGTCTATTCAAATGATTTTCTGTGCTAAAGAAACATATCTAATAACAAATATTGTGACAGACCACTTGAGGTCTCCACTCACAGCTGGACTGGATTAAAAAAAAAAAAGAAAATAAAAAGATTTTTGGTAACTTACTGTTACTCTGTGTACCACTGTTCTTTGCGTTATTCTATGTTCTGTCATTCTGTACGTTATTCTGTATTTTAGGCGGTGTGCCATTACTCGGTGGGTGTTAGTTGGAGTAAAGTAAATGAGATGATCGAACCTAGCTCCGGTGTCATCCTTCTTTCTCCTCCACAATATGACAGCAACATTTATTTTCCATAGACAACTGGAAAAAGCAGGCTACTAAAAATATTTTAACTGGTTAAAATCTAAGATTTACCAACAGTTTACCAGTCACTCAGGAGCTTAAAGAAAGGACTTGCACTGATGAAAAGTTCAGTTCAGCAGTTTAATCTGAAAACTAAAAAGATAGGCGACGACAACATTTCGGAAGCACATTTGATTTATCTGCTAAGAACATCAGAACTGCCACAAAAGCAAGAACATAGCACCTTACTCTGGTCCTTGATGCTTTCCTACAGTGGTGGCCAAAGTTGGTCTTCATGGAACGGCATCCAGTTCTCTCCCTGGTGGTAGTAATAACCTTCTCAGCATGTCAGTATTCTTCATAGGCCTTCTAATGAGCCATCATTTGATCCAGGTGTGTTAAACCAGGGAGAGAACTAAAACATGCAGAGGCCAGCCCTCGAGGACCCACTTTGGACACCAGTGCTTTACTACCTCTCCCAGTCCTCCCAAGTCCTCCCCAATCCTTCACCACAAAACAGAAATTGACAATAGCTTCTGTTTGGAAGGTTGGATTCCAGCAAAACTTGAAGGGCTTTGCCAGATGGGCTTGTACTGAACTGGACTGAAGGTGATTGTGAAGATTTGCCAACATGTCACCTGGTGGATGGGTGCGGGAACAGTGTGAGCGAATTGACAATGGCAATGGGGTGGCACTCCTGGAGCTCCTGCGGTCGCCGCTGCTTACAGCTTTAGTTGTCTTTGCATTTTAGCTTTTACTACTGATACATAAAAAAACCCTTACTGACCCATTAGGTTTTCTTGATTTCTTTTCCTTACTAAACAACAACCTTAAATAGCAACTCCTGAGTATTTTATTGACTGACATCCTATTTGATTTTGACATGGATGATAAATTTCACCCCCCAACCCCATCATTTCATTTAAACAGAGATCACTCCATGTCTACATACCTACATTTTAAAAAGTATGTATACATGAAATCCTTAAACCAGATTCTCCAAAGCAAAACAAATAAACAGTAATTCTACACTAGAACCAGACTGCAGGAATCTGACCACAAAACCCCTTGCAGACAAGTTATTTGCTGCCTGATGAAGCATATTGTTCACAATAAGACACGTATTCCAGAGGTATAAAATAGTAACATTTAAAGATAGTCCAAACATCCTTAGCCTTTTTTAATCAATTGCTTCATCAATTATTCGTATTTGAACTTCAACTCTATGTTTCTTCTTTGCTCTTAAGTCTCCACTTAAAAAGAAGTTAATATTTTAAGTAACAGACACAGTGACAACAGCCAGCTAATAACTCAATCTTTTTGGCATCTCATGTTTTAGATCTCAGTTTTGATGATGACTCTTTGTCTACAAACAACCACATTCTTCAAATAAATCACAACTGTTTTGATACTAGTTCATATCATGTGTGTGTGGACAGGCTGGCTTGTCAATCAAGGATACATACTTGCTTGGCTGTGAAACAGTTTGTTTAGGTTACACAATGGATGACACCCCTGCTCTGTCTCCTCCTAAATCTCCAACAACATTGCCAACAGCGCCAGAGCAAAAGTTGGGCCCATCATAACAGCTGACATTACAAAATATTTTCAGTGGCTACAGCTCTTTTCCTTGCAAACTCTATGAAAATATACTCAGAAATCCAGGACTACATGAGCAGAGTGCAGCCAATCTCTTGGAGCACCTTAGCTCTTTCCCTTCCAGCCCCCTCTTTCTCCATCTTTTCTTTTTTCACTGACTCGCTTTTCTTTAATTCACCTTCACTCTGGCCACACACACACTTACAGTACGATAATAAATATGTTGAGATAATGTGGCTTGGAATACATTTTCAATCCTCACTTGATTAAACACTGGAATTTTGCATGGTGCCCAGAAATGAGGTTAGCAAATGGCTCCGATGGTTGCCAGCTTGGAATTGCTCAAAAGGAAAACGAGGGAGAACATAGTGTCTACCGCTTGCTGGCTCCTGAAAGTGCTTGATGAATGTTAGTGTACGTCACTTGGGATAATGCGAGTTAGCTGTGTGTGGACTCCAAATATGGCTGGAGTGTGACTGTTTGAGGTTGTAATGACTGCGCTGAAGTGAGAACCCTGCACAGGGCCCCTCTCAGAAGGTACACACCTCAGCTCTGCCTTTCCTCTGCAGATGGACTCACAATGAACTCTTAGTTTCACCTTAACCTTGATGTTGCAGGACCTTTAGAAACACCAAAAACATGAGTTAGTTCCTTAACTGTGCATAAAAGTTATTTTAACAGTTTAAGAAATATTTGAGATTCCTTCAATAAAGCAAAGTATTTACACTGCATTACCTTGCAAAGGTATTAATGACCCTTACATTTCTTCAAATTCTTTCACAATACAGCCACAAACAGTTTTAGGAGGATTTTTTTTTTTTTTACAGACCAAAACAACGTAATGCACAACTGTAATGTTCATTTAAATGTTAAAATGATAGATTGCTTATTTTTCAAATAAGAAAGGAATCTGACAGGTGTTTGGTGTATTTATTTTCAGATGCTTTTACTAATTAAAATTCAGTGCAACCAATTGCCATCAAAAGTTACCTAAAATGTAAATATAACTTACTTATGTGGAATTTAATCTTGGTATACAAATGCGTTCTGTGAAGACCTAAGTGGTTTGTTACAGAACATTAGTAAGCAAACAGCATCTTGAGAACCAATGAACACAACACACAAGGTAGGGATAAGGTTGAGGGAATGTTTAAAGCAGTGTTAGTAGTATAGCACAAGGGTCCTCAAACTGAAGCAGAGTCGAACATAAAGCCTGCAGGACACCAGGCCTTGAGGCCTGGATTTGAGGATCCCTTGTCTAGGCTAGCACTTCACCGATTGTTGAAAGGAAAGTATACAAAGTCTGTTGCAGTGTCTGTTTAACAGTGTAGGGGACAACTAACGTGTGGGAGAAGGTGATCTCGTCAGGTGAGACCAAAATTAAAATTTTGAGCATATAAACAAAATTTTGTGTCACTGAAAACCCACTCTCTAACTCATTATGAAACATGGTTTTCTGCATCATCCTGCTATGGTAAGGATTTTTTTTCAGGATGAAAGATGCAAGACTTGATGTATATAGCTAAAAAAAAGGGGCAATCCTGACAAAATAACACCAAAAAGCTGAAAAAGATTAAAGACAAAGGTGGTCATTTTTCCTTGAGAGAGACATCGACCCTAAGCATACAGGACAGAAGCTCTTGAGGACTGGACTTAGTAATCTCTGTTTTAGATAAAACATTATTCTTGTGCTAGAATGACCAAGACCCAAACTGAGTTAAGAATGTGAGGCAATGTTTAAAAATCAATCTTAGCAGGTGCTCTCTGTTCAGTCTGGCTGAGTTAGAGCTATTTTACTTAGGACAAAAAAAAAATCTTACTCTCTAAAACATCAAATATGGTAAAAACTCAAGGGGCTCAATTCCCATACATGCCACGTTTCTTAAATTTTTCACTTAAAACATAACTTTTCCTTCAACTTCACCATTATTTACTGCTTTGTGTTGGTCTGTCACATGACATAGCAATAAAAAAACCCATTAAACACATGTTATCTGTTTTGCAACTTATCTTACAGGTCCTCCAGATGTGGAGCAAGCTTGTGAGCCAAGTGTACGCACATGGAGCCCAAATGCAGGAACTGACCAGGGTGTTGTTGGCCTATCAGAGTGTCCTCCACAGGGTTGCATGCTTCAGTTGGAGTTCCAACACCCAGTGGTTCCCGATTCGCTGACTGTATGGGTGACATTTTTCAGTCCCGAGGAGAGCGCTCTGCCTGCTATCCACGACATCTTGCTTTTGACTGTGAGTGGAAACAACATTTCGCTGGGGCCCAGTAACGTCTTCTGTGACACTCCATTGACTCTGAAACTGGACGTGGAAGAAGCGGTGTATGGTGTACAGTTTTACACAATGGAGCAACACCTAGAGATTGACGCAACTTTATTGACGTCCAAGCCAGACTGCAAAGTTTGCAGGCATTGCAAACCACTTCATTACAATCTGTTGCGCCAACCACCCTTCACATTTGCCCCGAAAGGCCTGCAACTGATTGAACCTATCCGCCGATATACAGACAGGTGAGTTTGAGTGGTGGATTGCAGTCAGTGATGAGAGACTGAATGTTGCCAGCGTATTCTGTATTATTTTGTTTGCCACGGTCTCCAAATAACTTAAAATATTAAGCCATATTTTTTTTTCTATTACAGCTGTTTTTCCTCATTGTTTTCTATTAAAAGTTTAGAATGGCTGAGTGTTTATGATTTCGCTCCTGGCTTTAGTGTAGGGTAATTTTAGTCCTGTCAGTAAAAGGCGTTTATTTATCTGTGGAAAATATCCACTAAAATTTGCTCATGTAATAGCAGACATCCTTTTCAATACCCTCTGGAACACATGTGAGCCACCACTGCTTCTGAGCTTTCAGATCTGTTTTCCCAACATTTGTTTCCTAAGTCACAGGTCAGTTGTCGCCCACATTTGTGTTTTTTCCTATGTTCCATGAAGCAAGGGCAAACAGATGACTTGTTGAAGGTATTATCTGCACACTGCGGTGAGAATTTAGTGCTTTTCTTCCATGGAATGTGCTGACTTGACAAAAATTGTGCTATACATGGCGCTACTGCGTGTCATACCATCTTGCTGTCGTGCTATCAGTGAGATTCACATGAGGAGGAAAGTGCTAGATAAAACACAAAAGGGGTGGGTATGCACGTTATGCAAGATGAAGTGATGAAATCTAAGTTTCAAAAGTGCAGAACTTCCTGGTTGACTGGTAGTATCTGTGGAAGGTTGCCTCCAGTAAGGATGTATTTATTTGGAGGTTTTGGCACACTTTGCTGACTGTTGATGTACTGTAGGTAGTTTTACTACTGTGGTACATTTCACTAGCTGTGGTCGCATTCCAGTGGTAGTGGTCAGTGGAAATGGCTGTATATTTTTTTTCTTATGAGACCATGTGGGATCTTGTCTGTAAAAGCTTCAAGAGAAGCTCTGTAGTAAATAACTATAGCTGTATTGGGTATGAAGTTCCTTTTACACATTTCTTACAAAATAAAGAGTGTAGTACAGCGCTTTGCAGAAGTATTTATATCCCTTGAAGTACGACAAAGAACTCCGGTGTCCTATATTCTAACATTTTGTGATGGATCAACACAAACTAACACAACCTTTTGAAGTATCAGGAAGAGGAATCATGGATTTCAACATTTTTCTTTACAAATAAATATTGGAAAATATAGGGACATGCATTTCTGTTCATCTCCTCCAAATCAATACATTGTAGAATCACCTTTTGGTGTGAGAACAGCTGCACATCTTCTACTGTATGTTCCTGGCAGCCATTGTGAACGAGCTCAGGGTTTGTCACATAGGATAGATGGCATTGGTGAACAGTGATTCGTTAGGTCTTACCACAGATTCTCAGGTGGATTTATGTCTTTACTTAGAGTGGTCACTAACACATAAATATGCTTTAATGTAAACATTTCCACTGTAGCTCTGGGTTGTTTGTCAAGGATTGATGTCCTACAAAAAGGCGAGTCTTGTCCCCAATTTTTTTCCAGCATTCAGTTTTGGTCTAGTTTGACCAGTGGGTTTTCTGTGTTTTTCTGTAACTTTGTATGGTTTTTCTACTTGTCACTTCTACACAAACACCAGATTCTCAAAACTGAGGTGTGAATCTTTTTGAGGTACTAGGCGGTTCTTAGCTGCTTCTGTTATAAATGCTTTCCTTACCCAGTCTGTCAGTTTAGGTGGAAAATCATGTCTTGGTAGGTGTGCTGTTGTGCCTCACTCACTGTTTCCCTTTTGGGGTGATAAATTATTTATTGATTATCTGTTAGATGTTTAAAGCTTATAGCCTAACTCTTCTTTAAATGTCTCCACAATTTTATCCTTGGCCTCTTTAATGTATCCCTTGGTCTTTGTGATATTGTTTCTTCACTACCTTTACCAACAAAAATCACACATACAAGTATGCGTATGTAAGAACGAGTTGACTTTTGTAGACAGTCCATCAAGGAACAACTATAGAAACACATCCAACAATAACTGTGCAAGGTACCCTGGCTTAGTGATCAACTCAAGCACCCAGATAAAACCCAGGCCTTGGGATAGCATTTAAATTTACAAACACATTCCCCATCTCAATTTTGATTTATAAACCTCTTAGCTATGAAGCAATAGTACCAACTTTGACTTCGCAGTGCAACTCAACTCTTTTTTTTTATTAAAAGTGTTGTATCCAGATCACAGAGTAAAGGGAAATCAGACTTTAACCCACTGTATTTTACCTAACTCTTCTCAACTACATGTTTATTTTTAGAAAATGATGGGCGTACCCGTTGAGAAATTTCTTAAAGACATATCTATCATCTGGGTCCAGCTTCTGAAAATTTTTCGGTTGACCACACAGAGAGTTAATTCTTCCTGCAAAATGTTTCCCTGGGATTCGAAGCAGTGGATGAAAAGGGGTAAAGGGAACTGACCTCTTGCT
Source organism: Poecilia formosa (assembly GCF_000485575.1). Taxonomy (NCBI): domain Eukaryota; kingdom Metazoa; phylum Chordata; class Actinopteri; order Cyprinodontiformes; family Poeciliidae; genus Poecilia; species Poecilia formosa. The sequence goes on from NW_006799945.1 coordinate 5,603,363, forward strand.
GTCAATCCATTGGTCTTCATCTAAGCCGAAGCAAACAACAGGAGGAACGGCTAACATCTTGGCTCCTGTGGCCCCATCAATGAGTGGTGGTTTGTTTGGAATGGCCAACGGCTGGGAGGTCAGGGTGACAGAGTAAATTATGGTGCAGAGTTTGAAGGGTAAAGAGGAGACACTGAGTGGGTGGTTGTATCAGTTGGGGGTAAATTATTGCTTGGCTTGGGAAGGGGATAGGGGTGAATGGGAATGGGTGATGAAGGAGACATAAAGGGGTCAAGAAAGTATAAGGAGAGAGACCTCCCAGGCAAAAAAAAGGGACACAGGACAGCTCTTACACCTTCACATCTACTGCCCACTCTGTCTATATGAGGACTCCATCCTGGTTACACTCAAATCTTTCACATAATGTGCCCCATCCATCAAGTTAGAGACTGAATATATTTTCTTAAAACTAGACCTGGTGACTTTAGGGGCAAAGACATTGAACAATTGGTTAGTATGCCTTCCCCTTATTTTGTCCTAATGGTGGGATTGTGGCAGGAGCTATGTCTAACAATTTGTTCCGGAAGTTTTTAAAACTCTGTTCACCCTTTTAATTCTTCAAGCCTTCTAATTCTATTCGTTAGATCACTGTTTCTGTTTACCCTTTTAGGGTAAAAATGTGAGGAAACATGTAGATTGCTTTTGGGAAAGCAAAATTGGAGTCCCTTTATTGTTGGCTTTAAAGTCCACCTACCACCACGTAAATATGAGTGATTTTTCATTTGTACTGGCTCAGCTGAGGTAAAACCCAGTCATTTGCAGGAACCTGCTGAAGAAAGAACCTTCACCTGTTGCTTCCACTGCATCGCCAATAGATTTTATTGTCTGCTTTATTTTAAAAGCCCCTACAATTTTCAAAATAGATCATGTACGTCTCATTTGTATGCACTGATTGTAATTCAAACATATTGCTAAGAATTATGCCTTTCTTAATTGTAACTATGAGGCTTGGAGAGCAAGCAGAACTAGAACTTGTAGAATCTGATCACAGTGTCCCATGTAATTAAAAGAAACCACTGGTATCATTTTCCATCCTCCTTTATATAGAAATATTGATTTTGCGCTAAATGGTATCTTTCTCTTGTATCAGGCTTCTGAAGAATAAAGTAAACAGTATAACTATGTTTATTGTAGATCATATCACGGGCTGCGTAGAACATCTTTGGATTTCAAAGATATTATTAGCATCAGTAAGCAAACCTATCAGAAGGACTTGGACATGAGGTTTAAATTATTCAGGGTTCAAGAAAGATTAATATTTTTCAGAAAACAGTGTGTTTCTGTCACAAAAATTAGTGTTATTTCGACCCTACACCATTTACTCTCTCTACTCTCATAATTGTCTTTTATACCAGTTTGCCTCTTGATAAATTATACTGATTATGCATCAATTTGTACCAGTCCTGGGGACATTTTGCACCCACAAGACAACTGATGATTTAAAGCAATGTTCTATTATGTACTCATGGTTTTACGGTAATAAAATTGGGGTTGGTGACTCATAGGGTTTTATGTATCAGCAAGTGCCACTCCAAGTTTTTTTTGTTTTTTTTGGTTTCATTATGAGTCCTAGCCTGTCATATTTCACAGATATTGACTATCTCTAAAGTGTTCAATCCAAAGATATGAATGCTAAAAATTAGACAAAAAAAATTACCTCTAGTTAAACATGAAATTGGACAATTTTTCTGGGTTTTCCTACTTGTTAATCAAAATATTTAACTACCAGTGACAGTTAAGCTGATGCCCTCAGGTGTAATACATAGAAATAAAATGGTCCGTTTACAGCTATGAAATCTAAAGTTATATAAAATACTACACTCCTGTTATAATGCCAGATTTTTGTGATAAACCATATTTATCAGCTATTGTTCAGAATTAACCAACATATTCAAACTCAGGTTGTGCAGGATTAAACAGATTACTTCTGATTAATCCCAGTCCAACAGCAAAATTCAAGAAGCTGCCAGGTTCTGTGCAGTGCATGTGAAAACAACATTGTAGCTTCTTCGCTGGAAGCTTTTGCTAGTGAAGAAGTATAGCCAAGTCCAAATAAATTTTGCTACCCTCCATTTGAAGTCTCTAAAATATGTTTTGGTCCTGTGAGTTAGTTTATTCTTTTTGCAAAAGGTATTCACATTACCAAAGAACTCTACACCTACAGGAAGGCATGTTTGTAAAAGTATCATGGTTCGAAGCTGGTTTTCCTGAGCCTGAAGGGGTGGGGCTTGTCAATTTGAAGAGAATTATGAACTGTTCTAAAAACTGTTGGGATAAAACCTTCAGACATCCGCTAAAAAACTCAAGATGAAGAGAAATGTCGTAACGCATAGCACTGACACATTTATTAAAAATAACCAAAGAATGACTTAACAAGATTACAGTTTTACAATGGCCCAGCCAGAGTTTACAGTAGACCCGAGTTCAATTCACAATCTGTTTGATGAACTGAAGAGGCCTGTGCACAGGCAATCTTTGCAATCTGACAAATGTAGATTGTTTTTAAGCAAATACTGAATACATGGACCGCACTACAGCCAACTCTCAATAGCTGAAAGCCATGAAAAATACCATATATATATTAAGATGATAATATAATATGCACAGTGGAAACCATCTTAGCACTACCACAGAAATTAATATCTAGAGTTTTCCTTATTACCACTTTTGTGGGTACAGCCAATCAGTTCCAAAGAACATGTATGGTACTCATGGATTGGCTGCCTTCCTAAAGCTTTTCTCCCTCCAACACACATGATTTAATTTGAATGGTCATTAAGAAACTTCTGGAGAACTTGGTGACAGACTTGGGGAACAAAGTTAATCCGTGGAATCAAGTGTGTTGAGGAAGCTCCCAAAGAACAAGGATTGAAAATAAAAAAACAAAACCTGTGGGATTAGGAGGAATTCCAGGGAAAAAAACAAAACAAAAAAAAACTAGTGATGAAATTTGTTGTGACACTGTGATCATATGCTAATTATTGTCCTTTTATAGCATATCAGATGTATATGTCACATTGAATTACAGACATAAAGAGACACTTTCTTCATTCTATGTTGTGTAAAATAACGTCATATCGATGCAATTCAAAAATTATATCAAATCATTATATTATTTAGCTGATATTTATTAATACCATCTATGTATGGAGCTCTATGGAAAGATGAACTCACAGAGCTCTGTTACATCTGTTCCATTTCTGCTTTTTCATTCTTAGCTGCTGAAAGTGGCAACACTTTACATCACCAGTTGCAGTTGGGTCAGGGGGAACCAAGCACTCACCTAATTGAAAACAGGTTGAATCACACATTGAGTAGTTATCTCGCTCTGAGGGACAGCACTTTGACCCTTCCCAACACAGGGGCAATATGACACACAGTCATGGGGTATATGATCAGTGCACTGCAAAACAAGGAAATCCTGGAGATAAGGTTGAGTAGATGTTTTTGTGAACTATACCGGTTACTTTGTTATGGCATTCCATGTATTCCTTTCCTACCAGTTTCTAACACCCTGCTGAGGGATACTGGATTGCTTTTGGGGCCTCGTTGCACAGCCTGCATCTGGGATCTTGCCCAGTGTGGTATATCTGGGCCTCTATTGCTCTGGTCCTTTAATATCTGGTCCTGCGCTGTCATGATCAGTTCTTTTGCATTGTTCTTCAGACCTGTCGTATCTTGTGATTGGCCACTTCTGTTAGACTGAGCCGTGAGTGCTCTCACAGAGCCGAGTAGGGATCTCAAGCTTGACAGGTGGTCCAGTGTAGTATTGTTGTAAGAGAGTGCGTGTCAGAAGACTATTGAGCAAGTGTGTGTGAGAGTTAAACACACCTGCCTCAAATTATTGTTCATTCACATAGATATGTGCGCTCAGCTCATTCTCACTGTGCACACAGATTGGTTACTGCACGCTCAAGTTGGTGGCATTAACAATGGCAGAAAGAGAAAAGAAACAGATTTATTTTACAGTTGTAGACCAAAAATGCGGCAAAGCATCATTTAACATGAACTACTGAATAAACACTGAAGTGCTTTGAACAAATTAAAATCATTAAATGTAATAAATATAAAACAACAAATACATGAGGAATGATCTCATGTTCAGCCACTTCTATGTGTCCTGCTTAAAAATGATTTGCTTTTAACAGCTGTTAATCTAAAAATATGTAATGTTTGAAACAGTTACGCAGACTTTGAGGACTGACTTTTGGTTTTCCAAATTTTCTCAGTTGCTTTGGTGCATTACTCACTTCATTATTAACATTTGCACAACTGTTCATGCATTTATTAAAACAGTTAGTGCAGACTCCAAAACCTAGTTAATCTGCAAAAGTGAGTCAGTTGTTCAGAATCGATAGCTCATTCCTCAAAAACAAGAGTTCATGTTAATGAAAGTGCTGAAATCATGTTCATGTAAAAATATATATATATATTTATATCTCCTATGTTTTGCTTTTTAATCTTCACACAAAGAAGGAAGTAAGTTAGCCAGAATGTTAATAATGGGAACCTATTGTCAATAACCTAAATACAACAATTTTAAAACTGTTCTTCAACAAAACAAATGTGTTCTTGTACAAAGGAACTGAGATGAGAAATTTTAGGCTTCCCATATTGTTATGTAGATGAGGTTTTGTAGGAAACCTTTTGTTCTGCCTGTGTTTGAGAGGGTTCTGCTTTTCTAAAAATCAAAAATGCTGAGGGCTCATCAAAGTTTATGACTTTCCTGTACACCACTCAAACACTTCCTTGGTTTAACTGCTGACTTTGGCCTAGAGTTTGATGAGTCAGAGTGACTTGGCATCAGTATTTGCTCCTGGTGGTAAATTGCATTTACACTGAGGATTATATAGCTGTATTGGGAATAGTGGTTTAAACTTATGTTTATTTGTTAAGGTCTGGGGACAAGAGTTGGCTGACGTTCTTTTGTCTATGTTATCCATTACCGCATTTGAGGGTGTGTTTGTGTTTTTCTACTAGGAACATACTACATATCCTAATGATACATACAATGATATTCCTTTGAGGATTTTAGTATTTTTGACTAATTGCCACTGCATTGATGGCATTGATGGCGGAATTGTCAAAGTAAGTCAATGATACTTAATGGTCCACATGAAGTAATCTATGACAAGCCCAGTGGACTCATTTACTCATTTACTGATGACTTCCCCACCCATTTACCAGTGTTTAAAACACACATAACAGATAGTAGCTGTGATTATAACAGTTAATTATGACCCCATCCTTCTGTGCACTAAATAACATAAAATCACACTTTTTGTCTCAACTTCTTCGTAGTGCCAACTTAGTCTAGCTAAACAAAATGTTTTACAGGAACTACTTATATTTTTGTCCTTGTAGTTTTATATCTATCTATCTATCTATCTATCTATCTATCTATCTATCTATCTATCTATCTATCTATCTATCTATCTATCTATCGATCTATCTATCGATCTATCGATCTATCGATCTATCGAAATAAAATGGAACAGTACTCTGTTATTTGCCATTGATCTTATATCCTAATACACTTTGATAAGTGAGCAAAAGAAAAATGGGTTGTATCTCGGGATGTGCAGTCTTTTCAGCATGTGAGCATCTTTGTTGGCTGAAGTTGTAACATGAAGAAATCTCACTATGAAACAGAGCATCTGTGCTATTATCTGATTTCCTCCCCCCCACACTAGATTTGTTTTTGATTACTTGGAAATATGAATTCTCTGTGATTTTAGTTTTCACTTTCTGTGTAGAGACGTGGTACTGCATGTCCCATACACCTACCAGATACAGACGGTCTCCCATGTGGGCATGAGTGAGCCCTCTCCGCCTCTGGTGCATGAACTTGGGGGTCCCTATTGTGGAGATGGACGAATCCAGAGGTAAGGGCTTGAGTAAAAGATATAATATTTTAAATGGATCAAATACACTGTTAATTGAAATGATACATAAAAATCTCATTGATAACGTTTTAAGCACTGTTTCTATTTTATTTTAGTTTCAAGGGAGAGGAATGTGATGATATGAACTCTGTGAATGGGGACGGCTGTTCCAGTCAGTGCAAGGAAGAGCCCTTTTTTAATTGCGTTGGTAAGTCTTATGAATTAAGTTATTTTAAAAAATAACATTTGCAATGATGCTGATGCCAATGATGGTAAATAGCTATATTTCCACCCAAATGTCATTCAAATTTTGAGCACACTTTTAAAATGTTGCAAAAAAGGAAGAAAATGTCCATCTTCTGGTTTTGAAGCAAATCAACCTGACAACACAGAGTTAATTTTATCAGATATTTATGTTATGCATTACTATAACCATCATTGGTCTCAAAAATAAAATCAAAAATGGTTTACATCCCTGCTGGTATTTGCACAATTATTTGCACTATTTTTACTCATTTTAAAAGACATTTCTGCTGTCGATGCACATCTGTTTTTCTATAGTGCACTAATATACTTTGTTAATAGTCTGTTTTCCTTTTATTGTTAAGCTCACAGCCACATTACAAATATTAAAAAAAAATAACATCATCCTACTCAGTTGCACATCCCTTGGCCAGTATTTGTATGCTATAGAATACCATATTATTATTATTATTATCATCATTATTATTATTACTATTATTATTGTTGCTGTTGTTGTTAATTGTGGGGGTTTTGTATATTTTTAACACTTTGATCTTTTCTGTGAAGTTATCTTGATGCTGCTGGTAAACCTGAATTTCCCCACATTTTGACAATAAACACTATTTTTGCTTTTACTGCTAACTCCACTGTTTTTTCAAAGTTTACATTTAGTCAAATCTAGCTTAGCTTAAATACTTAACAAAACTAACAGCCAATAATGTTTAATGCAATATTGTGTCTATAGTTTGATTTTCAGCTTGTAACCGCCCTTCTCCCTCCTCCTGGAGGTCTTTCCTTCTTGTTGATGCACTCAGTCACCTTCCTCCTCTTCTATTATCTGTTTATTGTATCCCTCTTCACATCCAAATACAATATCAATGTATCCTTCCTTTCCTGAACTTGTTACTCCTCTCTCTTCAGCTCACACATTGCCCTTTGTTCCTGCACTTTTCATCAGACACTATTTGAACTTCCTCTTGTCTCGCTCTCTCTTCTTGCCTACTTATTTGCCTGTTTCTGCTTAGTGAGTGGCAGAAAGCTCTTCTATATGCCCCCTCAGTAGCCCCTCGTTTCACCGTTGCCAGAGCACAAAACTGACTTGAGCTTTTGGCCGTGCTGGAGATGGCTGGAATTTCAAGGAGGAGGACCCGGCCAACTTGGCACAGAATACCGCCTTTCCCCCTAACTGGAACCCCACCGGCTGACGCTGCTTTAGCTTAGACCACTGGGGCCCAGGCAACCTTCCTGCTTCACTCCCCTTTCCTCCAATACACAGGCTTTCAGTTCCAGACCCTAACTCCGGGTGGGATGTCTGGAAAAAATACTGCTGTATCTTTCTTTTGCCTCTTGACTTTGTCTGCACCGCTTCTTCCCTCCTCCTCTTGTGTTGGTCTTTCGTGATTTCATTTACTTATGCTCTCCCTTACATTCTTCTTTGCTCCCTTTTCAAGACCCTAACATACACTTGGATTCCCAAGTACATCTAAATTCACCCTTCCCTTCCTCCTCTTCTCATCTTCCTTTTTGATAAAGCAATACCACAGGTGATGCGTTATTAGGTTTTTGTGTTACTGCTCTTTGTGGTCACACATAAGAGTTGGAAAGGGATGGAAGATGTCCAGTAAACTTACCTCAGAATGTCAAAGTTGTGAATTCTGGAAATTACAGAAATGTATTTATTTTTTAATTGTCCTATCCAAACACAAATATAAACCTTTGTTTTTTTCATATGCATACATCAAAGTAATATCATATATGAAATGTATTTACCCAATGATGTAATTCAGTTTCCTTCATGTAGCCCCAAAATTCAAATATGCACTTAAATGTGGTCTTACTTGTAAAGGTTTCTAGAAATAATCTGCACGTGACTGAAAACCAAAAGTGTAACATAACATAAAATGACTTATCGTGTGGCCATACACAACAGTATGCTATAAATTTTACTATCTTTATGCACTATATAAAGCAGGACCACAGCACAGACAAAATCCATACTTTACTCATGTGGAGGTGCATAATGTTCCACAAAATGTTCTTCATTTCGTCATGTTTAAATATATTTTTTTATTTTTTTAAATAAAAAAAATATATATATTTAAAAAGATATATTTTTTTAAATAAAAATGCAGCCATACATGGTAAGATAAGTAGCAGTGCAATAGTGTTGACATAAATACTGAAAACACTTGAAAATAGGTATAAAATTTTTAAAAAAAAAAACAGGAAATGTCATGGTCTGGAGTTAGTTTTTGCAGGTTTGTTTTGACAAAGAAAGTGGCTGACAAAAAAAAATAAAATCTTGATTGGTACTGTAAAAAATGGTATTTACAATTAAAAACATGTTTTAAATGTACATTTCCTGTACCCTTCTCAGAGGAGCCAAGCATGTGCTACTACTATGATGGCGATGGGGTGTGCGAGGACTTCGAGCGAGAAACGGGTGTGAGAGACTGTGGCCTCTATACACCCAGTGGTTTCTTAGACCAGTGGGCTTCCCATGTTAATGTCTCCCATGAAGAAAAGCCATATTGCTCTGGGGATGTGGCTGCTGGGTATCCTGCTGTTACTAAGGTCAGTTCATACAGAAAAATGTGCAAGATTAAATTCTTTATCAATGTCACACTACCTCAGTGTAATGAACATTCTCAACAACATAAAAGTGGTCAAGGTAATGCGTCATAAAATAAGCTACAATCAGTTAAAAACTGTTCTAGGACAAAGTGAAACAATTGTTAAAATCCAGAACAATTGGGCAGCACCTCCTGTAATGGCTGCAGCCTTAAGCACCATCTACCTTTGTCTTTGGATGGGCTGTACAGAAACAAATTTCATTTTGCTTCTGTACAATGACAGAAAAGACTGATTATGATTCTGAGGTCATCCGGTCTTACAGTGTTCAGGTATTTTGTCTATGTCACACAATCACACACATACCACAAAGGGAAGTGACATGCCTCCACATCTTAAAATTTACCAAATTGATTTCTTGAACAATGTAAAAGATTCTTATCTTGACATCTATTATGGTGTGTGGTTGATCACTTCTTTTCTTTTTAATTTAATATCCACATTCCCATCTGCATAGATTTTATACAATATTTTCATTTGGAGAAAAAAAAAAGTACCATTTTCTTGTATCTGACATCTACCTGCTACATTCTTCCCAGGATGTGTGGAAATAGTTTTGCTCTAACGGGTGGTAATTTCTCATAACTAAACTAACCTGAAAATCAACTATTCTTCAATCAATTCCATTAGAAAACGTGAATCAACAGAACAACTATTTGATCTCTTGTGTGTTGTACTTCCTAGACCAAATCAAGCCCTCAATTTTACAAGGCAACAACAAGTTTGTCTATATCTAAGGGCAGCAGATAGCCTTAAGCACTCGATTTAAGTTTTCAGAAACCTGATATAGGTTTTGAAAGCTATTTTATTTTGTGCATTTGGATGATTCTTAGTTAAAATCAATACAAATAATGGAAATATATGTGATTAAATCCAAGTAATCTAGAGGAGAATAAGCAAAACTAAATGTGATCTACAGTTTTATTGAGAATATGAAGTGCTATGCCAGAGTTGTGCCTGCCAAAACAGTTTTGCTGTGCTGATGTAAACAGTTTATTTTAATTAGTTTGAAAGCAGTTAGTATGGTGGGACCAAATGACTGGCTGCATTGAGTTGGGGTCATCAAAATAAAATGGTAAGAAGTGAGATTTAATGGCCATGGCTGAGGTTATTTTCTAAATTGTATTTCTTTTATGCAACATATTTATCTAAATAGACGTTTTTGCGTATATGACGTTTTAACTCAGACATAAGTCTTCAGATAACTTCATTGGTCCTCCAGCTCCACCTGGTAAACATGTGACCAAGATATTGGTGCCCTTCTACTGAAAGTTAGCAAAACTGTTCTCTCAGCTTAGACAAAACACACATTGTTGCCAAATATCTCTATCTCTTTTCTATTTGATAAGTGCATTTTTCAAATGGGCTCCTTATGTGAGTGCAGTCATCTGAACTGCTTTGCACCGTATTGCAGATTAGATCAGCCTTTCTCATGACATAAAGATGTCTGGGTTAAACTCTGCACCGTGGCCAGTAGAAAATAACATTCCAACTGTTTTTTTGTGGTTTTGATATGAGTAAGAATAACTTTATCATAACAACAGCGCATTTTCTACACACACGAGGTAAATCCCTAATAAGCATTCTATAAGGAGAATAGTATTAAGCCCCAACACAACTTTGTGAATTAGATTAACAATCTGGTGATGCAGCAGACACCACCATATGCATAAACAGTCCAATACAAGTGGACTTTGCCAAATTTGATCTCTCTAAGGGAATGAGCACCGAAACCCAAACTATAACATTTTGTGCCCAAGTACCTTAGATAAAATATGAAGCTACAGATGCTAATAAATTAGAAGCTGTGTGGGAGCCGAACGAGTTGGCTATCTGGAAAGAGCTGACATCTTCCTAAGAATTGAGCAAGGACTGCAGGAGGGTTAAAAAAAGAGAAAGGCCTTCCGAATAAAGTTTTGAATCTTTTTTATAGAGTCATGAAAATATTTGTACATGAGTCAAAGTCTGTGTGCGAATTAAGACAAAATAATGAGAAAACCTGGACAAGTAATATTAAAGCCTGATTTATAGGCTTCGCTCTTTGGTAATCAAGCTTGTACAATTACATAGTCATACAGAAATATGTGTTCAAGCATACATACAGTCCCTGTCCTGCTTCCATACAGGTTTATAAGGTAAATCCATATGGGACTGAAATCTACTATTTTTGTCGCTCTAAAACAGTACATAATGTTTCTCCACTACTTTTCTGCAACATGCTTTAGGGGAGCTACAGTCGAGATCTGGCCCTCACAATTTACTTTGGTGTGTTTATAATTATCTGCATGTGTGTGGGCACGTTTTCTCATATTCTTGGGTTCATCAGTCAATAGTCCACTATGCTTGTGGGGTACAACAGTTTATTAGGACTAAGATGGCCCCTAAATTTTAAAAGGTTGTTTATGGGTTATTAGGACTTAGGTTTTAGGGTTGCTCTTGTTAAATGGTTGGTAAAGAGCTTGATCATGCATAACAAGAGTAGACAAAAGTAAAAGAATGTATAGTGCAAAAACCTTACTTATACATATGTGTGTGGAGGAGCTTGTGAAAGTGGGGAGTCTGCATTTGCATTCAAACACCAAGATTAAACATCAAACCGAGTGATTTCTCTAGAGAATGCTACTGCCCTCACAATCTCTCAATGGAGCTTTAATTATACATTAGCAACAGAAGGGATAAGCCTTAAATGCTGTCACACAAAAGGCAAGTCATATGTAAAATTAAGCTACCTTGGAATTTCAAAAACACATATAAGAGGCACAATAGGGAGTGGGATAGTTAGACATTATCATTAACTGGCCTAGTTATGTTTCAAATAGCAAAAACATTAATAGTTTGTATTCGAGACAGAATACAACTAGGGACTGCTGCAGGGAGATATTTTTCTATACTATTTCTTCTCCAGCTAGATATTCAGGTACATGAATGAGATACTTGCACACAACTTGAATCACACTCTAAAATGAGAAAGAGAGAGAGGAATACTAACAAACACAGAAGCTTAAACAGTCACTGACATTATGCTTCAAGAGGGTAGCAAGGTCAGCTTTTCTGGCACTTGCTGTCCTTCCTAACATTCCCTTGCAAACCACAAAATCCTCATCAACCATTTGGCACTGACATAAGCATGTGTTTAGATTAAAAAGAGACCTCTGAAATGGTGTCTTTTTGTCTTTTTCACTATAAAATATTGTAGAAATACAATAAAAAAAACATCCTCTGCTCATAGTGAGACATTATTAAATATACAAAGTTTTTACAATGTTTTGTTGAACATGTCATTAAGGACCCATTTTTGTAACATTGCACACACTTCAGTCCTTATGTGAAAGCTACTTATGTTTTTCCTGATGAGACTGACAGACAAACTGCATCTACTCATCAGCTTGAAAAGATCAGTTTGCACAGTTTGCCACTGAGGTTGTCTATCCTCAGCTTCAGCACAATGGGACGGTGAGCTTTGGTAGGTATGGGTGGCTCTGGGTGCAAGAACATTACCTCACACACCGTGAGCTTACCAGCGTTCCAGTAAACCATGGGATGGTGCTTGGAAACTCATACTTTCTTCTCTCTGTTTCTCTTTTCTCCTTGCCACAAATGTCTCACAGATGCTCACAACTGTTTACCGAGTGCAGGCTCTAAATGTGTATGTACGCCTTCATCAGAGAAAGAATGAGAACTAGCAAAGACAAAAAGAGAAAAAAAAAATATTTGAAAGTAATACGGTGTACTTTCAATTACTAAATAATCATTCTAATTTGACTTTTCATCAACGAAAGAAAAGCAATTTGAAGTTAATGATAAGTTATGAAAAGGTAGGTGTTTTCTTTCAGTTTCCATACTTTGAAACTAGGCACACATCAGTCAAGGTTTTGTGACCACTATTAATTGTCAAATTTTTATAAAGCTGAATTCTCTTTAAGAAATGTTATTGACACTCTGTCGATACTGAGAATGCTAATTCTGGCTTTTACTATTGTTGTAACATAAATGATTGATTAGCATTGCAAATTCTTAAATGTAGGCTCTTTGTGTATTCCCTAGATAATATAGACCCAAATCTTAAGTCTGACATTTCAAAAAGACTGGTAATGTTCCCAAATCAAGCACATGTCATGGCACACAGAGCTAAAAGCTCCAGTGGAAAATAAAACAACAAATAAACAGAACAACAACGAGCAACTTCCTGGCATTTATTAAAGTCAGCTCTTGATCAATAAGTCTGTCAGTTAGGTGAATCATTCCCAAGATCATTTAGTGGCTGCTGTGTTCTAGAAACTAGCTTAGTACTTGACCTTAATAGTTGTGACACAACCAAATCAAGAATTAGACAATAAACAACGAAAGATTATTTTATCTTTGCTTCAGATTGAATAGCTGTGGAAAATCAGTACCAGGTGATATTTTAGGTAAACTAATCTTTGTCTCTAATTTCTGGACCAATATCTCATTTCTGGAGTTAAAGACAATTCTTGTATTGAAAATGTTCTCATAATTTTAAATATTCTCATAATTTTCTTCTTTAAAAGACTTTCAGCACATTTGGACCATCTCTGAAGAGGTTTCTCACTCAGATTATTGACTTGCATCCTAAAAAGGTGCTTTCCAAAGTCTGAAGATGTTTGAGTAAAAATTTAAGCCAATTAAGGTGCTGCATGCTCGCAAAATATGTATGTTTAAATTCTGACTTTTACTTGGTTGCATACGTGAAAACTCTAGACACCCAACAGAGAGAGTCTGCTGGTGAGGTGCACTACACAGTAGAAGGGTTATTGACATAATTTCTCTGCCTTTGCTAACAGCTCCCTTCTGTGTTTCTTGCTTTTTAAGTTTATTGTTTCACTTTATGTTGTTAGAGTCTTTTTACAGTACAGACATAACTTTGGGGCAGTGAATCTGACAGTTTCACTCTCACTTTCTCTTTAACCCATTCGGCTTCCCCTTGGCTTAAGACGCTTTAGTCTCCTTTTATCTGAAGTGGTGATTTACAAACACCAGTTTGTGTCTGCCGAACTCCAGTTGACAACCCAGCTGGTAAATATTAAGACCATGTGTGTAACTATGTGCAAGGGAGTGTGTTTGTGTGTGTTTTGAAGCTTAGTTGCTCACCTTCTGTCTAATGCAATTGTGAATGTTTGTTTTTATTTAAAAAAAGAAAAAAGAAAAGTGAGAACTTGTCTATTCAAAACAGATTTAAACTTTAACTTCTTAGGTCAAATTGCAACCTCAGAGCTTCCATAGTAAATAAACAGTTATGTTTTTCAGTAATGCTTGTCCAACAAATTAATAAATCTTTGGGTACCTCAGGGTTTTGCACATTTTTTTATTTTCACCATTTAACCAAAGCCAGCCATGTTCTGAGGATCTTAAATCCATGTGTGAAATGTACTCAAGATGGATCAGGGATGGTCTTCTTCAGACCATCTTCAGTGGTGGTCTTGGACACACTCGTAAAAATACAAGAAACACTGAGAAAAAGCTGATTTAAAATGTATATTTTTAATTGACATGAGGTGACTCTCTATAAGCGTCTTGCTCACCTGAACGCTTATCTGCAAATAAAAAAAAAAATAAAAAAACTCTTCTGCAAGCAACATTGCCAAAATCAAATATCCGTCTTTCCGGAGCATTGAAGAAAAAATAAGTTTGTCATTTCCCAAGGTGCTCACTTGCGATTTTAACAATTATTTGTGGTTCCCCTGCATTACGGAGCAAGTAGTCATTCTTTGTAGTTCAAAGTTTTTTTGGAATCAAAAAAAAAAAAAAAGATTTTTTTTGAAGGGCAACGAAGCCAATAGCCAATAACGGTATTCTTCTTTATAGTAATGCAAGTAACTGTGATGTTTTGACTAAATGTTGCTGAAACAGCACTCATATTTTTGCCACATTTGTTAAGTCAATGTATCCTTAATGTATTGATAATAGAGGTCAAATGTTGTACATTTGCAAAATCTGTGTAAAATGACCCCATTTTGCTGCATACACTATGCCAAACAGAATGCTATAAATGACCTGAGACTCATACTCCACTCTTCTCGGCAAGAATCAATGAATCTTTTTACTGTCCATGGGACTTAGTATTGAGCATGCACTCTACTCCTTGGAAAACACCTGTTCATAGTGCACTCTTAAGTGTATTTACTCTTCCTATCGTCAATAGATTTATACTTAAAAATGTATAAGCTGATGAATGGTAAATGGACTGTTCTTGAATAGAGCTTTATCTAGTACAAAAGACCGCTTAAACTATATTCAGTCATTCACACATTCACACGATCGTGGTGGTGAGCTACATTGTAGCCACAGCTGCCCTGAGCCAGAATGACAGCTGTCATACGTTTGCATGAACCTAAATAAACTTAAATAATGAACCTAAATTGTGGTCAAAATTTCATATTATCTTTTCCCCCTTTTTCATTGTCCTTTTCTCTTTTTCTTTTTCGGTTCAATTAAATATTGCTCCTTTGACGCCAGCATTGCTTTGAAGGACATAATTTAAAACAATTTGAAACCGATCTTTAAATTCAAACCATACATTAGACATTTATAAATGTTCACAGACAAAATAACACAAACGGTTTCTCAAAAAAAAAAAAAAAAACAAAACAAAACAAAACAAAACAAAACAAAACTGATGGCCAATTCTCAATCAATAGCACTGGACTGGTGTATGTCACACATCGTTTTATGACGAGAAGATATCGGAATTCCAAATCCGGCTGGTTCTGGTTTGGATTTTTCCGGTTTTGTTGAAGCTCTTTTTTTCTTATAACTCTTATTTATCCTGAAGTGAAAAAGTAATCGTGCTTGCTATTTCCAACAAATAAGGCCTAAAAGAGACATTCCATAATTTCCTAAAAAATGCCTCCTACAGTGAACTTTCACATGGCCTTTTTTGAACCCACTCTTTGTAAAAGTTTATTGATGAACAAATAAAACTTCAATGAAAGTAGGCACCTAAGTGCTTGACGGATGGAAAGTTGTCTTGCTATCAACACCCTTCCTCCCACTTTTAACACTGGCACCCAATCAATGACAAATTCATTCAGATTACTGTGATTCTGCACTCACATGGGGGATGGTGGAGTGGTGGGATGAAAGGAAGTGTAATGAGCCACGGGTCACACGCGAATTGCCTCCCATTGGTGTGATGCTTTGTAAAGAGGGGGATGTTTGCCTGTGGGCAGGAAATTATGTGAGGAGGAGGAGGGGTGCTCAGAAAGGTCTAGCTGGTTCCACCTGTGTTTACATGAACAAATCGTCCCTTCGTCTCACAGTGCTTTTCTCCATCTGCCCTGCTAGTGAAGTTTTGGCATTGGAAAAAGGTCATCCACAAGCAAAAACAAAGTTTTAAGATAATTTAATGTATCCAACTGGAGTGACAGAGTTGAAGTGTCAAAACTGTCCCCAAATGGGGCTAGAAAAGCCATTCATGTCAACTAATCTTGTGCGGTGGGGGGTTGATGTTTTTTTGTTTTCAACCGCATTTCTGATTTTTGCCACTTCAGCTCTGAGTGGAAAGGTCATGTCAACAGATTCAAAGGACAGATATACTGACGTATAGCTGGTCTGGCCAGTTTTCTACTGTGGCAGGATCTTGCAGAAGCCTCTCTAGCAAAACTCTCATGTTACTGGTGTCTCATTTCACCAGCTCAGGGCAGCAGCCGAAACTCATTGTCCTTGGTGTGTGTCCTTTCTTCTCTTTATCTTTGTTTATCCATTGCTCAATAATCTTTTACAATCTGTATATATGTTTTTGTCCCTCTGTTACCTAATTCTGACCTTCCCACATTTCATGTAGCTCACACTTTTCTATTTTTAAAGCATTTTGCAGTGGTAGTGGTAATGAGTTACCACAAATCCAAAGTAAGGATACCATGATTTTTCTCTTGCCTGTGTTATCTACCCAAATAAGGCGATGCCTTCAAAACTGTTGTGAAATAATCTAATTTTTCTCCTGCTTAAATGCAACTCACCAGTTCACTCAAAATATTTAACTTTGGGTTGGACCTTTCAACATGAAGGGCCTTACAAAAGTTTTCACACTCTGTACTTTTTTCATATTAACCAATTAACACACCAGAAAATGGAGGGATAGGGATAGTCATTGAGAGGTTTAAAGACCCCAAAGTTTAAAAACCTTACAAGGAACCATTCATTACATGATCCAAAATGCAAAGCTATAACAACATGGCTTTTAATGTAAACCAACATGTGGGGGAAGGGGCCCATTTCATTAGTTTTCAAGGTCTACATGCAGTGATGTAATGTCATGCAGAAATATCATGGTCCTCTTTAAATATGCAGACTTTTTACTGTTTTACTAGTTAAACAAATGGTCTTCAAAAAACTGGCAGTAGGTTCAGGGATTGATTTCCAGTCCGTCTATAAACCAAAATCTCAATCTGCATAATGTATAACAGCCCCTACCAGCAACCCAGCTTCACCTTGCTGGAGTCTGAGTCAAAGTGGACCAATGAGCCCATGCACCCGGTCCAGAGTCACTCTAATCGCTTCAGGTTTGATTCCTCTTAGATCTTTGGCAGTTAGTTTATGTCTTTCAAGAGTGTTTCATACGTCTCAAAGACTTTATAGTTTTTGAGTTGTTAAAAAGTAAAATGATTTATTAAAAACTAATAATTTTTTAGATCCATTTTCAGATGTTGATATCTCTCTCTCACACATATAGCCGCAATCTGACTTTCTACATTCAATAAGAATTTAAGTTGGCACTGCTCTGATTAGGAAAATATAAGATAAAGAAAAGATTGCTATGGGTAAAGTTTATTTAATGGTTAAGATGAGAGCCAAATGCAGAGAGCAGAGGTAGGCAGGTGAAAATAGACAGCATTTACTAAACAAATTAGGAAAATCAAAAAGAAGAAATCCTAAGTGGAACACAAGTAAACAGGATAAATGGAACTTGGTTGAGCTAGACTGATGTGCATTAAAGATCAGACTGGGGGGGAGGTTGATAACATAACTATTTTAAGAGCATGATGACATAAATCTAATGAAATAATCTTTATTTCATGCAGACATGTCTGTCCAAAGTCTTTGACTTATCTGATGGAGTCTCCCAGTATGCATGGTTCCCTTGTCAAGAGGCTTACAGACAAAGATCGGAATATTCTACGTACTGGCTGAAGGTAAGATAAATACTAAATATATTCTCAAGTGAGAAAGTGAAACTTCTTGTGCGATACTTGATGTGGATTGAGTTTTATTTCTTAGTATAATTAGTGTTATTCTACCTTGAAGAAAAAAAAATCCAATGTTCCAAAACTCCAGAGAAAATCAAGTTTTAGATTTGGTTAAAATCGCCATGTTTCAAATGAAAAAAGATCCGACTGGCATTGTCAGACATTGCATTTTTGAAATTGGTTTGTTTTAGAGTATGGATTTGGGAAGCTAGGGTTTCATATGTAGCAATTCTTCTGAAATTGCAATCTTCAGTTTATACAAAGCCCATTTCAAAAGCCCTAACAATTCATTTTGTTTGTAAGAGATATGGAAAAGGAATGAGAAGCATTTTATAGCGTCCATAAACCAAACTGACATTTCTGTGGAATTTGGGGCTGGCATTTTTTGGCACACCGCATGAGATGTAGACAGTACTGTGGGTCACATTGTTCTTTGATTTTGAAATGCCAGTAACTGAATACAAACTCTCAACCAATGTTACGTCATACCATTTGTGTTTGTATTAGTTAAGGCTAGCAAAAGTGACTCGATGAGAGACTCTTCCCACATGACAAATTCCAATACCTGATTTTGAGGAAGGACTGAGGGCTAAAAAGTTGATTCAATAAAGTTAAGACATACACATGGAGACGGAGTGTAAGCACAATATTTTGTTGGCAGTCGTTTCAAACCAGTGTCAGTAATGTCAGTTTACAGACTGCAGCGATGCATTTTTTCATAGCAATCCTGGGCGCTAGTAGCCTGGCCATTGCCTTCATACACAATTCTGTTTGGTTCTCATCTTCTTTCAGTGGTGCATCTGGGATTTGTCCCATTATGGTTGATTTCTCAGGATGCATTTCATATATCATAGCCCTACTCTCCATCTGGTTGTTTATGCAATTTCCAGTGAGTTTCATATTATAGGTCCCTTCACGATCGACACAGCGCTTTACATACGTCATGGCCAAGCAGCTGGGTAAAATTAGATCCAATTGTTTAAAACATCAACAGAGTCCACACCACCAGAGCAAGCAATTGTTTCTCAATAGCGGTACAAGGCAAACCGTAGATCAAGGGGCTTGTTACTAACTGACTTCATTTCATCGTTTATTGTTATGTGGTTGGAAAAGCAGCACTGAAAAACAAAAAAACAACTACTTGGTAAGTACCAAAAATTGTCCCAGCATCAATATGGCCTTCATTTCGGAATTAGATTTTCCAAATTTGGGACAGTGTTTCACATTTCAGTGATCATATTGGTTGTGAAAATCATAGACAGTGGCTACCCAAATTTGGTGTTAAGGGGCCTAAGAAAACAAAACCATTTAAAGGGATTTGAATGCCTTGTTACCAACATTGTTCAAAAAAGGGAATAAAGTGAAAAAAAATCTAAAAATCTAGATGAACTATTATGTGAAAATGCATTTTGTTTTCTTTCATTTAGGCAAACTTTTCTCATCCCATGGTGGCTGCAGCAGTAATTGTACATCTGGCTGCTGATGGGACAAAGTTCATTGACCAGACACAGTGCAACATTACTGTTCAACTGGTGGACACCAAGGATGGTTTCCATAGTCTAGGTGAGAACTCCTATAGCTGTTTTTAAGCTCCATCCCACTTCATATACCACACTTTCATATTGAAAAGAACAACTTGGATCCCTAAAACAACAAGGCAACTTAAACTGTAACTCCTTTTTTTTGTACTGTTTGCTTGTGTTGCTTTTTTAACATCAGCATGCTGCCTTGTTTAGACATCACTCCTATTTTCTGAATGGAGACAGATTCATTCCCACCACCCTTATCATTTACTCTGTTCACTTTGTTTTGTCTTCGGCACTGTGGCTTCTAATAACATCTCCACAGGTGAGTGGCATCTGAGCTGCCGCACCAACCCTTTGGTGATCCCCGTGAGCCATGACCTGTCAGTGGCCTTTTACCACACCAAGGCTATCCTGGTCATGTTTTCCTGTCAACTGGTGGCCATCTCTGGCATTGGCCTGCGATCCTTCCAGTCGTTTGACCCCATCACAATCAGTGGTTGCCAGAGTAATGAGATCTACAACCCCACAGGACAGAGGTGAGAGATCTGCCAGCTAAAAATGAATGTGTGGAGTGGTAAAGATGTGTGCCAGGGAAAATAAGTAGTTGATGCATTTTTCATTAATGTCATGGCATTTGGTGACAGTCCATTGCAGTAAGTCATGTTTTGCATACATTCACAGAGTGACGAAATCCAAAAGATTACCAAATTTGAGATTACATGAATCAACAGAACTGAATGGGGAAACAATAAGAGATTTCCAGTCTTGCATTTAATAAACCGACAAAAAATGGTTTGCATCAATGATTACACAATCAAACCAGTGCTAACATCATAACTGTAGGAAATTGAGCAATCAATGTACAATTGCTTTGAATTTGTGGTGCAGTTCTGCAAATTTTCCAAAAATAAAGTGTCTGAATTGCCTCTAAGCCTAAATTGTGTTTACTGTGACAACTTGTTTTGTATCGAGCTTGGCTAAAGACCACAATACATTAAAAATAACTTTTTCTTTAAAAATCAATAACCAGTTCTTATCCTCTCCTTTGCCAGTTCTGACCTGTCTGGCAACACAATTTCAACTTACACATCAAAGGGGTTGCCACATCCAGAATATTATTTCTTAACTGGTTATATTTCTCTGTGCTCAAAATATTTCAATAAACACACACAAGATGTAAAAATGTGTATGTATATTGTTGTAAGTGGTTCTGTGTGAATGGACTATTTGAATAGATTTTGTGTTGTTTTTTTGTTGTTGTTTTTTTTTATCAGTGCCAGTCAGACCTACAGGGGATTGCAGAAGTTTGAATTCGGCTGAGGATTTTTTCATATGTTGTTGCACTACAACCACAAACTTAGAAAATCTTCATTGGAATTGTCCGTGTTTTATTATCACAAAACATTGCATAATTGTAAAGTGAAAGGAAGATAATATGTTTTTAATTTCTTCTCATTACAAATAAAAATCTGAAATGTATGTCTTACATCTACGCAGTAATGTTACTTCATGCTTCTGCAAAAAAAACAACATTCCAATAGAAAATTATGCATTTTTATGGATGCAATGTGACAGAATGTGGAAAAGGTGAAAGCTTATCAGCTATTTTTGTTTATTCCAATAGTATTTTTCAATTAATCCAGCATTTAACTCGGGCTCAGACCCTAATTCTCCTGCTCGTATTGACAAGGTTCTGCCTTTTTGATCAACACCAATCTATTGCCTCTTTGTCATCAACCTTCCAATTAACCACTCTGCTTTCACTTCCCGTCTGTCTCTTGTACTTTTCCACACATCCTCCTCCTCCCATCCTTCAGCTCTGCTGTTGTTCTGCCATCCTCACATCTTTTTCGTTCACATCATCTTCCTTTACCCCTCAACAATCGTCTCCAACTCCCCTTTTTTGTGCCTCTTGCTCTCGCTTTATTCCTATCATTCTCCTGTGCCAAACAGCACATTTCCCGTAACAATTATTCCCTCACTAAACACCACATCCCTTTTGTAACCGAGTTCTTAAAAACAGGATCTATTAACGTGACTCAGTTTTGTGTTCCACGCGTGTCTGTGAGCAGACGCACATGTATGTTTTCCACTTTGTTTTTTGGATTTACTTTTTACCCTTTCCACCAAAGAAAAGGATCTATGTGTGTTTAATACTATACAAATACTACATTGTATTTGTTCTTTATGTTATGTATTTTTCATAGGCAATCCTTAAGAAACTCTATTCTTCAAACTTTGCTTCCCTTATAATTTAGCTTAGTTATTAGTATGTTATTGCTTGAATTTGGTTAATTGATTGCAAGAAACCTGAACTGGTAATAGCGTTAGGTTTGAGGGGTTTCAACAGTTTTTATCCTCGAAGCAAATGAGAAGGAATTATAGCATTGAAATTATGCTTGCTTGCTCATTGTGTTAAAAAAAAAAAAAAAGGTTCTGTGGAGGAATACTTAAACATTATTTGCATAAAACTGTTGCAAATATAAATATAACCAGAAAATTGAAAGTTATCTGTTAAAAAGAAATACGCTAATTCAACAACAAATTAAAAGTCAACAGTGAAAATAAAATAATGGATTGAAATGGATAACAATAGTGGTTTTGGTACAGCAAGTGAAATTATAGTACTGAAAATTCATCTCTGTCAGTTTTACAAAAACTTCATAGAATATTAATCGTTAAAATAACATATTTTACTTACTCTCCTTAGAAAAACAAAACTTTTTTTCTTACTGCCTGACATTACACCAGACTTTTCCAGCCTTCACCTTTTTTCTGTTTTTGGTGAGTTAGGATTTGTCATCCATCTCCTGTCTCCGTTCTTCTGTCTACTACCAACATTTTAACCATGACAACATCTCTGTCTCCTGGTGTATATAATGTATTCACATTTTTGAAGGAGGAGGATAGTTTTCCACGTAGTTAATTGTAATTTATGTCATAAATTCCAGAGTGACTAGCAGGAAACCACTAAGAGATTGTATTGAAAGCCAAACTGCCTACAGAGGAGGCTTCAAGGTTTCCCTGGTTTGTCTGTTAAGGCTCTACATGAAAGGAGCTTTTTTTTTTTTTTTACCAACATGCTTTATAAACAGTCTTCACCAGCTCACGTTTGTGGTAAATCTGATGGCACGGGAATACAGTAACACAGAGGTAGAAAACAAAGAGCACAGTGTGGTTAATATGATGGCTTCCATCAAGTTATCTGGAAGACAAATGAGGAAAGAGAAAGTTTATGTCTGCATTAGGAGACAAAAACCAAAATGGATGAAAAGCACAAATCAACTCATGAAAGTGAAAGTTGATGATTTTTTCCCCCGCTCCCATTCTGCGTTTTCCTGTGTTCTTGTTCCTTCTCTCCCTGTGTCTCTCATCTTGCCTCCCCCAGTATATTTTCCTACTTCTCTTTCCCTACAGTATAGCGAATACCTATGCCTATACTGTATAATGTGGATTGTTGTAAAAAGAAAAAAAAGAAAAAAAAGGTGAATGGGGAATCCAGGAATTCCAGCACCAATAAATGCCTTCTCCATTTCCATTTGGCTACAAAATTCACTTTTGGCCGATTTCTGTCGTTGTAATCTGCAAGTGGTCTATCCTGTTGCTTTTAATTTGCCGACTATGTCTGCACCGACACCCCTTTTTATTCACATATGGCAGTCTGCTTTCCATGTGGTTTATTGATTTGATTTGTTAAGCAGTCATTGATGGATGAATGTGGTTCACTCAGTGCATAATTTGTTTGTTTGTGAGCAAATGTGTGACTACTTCCATGTTTGCATCTGGAGTGTTAGTTGGATAAAAAAATGCCTCATGTTTGATGCTTCGCATTTCCTCTTACTCTTTTCTGTTACTCTTGCTTTTTCATCCCTACCTTCTACTACCCACTTCCACTCACAGTTGTGTACATTATTCGTGCGAAGCCATTGACTGCCAGGAACCCTTAATCCGCAATGCAGAGCTAAAGTGCAGTAGCCCTGGTCGCCACTTCTACAACGGAGACCGCTGCACCATCTCCTGCAACTCGGGATATGTCCTGCAAGTCCACCAGGAAGACGACATCATCAAGACCCAGGTGAACACACAACTACCTATGTGCTCTTAATGGGAGTGGAGCAGCTCTAAGCACAAGAATGCTAAATTGTGAACATGCTTACCCCTGGGTGCAAGCACATTTTTTCCAGCAGATGGAGCATGCGTGGAAACATAAATTCATGAATGCCTCTATACACATGCACAGGGGGCAAACTCAAACTCACAAATGCCCACTGAGCAAAGGTGCAAACAAGCTTGTTCCCTTCTCTACTCTCAAAACTCTGCATTCTTTTGTCACCTGTGAAAACTAGGCTTGGCAGGTCCAGCCTCCAGGGAGGGTGACATCATAAAAATCCATGTAGATCAGTGCACCAGTCTCCTCCAGCAAATCTTTCGTACACTTAAAAACGCACATATGTATACGTGCACATCCACTTATTTTCTTCAAACAGAGACATAAATGTGTGTAGTCTTCTGCTAAGCATACTGCACCATCACCTCGAACAGTCACTTTGCATTGCTACTCCGTTGGGACAATGACATCATAGAGTAGTGTCTGCTCTCTCTCCTTTGCAGGCATCTGTTAAAGGGCAGACACTTGCTACCACAAAATGGCATTCATTAGATGTCTATGCGTAGATAGGACACACATGTGATGATCACAGTAATTTAAAAGCAGTTTTTTTCCACAATCAGGGCATAGATACAAGGCACACAAAGGATCAGAATAAAACACAGTCTTTTATAAATTTAGGGTTAATTGCATCAAAGCATAATAATAAGCATCATAGTGGAAATTAACAGAGCCTAATGTACTGTTTAATAACCATGATCAACTGGAATGTATGTGTGATTGAACTGAAATTATTCATTGTTTTGTAAAGTGCCTCTCGATTATATTTGTTTTGAATTGGTGCTATATAAATAAACTCAAATGAATTGAAAGACATCCACAAATACACTAGACAAACAGATAATGTATAACATCAATCTCTAAAGATTATAAAGCAATTTAATGCATTATGAATGTAATGTTCATTATTCTACAGTGACATAAGGAATCACAAGGAGATAGTAGTTACGACAGCTGCTTGATATCCTGGGAAAATCCACCCAAAAGTCCGACCGTGCCATACTCAGGGAAGCTGCAAATGATGTAGTAGCTACAACTTAGACTCTGCAGATTGTAGTTACAAAGTTTATTCTTAAAGTTACACAGCATGTTCAGAAAATACTTCAAAATAATAAATATTAAGTTTAATTTAGAGCTGCCAGGAGAAATGTTGCCTGAAAAACGTTGGCTTTCCACCGCCAAGTCTGGATTCAACTGGTTAATGTCTGCTTTGGTTGTACCCCAGTTTGCAGGGTCTCCAGGTCTGTGAGTATGTAGGAGCTTGAGTTGTTTCTCTGGTCATTGCTCCCATTATGTTTACAGCAACACTCAACAATGGAAAACCTTGAGGTTGTGCTTTTGATTTACTCAAATAAACCCAGATGTATATTTTTTGTCGTACAGAAATGAATTACCGGCTCAAACATAGTGAAAACGATTCAGATTAGCTGATTATTTTTGCTCTAGTGTAGAAATGGCTAATGTTGCATCTGTGTCAATGTCTTAATGACAAATGAGACCAAAGTTGATGTGTTTGGCTAATATGAGTAGCTCATTGTTTGGTGAAAAATCAGGACAGCATATTGACACAAACTTCTCAAGTATGGTGATGGAGGACTGAGTCAATCACAAACTCTCTGAAAACCAGCACATTCTAGAACCACTGTGAAGGCATTTGTCCATCAGCTAACTGTATCCCCAAACTGGTATGCAAAGTAATGACAATGATCCTAAAGATGGGAGAAACTCCACAAACTAAACAGCTGTAAAGGAACAGAAGTAAATTCCTCCACATTAACATTAGACTTATAACCACATATAACAAACTCCTAGTTTAAATTACTGCTGAATGTGTATACTTCACCTCTTCATTGTTAAATAAATAAAATGTTTAGGTATCGATACAGAAAATTTGCAATACAAGAAAATGTATTTAAAATATCTTGTCTAGTTTGTTTTGGAAAAAAAACTACATTCACATTGTGTGTGTACAGCTCAAAAACTTAGAATAGTGTAAAAAAAAAATTACATATTTTTGTTTGATTCTCATCCCAGAAAGTGAAGCACAGATTTGTTACACACTGCTTGAAACATTTTATTTTTTCTGATTTTCATAATTATGGTTTACTGCTACTACTACTACTACTACTACTAATAATAATAATAATAATACAAGTCTGTGTTTCAATAATTAAAGCTATACATAAGGTCAATTAGATCCATATATTTTAAACTGAAATATCAGGATTGTGCAAGGTATGTTCAAGTTCTGGTCAGGACAGTTTGCCGGTTAATTAACCACAGCAATACCATTATCTTTAAACCAGCTTTTCGTAACTTTGACAGTGTGGGAAGGTGCCAAGTCCTGCTTGAAAATGAAACCATCATCTCCATAAAGTGTCAGTGAAAGGCAGGGTTAGCTGAAAGCAGAGTTGGAAAAACAACTGCAAAGGACATGGCACCCCGAATCATGACTGACTGACTATGGAAACTTCACATTGGACTTTAAGCAGCAGGGATTCGATGCGTTACTCCCTACAGATTCTGGGACCTTTACTTCCAAATGAAATAAAAACTTTACTTTCATCTGAAAAATGGACTTTGGACTACTAAGCAACAGTCCAAGTCTTTTTCTTCTTAGCCTTAGTAAGACAGTTCTGACATTGTCTTTGATTCAGGATTGGCTTGACATGAGGAATGTGACATTTGTAGTCCATGTGTGGGATTTATAGTAAGATGGCTCTTTATGCGCTGATTCCAGCCTCACTTCACTCTGAGAATCTCCCCCAGATTCTTGAAAATATTTTGCTTGACTACACTTTCAGGTGGCATTATCTCAGTTTGCAATACTCTAATTTCCTGGGACATTACATTTGAGGTTTTCGTTATCTGTTAGCCATAATAATCAAATTGGCAAGAAATAAAGGCTTGAAATATTTATCTTCAAATGTAACCTGTATTTTAAGAGTTTCACTTTCTAAAACGAGACAGAAAAAAAATCTTAAACTTTTTCATAATTTTCAAAAGTTTTACCCGTAGTTGGAAGTGTCAGTGCTCCTGTGAGGTTGGTATGAAGGTCAAAGTTAAGAGGCTTCATAAAGCAACAGTGGAGTGAACTGTTCCATTACATTTCTAATGCTTGCAATAGTTCTCCATTACGTCTGCGCATATTTCTAAGTCCATTACATTTTTGATTGACAGGGCGCCATGTAGCTATTAATCAATGTCAGCCCATTTTGGTGGTACATTATGCTTTTCAAAGATGGAGACACAGGAACATACTGCAAATGTCAAGCAGAAGAAGAGGAAGCAGAGCTTTGCTAAATACCATTTGCTGGATATTCAATTCAAGGCAGAGGGTTAGGCTGTCTTTACGAAGGATGATGAAGGAAATCAGTAGCATAAAGAAAATAAATACTATACACTTTTTTCTAATTTGCTTCCATGGGAAAAAAAAAAAAAAAAAAAAAAAAAAAACTATTCTGTCAGATATTTTTTAATTATTCAGCAGACATTTAAAAGGTCTTTTCTTATTTCTGTCAAGTTCCTGGATCCAAAGATTGGCTAATTGGGATTGATTAGGATTTTATAAAATTGACAATTCAAAGAAGCACAAATACATTGCATTAATATTCAGCCTCCTTCTGCTCCTTTATATAACTAAAGTCCAGTGCAACCCAGTTGTATCAGAAGTCCCCTAATTGGTAATATAAAGTCAATCTTTGTGTAGCTTAATCTCAGCATAAATGTCTTTTCTGTGAAAGCAAAGTTTGAGGTCAATCAAAAGGAAAAAAAAAAACCCAAAAAAACAATGAAAACTAAGGAACTCAATGGACAATCAGAGATAATGTAAAGTTTAAAACAAAATCATGTTAGAAAATAATATAACAAGCTCTAAACACAGTGAGCACAATTCAATCATGAGTTCATCACTTTTGCACAACTACAAACCTAACAAACATTGGATTCCCTTTAAATTCATAGGCAGGAGAATGAAATCATTAATTAAACAAACTGGAAAGATTCTCATGGAAACTACACAGAATGGAGTATCTGTGAACATCTGTGGATACAACAATTAGTTATGCATTTCATAAATCTGGCCTTTATTGAAGCGTGGCAAGAACAAAGGTATTTTTGAAAGAAATACAGAACGTTCTGTCTGGCACATGACATGTTGGGGGCACAGCAAACGTGGCAGAAGATGATTAAGTTGGAAGAGTTCAAAATTGAACTTCTGAACACACAAAATGTTATGTGGATTCCACACTTTTCTGATTTTTATTTGTTCAAGTTTTTAAAAAATGCCTATTTAATTTTCCTTCCGCTTCACAATTATTTGCCACTTTGTTTTGGTCCGTCACACACAAATCTAAACAAAGCACTTTGAAGTATTTATTGCAATGTGAAAACAGGTCAAACTGTTAGACATAAATACCTTTGCAAAGCACTGTAAAACTCTGGAAAAGGAAGTTTTAAACAAAGTACTTAATAGTATAAGGTGGCATTTAATCATTTGTATCTTTCCGTCTTTTGTTAGTCATTAGTCTGTAAAACCACAAACTTCCACTCTAAAATTTAAACGTGCAGTGTTAGGCACAGTCCTGTTTCCTTTCATTAGCCCATTACATTTTTTTTTCACTGATGACAAAGTGGTTCTGGGAAAACCACCTTCTTAGTTTCTATCTTGAGCACAAATCTCTTCCCTTCACATGCTTGATTTGTTTGTGTGTGTTTCACAGCTGTACGTTTTTTCCTACCTCTCTCTCTCTCTCTCTCTCTTTGAAGTTGCAAAGGAACACAAAGTGCTGCTGCTGATCAAGTCACATCATCTTCATTCTGAAGTTTTCTTTTAGACATTTTACAGCCTTGAACATTACATTTTAAAAAGTATTTCCTGGCCTCAACTAGTTTTTTTTTTTTTTTTTTTTACATTATATTGTCTCCTCGATATGAATCAAATATAGATGACAAATTTCCTGTGCTCTTCCGTATAGTAACTTGTAGTGTGAATCAATATCCATTACAGTTTAATTTTAAGGAACAATTGTTATGTGTTTTTTGAGTGCATAACAGAGATGTTTACAAGTCATCTTTTTCCTAGTAAAATATAAAGTCTTAAAGGGGCAAGTCTGAGTCAAGGCCAATTCAGAGAATGGCCGCCTCATCAAGTCCTTTTTTTTTCTCACTCAGAGCTGCAGAATTTTGTAATTGTATTGAGAAATCATTGTTTATACCAACTTTTAAAACTAGAAGATAGGCGGGGCACATCCTGGACAGATCCATTACACATTTAAATTATTTGTTCTTAATTCAAAATGATGAAAATGTTTAAATTGAAGGTGTTAATTCCAACATAATGAATGCTGAATAGAGTAGTGAATAGGTGAATGTTGAACTTCTACATGAAACAGGAAGTGCCTTTATATTGATATTTACAGTCAGAAATATTCTTTATGATGCAATGAGCTTAATGGCGAGAGAATTAGAATTTCAGAGGTAAAGTTGGGTTAGTTTTGTTCTGCAATGATCCATAGTAGTTTAATGCAGTGTTCACTCAGTTGTACGTTAATGTTCTCATTATTGTGAAGCTACTGCAAACATGAACATAAGTCATAATCCACCAGTAATAATCAAGCGTATCCTTTCACAGTAAGAAATGTATTTATGAATAGAAACAAATATTAGAATGATGTGCTGACATATACA
>NW_006799945.1:5632755-5707809 GCF_000485575.1 Poecilia formosa
TATATATATATATATATATATATATGAAACCATTACAAATCCAAAATCCTTTTGTAATTAATTAGGGACCTATGTTTGCATATTAAAAGTTAGTTATGTCTAACTCTTTCCATTAAATATTTAGTGCAAAACCTTTTAAAGATATCATATTTAATGAACCAAACATTATAATAAATATTTAAATTAACAATTTTTCTCCATACCAGCAGTCGTACGTTTTTTTATGCGAATGATCAGCATATTTGACGTAACGACATCTGCCAATCAATCCAGTGGGAATTGGCAGTCGCAATTTATCCTGAAGGGAAACGCCCATTACCTGGAGGAACTGAACCCGCTTTACCTCCAACAATGTTGTTGGAGTTTATCATTACGAATTGGCTGCAATCATAGAGACTTGGTGAAAAGTAATCCGAAAAAATGGTTAAACATTGTCAGAGGGGAACATGCAATTAATAGATGTGAGTTATCTTGTCGTAGGTAGCGTCATTTCAGTTGTGGATTAATGGGAAGAAGAAGATAAACTTTACACAGCGTAACTTTCAATCTTACTTTCACTTTTGAAATGCAAACCGTTTTGTTTGGTGTGTTTAAAAAAAATCCACATACTTCGCAATAAAATATGAGACGATGGTGTGACAAACATAAAAATGTCTGAGGTCTCAGGGGTGGGGATGCATTTGCAAGGCACTGTGTGTTGGACTTGAGCTATTTTGGCTTGGTTTTTCTTTATTTCTATAGAAGCAGAATTTTTTTTTCTTTTTTTTTTCTGATAGTTCTTTGTATTTTACTGTGTTGGCCATTGTCTCAACTTTTACAATTTCACAGAATTAACAGACTAGATAATTATTTTGTTTTAAAATGATCATGAACACTTTCCTCCTGGAAATTGTCCAAACTCTGGAAATGTTTTATGGTCTTTCCCCGAACCATGGCTTACTGCAGATTCTTTGCAGAGGTCTACACATATCTCCCTCTACTAAATTGCCTGTTTATAGTCCTGGAACACTGTGTGAATTGTGGGACACAGATGTCTTTCTTCTCAACTTTATCCAGTTCATTCATTTTCCTACATCTGAAACAAAGAAAGTGTAGCTTCTCACAAATTACAGATTTTGTCAATAAACTTTCAAATACTTCTGAATCATGGTTTTTATGGCATATTGTACGTAGACTGAAAGGATTTCAAACCATCTGTAACTGAAGGTACAAGAAAAAGAAATGCAAGCAAAGTAGAAGCTCTGAAAGCATCATCTGAACAGGACCTTTAGACCGTCAGATGGCACCTGAGGACAATTACAATGTTTAAAAAAGTCACATGTGCTTGAGAGTTCCTGGAGCTACAGGTTTTACTCCCTAAGAAGTCTACATGCTCTTTATTGTTTTATTGCACTATAAGGGCCCTTAAGGCCCATTTTGAAAAATCTGATTGTTAACCACGAGAGCAACAATCGTAAATGTATATTGTCTTACATTTCCTAAATTATTGGTGGTGGTGTTTATTAACCCTCAATAGTAATGAGCGTTTTTGTACTGTGATAGTTTTTTTTCATGGATACTTTTAGAAATAAATTCATATTCTAATAAGGCTAAGTGTTGGTTTTGTTGTTACCTATTTGTGGTTCTATATCCATGGATTCGTCTTTTAACAGACCTTTCTGTGGAACGTGACTCCAATTTTCTGTAAAAAAAAAGCAAATCAATTCACAAGAACGCAAGTCGAAGAAGTGTCTTAGTTGGAGTTACAGGACAAACTCCTACCACCTGAGTCTCCATCGCCTTAGTAGCAGCGCTGAGACACTGTGATTATTAATCCATATTAAGGTATATTTGGTGCTTGAACTATTAAAAGAGACAGCTATGCACACTTTTAGAGGGAGTCTTAAGCGTTTGAATATTTTAAGTACTTCTAGCTGTATTTCTTGACCCCTGCAAGTACTTTAAATTAAGCTTTATCTTTCTAAACTTCCACAGCATTTGCAATTTGATCTCCAACTAAGCCAAACTGCCCACTTTACCAGCATTAACAAGTCAATAATTAACAATCCAATACCATGAAATGTGGCATAGAAATGCCATATGTACCACACATAAAGACTACTGAAATTTATCTAGTCAGTTGTTGGACAAAGAAACCGATAATTAATTACTTGATCCCCTGCTGTGGTGCAGAAGCTCTGTCTTCGCTAATGAAGACTAATTCAGCTCAGCATGCTAAATGATTGGAGTGGATGAGTTGGCAGCAAACTTGGCCTTATTTTCTGATTAAGTAAGCTAATAATTAAATTACCACAATCATGGACTGTGTGTAAAGTATTCTTAAAACCCAAGATAGTCAGGCAGTCATTTAGTACGGAGGGACAAAAAGACAGTGACCACTCACCAAATTCTAACTTAATTAGACCTTGCACATTAGCATATAATAAACTGCACACCCTTCACACCATTACACGAACACCATACAAAACGAGGGTGCATTGAAGCAGGAACTTAAAAGACACAACTAGCTTTATGTTTCACAAAATTGCATCACTTTCTTCATGTTCAGGACCTTGTAAAATGTGTTTTTATTATGCTGAAATTGTAATAGCAGCTCCAAACTTTCTTTTTTTTAAAGCAATCAAGGATCACTTTTTCTTCCCATAAATAATTTTGATTAATTATGATTCTGTTAAGATAAAGACAAAGTGAACTATATTGAAGGCTTTACCTTGTAATGATAGTTCTTAAATCGCATTCTTATGCAACAATAACTTTTTTGAATTATGTCCCAAACCTAGTCTTATATCTTTAAGCTATTAAAAACTACCACAACCTAGATAGTTGATAATTTACTGAGGAACACTTGGAAGCATATCTACTTCTGGATACAGTATAATTCTGGGTAGCATGCTTCTTTCCTGACCTCTGCTTTTCAGAAGATTTATATTTTGTGATTGTGTGCATATTCTGAGTAAATAAAATGCTTTCCTTCAAAGCAATCCCACAGGATATAAATCATCCTGTCTGGTTTGGGAGCAGGAGTTTTCAAACTTGCTACTAGAAGAGAAACAGATGGCATTATCTGCTTTGAAATGATTTAAGATTATTAAAGTCTTATATAAAACATGGACACAATCTAAGTTGTAGATTGTGTTTTCTTTGAATCCATTTTTTTTTTTTTTTACATTTTGAACATTGTTTGAAGTGTAAACAAAAATCAATCAACACACAGACTACAACCCCCAATCACTGCAATTACCCAAATTTCAATCTCCGACAGATAAACAACATGAATGGTAAGCACATATTAGAAACACATATTTTTTTTTTTTTTTTTCCTCAAAGATAGATGGAAAACTACAGTATGTGAACTACCATCTTTTGGACTTTGTGCAGTATCTTTTGACATTGTCTTTAAATTAACTCCTTAACTGTCACATCCAAAACACTTACATGTCAGACAAAGGCTCTATGAGGACTCCAGTGTCCATGATAGGAGGTTAAACCCAATTATCATGACTATAATCTCTCCTCCTTAAGTTATTAGTTGAACTGTGAGCTATTGCTTGAGCTTCAGCTCCCAATCCCTGCAAAGCAGACTTCCTTTTGATGCCTATTTGTGTTTGGCTGCTCTCGTGTTTACCTTGACTCTGACCCCTCAACATGATTGACTGTTGGCAACAAAGTAATTGTCAGGAACTTGTTCATCTCACTGGTGTTTGCCATTTTTCTTAAGTTACTCATTTTCACCAGATTGTTATTTCTATGAACTGACAATCTGCTCAAGTCTTGTTTCAAAGTCATGATGAATAGTCTCCTCCTAGAAACGCTTTTAACTCTGGAAAATTTATAGTCTTTCCCTGAATCATCCCTCACTGCAGTTTCTTCTTTTTTTTTTCTTCTTTTTTTTTTTGAAGAGGTCCAAACATAATTCCTCTCCCTAAATAGCCTATTTATTGTCATGAATAACTGCAGAAATTGTGTGATACAAATGTCTGTATGAAGTGCCTAAAAATCCACTGAGGAGCAGTGACTCCGGCTGCTCGTGTTTATTTAAGGTTTGTATTAAATAAATATGAATCATCCCTTCTTCCCATATGCTTGTATACTGTGTGGTTTATGCACCTTTTTTAAAGACGGTTTTATATTTTATTGTTTCTCTTACTTGCAAAACTTTGCACACCAGACACCATGTAGGAAAATAATCATGTTTTAATTCTGCATTTGAACACCACATGGATTTCTTTCATGCAGATTTTGCTCAAAACATCAGATCATGAGTGAGTCACTCACCTCTTCATGCAGTTACTTTTCAGGCAGCACTCACATGCAATGCATATGGTACTTTGTCGAGTATCCAAATTATGAAGGGAGCTTATTTATTTCCACGGAATCTGATACTGTTATTTGGTGTCATATAATGAAATCAAGATGAAATACTGCTATACAAAGGAAAAGGAAGATATTATTAGGCAAGAGACATGTAATCTTACTGAGCCTGACATTTAGGTTTAAAACGGATAAACATAATTAAAACTGACCCAAACATATAACACGTGTTCTTACTGATAGGCTTCCATTTTTACCTTTCTTTTTCCGTTAGAGATGGAAAATTGAAAATGATTGACTTTAACAACTTTGTTTTGTGATTTTTTTTTGTTTCCTTTCACTCAGCTACCAATTCAAGCATTCCTTTTGAATTACACTGTGCAGTTTAGTGGAAGATGATGAAAACAGTTTATGTTTGGACTATCTAATGCCTCACTGTTTTGCTCACGTTTCTGCAAGCAAAACATTTTGCAGCAATCTTGAGGCTTTTATTGTTCAAAGTCTCATGATTGCAAAATGTATGAAAAGAATGTGTTTTTTGTTGTTGTTTTTTTTTGTTTTTTTGCTATGTTTTGATGGGGGTTAATATTATGTAGTTATATATTCAACTATGTGACTGGGAAAATTTACTTGGATAGCACATTTTCAGCAGCAAGCAAAGTCAATTGCTTTACATGATTAGAAGGAAAATAAAACAAGCAAAAAAACAATAAAAAACATCAGTGCAGTGGCAAAGTGAGGGAAAACAATGGCAGGTTGAAGAACAGACAACAGTTTGCAATGTTCCAGGGTTTCTAATTGGAGGCAGCTCTAAACAAATGGGGGTTTTAGCCTTAATTTAGCCTTATTTAGCAAAATTCACTTTTTGCATGTTTTTGTCCTTTCTTTTGGGTCTCTGCTGCTAACAGAAACAGTCCACATGCAAAACAGATTGTGCCTGCTATGGCAGTTATGTTACAGACACAATCCTGGTTGAATCTTGTTTGAAGATCAAGTTTGCATGTACAATCAGGTTTGCACCTGTTTCTATACATACAAACCTTTATATAAGACCAAGCCCAAAAGCTATAAAAGACACTTACTTTCAGACTTTATAGAAAGTAAGGTCTTGACTAGGCCTTATCCTCCCTTGGTCTCGATTTGGCCTCAACTCCTAAATGTTTTGGTCTTCTTTCTGTCTCTTTCCACTCTGGTCTTGGTCTTGACTTGGTCTGGAGTTAGACGATCTTGCTTGTGGTGCAATTACCTTGTAGTCTAGCCTAGGGTTGCACATGTCTATTACCCACAGGGACAAAACAAATAACTTTGCACGCATACTCATTCCTTAGATCAATCTATTACCCTCAGTTAACCTAACATTCATATTGCTGAACTGTGGCAGGAAACCAAAATACATAGAAAAAGCCCACACATGCCGAGAGAAACTAACAAATGGCACTCTGAAAGGCCACGAAGAAAGAGCCATATATGGTCAGGATTCAAACTGGTTAGCTTCCTGCCGCCATACTACTCTGCAGCTTTGCACAGACATAATCAAAAACAGATGAGCTTTCAAAGCTTCTGTCACATCATGCTTGGTTATGGACATACTGGGAATATCAGTCTGTTATCAGATCATTAATAGTATGCTATGCTGAAAAATGGAGCTTGATTTATTTTCCATAGCATTGTGTTGCTACCAGACATGGACGTTTTGCTAGTTCACTCTTTTGTAAATTTTGCATGTTCTTCCAATTTCTTTGGCTTCTCCCATTTCCTGATACATTTCAAAATGTTCGACTCTCCTCTCATAAGTTAAGCTCTGTAAGCTTCTTAAGATTAGGGAGGATGTTTTGTTCCCATAAAAAGTTAAGAAGAAGTTGATGTATTTTCATTTTGGCTAAAAATTACCCAAACAAAACTCATAAGATTTTGGAAAACGAAACGCCATAAAACAAGCTCTGAATCCATGGCTATTGTACGTTTAGACATTTTCATCAGCAGTAATGGCACAGTTTATATTGTTCATGCATTTATCAACTGTTTATCTGTTTATATCAACTGTTTAATTCGGTTTTCAACTGAAACTTATATTTCTTGAGATTCAATACAGAATAAGATGCTGTTGTGGCATTCTGAACATGCCAGAATCAATGGGTTGTAGACTGAATCAAAGCAATTTTAAAAACTCCATGTATGACAACTTCCATACGAGTTGTTTTTGAAGATCTATTTGCCTTTTTCTTTAAGTGTGTGTGGCTGCGTGTGTGTGTGTGTTTAGCAGAAGGTGTCACACTTCCTTTAAATCAATCTGTTTTGGGTCAGGGCTGATTGTGCAGTTGGTGGATATCAGTTGTCCGTGTCGCATGACTTGACCTTACATATGCGATCGCCAGTTACCTGAGCTGCTGAGTAGCATGTGAGGCTTATTCACATACAGTGAGCTAAGCACTGCCAGGCTTTGTTGGGCTTCATGTCGACTGGAGAGAATGCTGAATTGCTGTTGTCAAACATTTATACGATGAGTGAAACACTCCAATATGTCACATCAGTGTGGAAATTAAAGCTTTTGCCGGTCTGTACTTAGACGTTGAATCAAACCTTGACCAACCATTTTAATTTTTAAGAGGTCCTGAGGACTGACAGTAAGTCACATAGTCATAGTTAAACATATCTGCCATGTAAAACAAAAGATGTGAAATGCACCATTATATCAATGACTTCTCCTTAAGAATATAAAGAGGTTCTAACCAGCCTACATCTAGACCTATCTTTAATTACCAGGCCATCAATCCTATGTGAAGCAGATTTTTTTTAGCATTTCTTCTCTTTTTTTTCCAGTCGGATTCTTCAGTAACAATAACCTGTACCAATGGGAAGTGGAACAAGCAGGTATCCTGTGAGCCAGTGGACTGCGGTCTTCCAGACAAATACCACGTTCATCCTGCCCATTTTACCTTCCCAGAGGGCACTACATATGGCAAGAAAAGCACCTTTCTTTGTCGAGAACCTGCCCAACTCATAGGTGAGGTTCATCTGGTTACTCATAAATGTAAATTTGCTAAAAAAAAAAAAGAAAAAAAGAAAAAAAAAATGTACTTCATTGATTTATTGTCAAGGTATACCACTCTCAGCATATTTGCCTAAATAATAATAAAAAAAAGTTTACATAGATTACCAGTTCATAAATATAAGTGTAAGGGTAAGATTTATGCATGTGAATTATTTTAGAGCAGGGAATTTTTTGGTTTTGCCCCCAGTACCACATTAGAACACAAATCAGGATTGTATGCCTTAAAGGAGCACAAATACAAGAAAAACAGTTTTTCCATTATGTTATGAAACACGCTACTATATTTGAATACCATGCAATGAATAGCAAACACTGACCATGTGTTATTTCTTAATTAAACCTCATACCTTTATACCAAACTTGACTTGCAGTTTAGAACAAACATTATTTTTACTCATCTTGTTTTAAGCAACAAACGTTTATTAAATGTAGTTAGGTTCAACCCAAAGCCATAAAATGGTGGTTGTGGTTTGCTGACTAGAATATTAGAAAATATTTGTATTTTTCTTTTGTCTTTCAAGGAACCAACAACACTCTTATCTGCCAGGAAGATGGTTTGTGGTCCTTCCCCGAAGCTCTTTGTGAGCTGCGCTGCACGGCCCCGCCTCCTGTACCTAATGCTGTTTTACAAACAAAACGCTGCAATGAGACGGGCCTAAAAGTTGGCACGCTCTGCAAGTACAAATGCAAGCCAGGCTACCATGTTACCAATAAACCCAAAAGGTGAAAACAAGATATATTGTTGCAAGTTTTTTTTCCCCACCTGAAATCTGGTCTCATAAAGTCTTTTTCTAAATCGGTCTTGCTCCTTTCAGACGTGCTTTTAAGCGCCAGTGCACAGAGGATGGCACATGGCTGGAGGGTGCATGCGAGCCAGTGACTTGTGATCCTCCACCACCCATTTTCCATGGCTCCTACTACTGTACCGATGGCTTCCGCTTTGACAGTATCTGCAGACTCAACTGCTCTGAATCCGCCGGTAATCGTCAAGGAGTCTCTGTCCATACGGTGAGGTTGCTGCACTCTTCCTGCAAGCAGGTCTGTCTATCTCTTTCCTCTCTTTCTATTCCTACTTTTTTAAATGTATTATTTTGTTAGGCACGTGCTACAGAATTTTCTCTTTGTTTCTGTATTGCTTTTAATCGTATTATTCCCTTCTTGGTCGAAAATGTTAAACTATTTGAATATGCTAGTAGATCTCTTAAGACCACCAAAAACAATGGTTTAACTGAACGATGAACACTTTTATTTTGTCTAAAAGATGTTATAAAAACATCTTTTATTGCCATCTTTTACACACTGCTGTGACTGTGTGTTTTTCCCCTCGTCTCCCTCAGCTCTACTCAATTTGATGACATGCTAATTAGATTGCTATTGGTTTCCAGAATAGCTATGCCTGCTACAGACTTCTGAAATGTATACACCTTTTAATCTGTTCTGCCTCCCAGGCATTGTTGGTTGGATGCCTGATGCAAATTGTATTGTATTTCTCCATATGCAATGCAATGCCATCTGGATGTCCTTGGCTCTGCAGTGTTTGTGTACCAGTGCGATTGCGAGTATAATTGTTACTCTGCCATTATGTGTGTGTGTTTTTATTTTTATTTTTTTTTGTTCAGGGCACAGCCTCCAACATGATCCGGTGCAGAAAGGATGGAAACTGGACAGGGTCATTCCGCCTATGCCCGAACATCAAAGGCCAGTGCTCGTTACCTCAAAATCTGCATTACAGCCTCCAGTACTCTTGCAAGCGTGGACATGGCATAGGTATGAAACAAGAAAATTACATTTTGTTTTGTTGTAGTGTTTGCAGTTGGTCTTTGTGTGAATGTGGACAATCAGAGAATGCAATCTAGCATTTCAATATGAAAATATTCCCAAAATGAAGATAGATTTTTTTTTTTGATAGTTCTGACTTGTCCATTCCTTTATGCAATTTTTGCTTCTGTTTTAAACATGCACAGGTGAAGAGTGTGAGCTCTCATGCAGAGAGGGTAACAGTGAAGTGGTGATTCTCCCTAGCAATATAACAGCAAATTTCCTACTTCGACAGCACTGGTGGAACCCGCAAAAAGTCAAGGTACGTTTATAACTATGTGTATTTGTGTCTTCTTAATATGTCTGACAAATGCACTTCGCAAAGTTCTGTGATCCACAACTCTCCCATCAGGAATTTCTCATCCAGTGCCTACATCCCCGCTGGATTACCTACAATGCAATATGCCAGGTTGCCTGACACATCGCCACAAAAATATTTGCCTTTGAAGCATGGCAACCCCTTAAACAATTTGTTGTATTCATGACAGAAGGTATGAAAACTTGCTGGCTCCTGAGTGCCTCAAATCAAAAAAGCGCTTGATGAGCTGAGCCTGGAACCACTAAGATTTCGTTACCATAGATGCGCCACAGGAAGTTATCTGGGCTCTGTTAGAGTCGCCTTAGCATTGACAACCATTACATTCAAAAAGGCTGCTTTTGGTTATTTTTAAAACTTTTGTCTGAAAACATTTAATCAGCAAAAAATAAAAGATACAACTTTTTGGAAAAATGAATATTTTACCATAAAATCTTTACTTTAAATTGTAACAATTTATAAAATACTAATTAAAAATTTAATACATTAAATAATATGACTTTATCCAGGGTAGAAACAACCATCCATCATCGATACCCGTTTGTACTTGTACTGGTGCATATGTAAAGTGGGAATATTTGACCATCTAGTCACTGGTCAGGGATAAGCATTATATAAAAATCGACACTTGCTCATCAATAAGTTATTTTTTTATATGAATTTCTGATATCTTTTCCTTTACCTTTTTCCCTGATATTCAACAAGTTATCTTATTGTTAGATTTAAGTTCACAGAATGAGCAAAAGATATAATTCAGTAGTAAAAAGTTTAGAAATTAGAAATGTATAACAATCCTCTCATATAAGATGAGAGCTTAATTGGTTCAAACAGGGATAATTAAGAAATACAAATAGAAACCTTGAAATTATAAACCAAGTATATTTTGGAGAAAAAAAAGACCATTCCTAAACATTCCTAGTCCAATTGTATGTCTTCCTCTGTTGTTTCTACAATGTTTGGTGAAATGGGAATTTATGTTGTCCATCTTAATAAGTAATGATATTTCATTAACTCGTTTTATTTTTGTTAGTGACCTGCTTAGACTCATACTTCTTCACCTCCATTTCCTCCTGTTCCTTTCTCTTTTACTCTCTTTGATGATTATTTGCCCTGCACCACCTCCTCCTCCTCCTCCTCCTCCTTCTCCTCTTCCACACCCCAATCCTTATCAGCAAAATTACTCTGTCGAGCCGGCTGTAGAATTAGTCATTTTCCATATGACATGACCTCGTCTGTGGTGGCGCTGAGATAGAGATCTATTTTTATGTGCTATGTGCGCCCTGGGGATGCTTTCGAGGGTGAGGATCCCATACGTAGATAGGGGTGAGACCAGGCCACAGTCATGGATTATCATGATTTACGGCCTGACTGAGAAATAGAGAAAGAGGGAAAGTTTGTGAGAGATGGAGAGAGAGAGAAAAGAGGAAGAGCAGATAAAGGAAAGAAGAATATGAGTTTCTGGATGACATCATCTTATAGGGTGACAGCGACAAGAAAACTGAGGAGCTGCAGAATATATATATATATATATATATATATATATATATATATATATATATATATACACACACACACACACACACACACACACTAAACATTATATAACTAATCTATTACTCACACAGCTCTGTTGTCCTCAGACCCTGTTGTTGTTCTTTCTTGCTACCTTCGGGTCGAGATC
Source organism: Poecilia formosa (assembly GCF_000485575.1). NCBI lineage: Eukaryota > Metazoa > Chordata > Actinopteri > Cyprinodontiformes > Poeciliidae > Poecilia > Poecilia formosa. The sequence goes on from NW_006799945.1 coordinate 5,643,934, forward strand.
TATATTTTACATTGATTTGCTGACTGTACTGAAATAGAAAATACCTTAGTTTGCAGCAACAAAAGAAAAGCGTGTCAACTTTGGGAGATATTGGAACATAGTTGGTTTGGGATTTGGACCACCTGAGATCAGCCAGGACTTTGCAGTGGATGGCACTTTTAATTACAAACTGTGCTATCCTACTTATGCAGCAAACAACGTGCTTCTTTCTGTCTTAAACCTCCATCCCGGACTTGGGCTTACAGGCATCGTATTGCAACTTCGTGTTCATTTTGGAGGCGTGCCTGTGAACAGTTTCAGAATCACTGAAAGCAGCAATATTTCTTAATTAACTGAACAAACACATGTTGTCTTGTCTTTCAGAGTATGGTCTGCACGATGGGACTGAAATGGTATCCTCCTCCAGAATTCCTCCATTGCATCAAAGGATGCGAGGTTGGTGCAAGACCTGAGCAGTATATTCCTCTGATATATTTTAATTCTTTAACCTTTTGTGGACTGTGAAACATTGAAGGTAGAACATAAAGTTTTATGAGCTGTACTTGTCTAAGTTGTTGTAGACAGAAAATGAATTGGCAGACGCTGCACAAGTAAAACATAGAGAGCGTAGATGAAGACGGGCGTCTTGTGCAACCGATCGTCAAGTGGGACAATTTAGATAACTCTACCCTACTCCTAGACTAAATATGATCTGGTAACTAAGTAATGAAATGTATTTGTAACTGTAGTCAGCAATAGAAAATATAATTAGTCCTGCAACAGCCTTTTTCAGTCATTTCCACATATAATATTATGTGTTTCTTTCAAAAATCTTAGTATTTAGCTTTGTTTCATGAAGCTATTAAGTAATCTGTTGAGCTGAGTCCAACTGGATAACCTGATGGGTAACCCAAGCGTTGAGGGCGGGACCAACCCAATAAATCACCTTACTGGCGCGTTTTGTGCTGATTATGGTTTATGGTGTCTCGATTTGATTTACGGGTCTAGCTGACTAAGGGCTGAAATGGTGACATTGAAGAATGGGGAAAATTTAATGTATTGGATTCATCAGCAAATTCATTCAGATACTTCTAAAGACCTCGAAATGCTCAAGAGCCAAACGGAACAAAGCTTTAGGCCTTACACAAGGTAATGAGAGGTTTCTGGTTTTTGCTCTGTCGTTTCACTCTTTCTGCACTCTTCTCTTCCTTCAACAGCCTTTTATGGGAGACAACTACTGTGATCCAGTCAACAACAGGGCCTTCTGCAACTATGATGGAGGAGACTGCTGTCAGACCACTGTCAAGACTAAGAAGGTAAGTGGCATGCTCATATTTAAAATAAATATAGAAAAATAAATTATGCTGAATTTAGACTGACTGATAAATCAGTCTATTACAAGTTATTATTCTTTTGTCCTAAAATCTACTCTTGTTCTTTAGTAGAGATTTCGTAATACCCCAAATCCAAAGGCATACATATCCGGTTGATTGGTGACTTTCAATCTAAGATGACCTCTAGGGTAGAGTTCATGCTCTTACCTTCATGAACAGGATTAGATGGATTAAAAAGTGGCTGATTTGATAACAGTTGTTTTTTTTCCTGCCTTATTCTGTTTAGTAATTGTTTTTGTCTGTCTGTGTTCAGAAGTGAACAAAAGGTTACAGTATATCAATGACAGCTTACAGGCATCGCCTAACATCACATCCTCCTCATTAGGTACTTCAAAGTTATCTGTCAATTCTTAGTCTGCTCTGTATTTATTTAATCAGTTACAACTCTTCCCTTGGCCTGACATAACTCTGAAAATCCATTTGATTAATTTCAGAAAGCTGCTGGCAAGATATGTGTTTAGAAGGGTTTATTCATGCTTGTTTGCCACAACAGTTACATATCTGACCAGACCTGTTTCTGGTCAGATAGGTAACTGACCAGTTAAATATCTGATGAACTGGGCTGCACTGTTCTTCCTAAGGCTGGTAGAATAATATTTTTTTTTTGGGGGGGGGACTTGCTATGTAAGTCTGTCTATGCAGGTTTTTCAGCGGGGAGCCAGTTTAATTCATCTTTTGGAGAAAAAAAAGTGTGAAAAGGGAGAAAAAGTTTCCTTTACTGCGAAGATGGTCACAGAACAAACACTGAATACTCCTTTCACTTATATTTGTGTATTTTGGCCAAGCATTAGGTGCTATGCTGCACTCAGACCAAATGCAATTTACACGTCACGGGTGTCTGGTTTACACGTAAAGTCTTTGGTGGACACGGATCTAAGGGCAGCGAGAAGATTTGTGGTGTGTCTCATGCAATTAGCACTGCATGTTTTAACGTGCTTTGCACTTCTGGTCTTTGAGCATTCGACGCACATATAGCAAGTTCAATACATCCAACACGACAGACGCTAGAGTTGGAAAATCTGCACTTTTGCAGTTGGACACAAAAGCATCTACTGGAGACTCTGCTATGTGAAGTAGGTTTCCGTGTCCTGGCAGGGGACGGAGCCACCAGTGCAGAGCAGGTCGTCACCTAGGCTCGGGTGAGACGAAAATAGCATTGAAAGCAGCCCTATGCAACACATCGCTCCTGGAGTAAGAACAGTTTGGTGAAATTAACCAAACTCTCAGAACACCTCTGAATTATCTGGTGAATTCAAACACAGTGCAGTGTCTCCTGACAATGGCAACATTCCCTTGTAAATAAAGTCAAACCACTCTCTCATTTTCATCTGCCATTTTACAAAAAGACTGTCAGAGGAAAAAAAAATGGCAAAAGTCAAGAGGCTCCTTCCAAAGTGCATTTTTCCACACTTTGCTCTCACACACGTCAAGAGCAATTTTGACACTAGATATCAACCACCAGACTTCTACGTGTACAAGCATCCAACTTCAGGCATCGAATGCCTTTTTCATGTGCAAAATGTGTTTGATATAAATTCAACATTAGACAAACAGCTTTTGACTCTGGAATACTTTTGCATTTGAAGTTATTATAAAAATGACTTTAAGATGCCCACATCTGGTGGCTGGAACACCAGCCCATAACGTTACTCTTCTCCTCTATGCTCAGTGTTTGGCATGTGATGTTTCTGCTTCCCAAAAATCTCTACTATGTGTCAAAAGGACATTATTACAGAAGTCTTGTGTCTAGAAAAAAAATTCCACCATCATATTGCTTTTAGAGAGATGTTTTTTTTTTTTTCTCTTTTCTGGTAATTCTTTCAAACAAGTCGTAATAAGATTAAATCTTTCTTCTCATTATACTCTGTTGAGCTTTGTCATTTGAAATGGTAACAGATGCCTTCATGGTCCCTGGGGTATTTTACAATTTCTTTGAGCCTTGCATTGTTTGACCTTGTCCGTCACTGGCTAACTGTCTTTAATATTTTCCATTTTCCACCAAAAGTGTTGTCGCTGTAGAAATTATAAAATTGCCTCACAATCTTTCTCACTCTAATGAAGAGCAAACATTGCGTCTCAAACATTGTAGCAGATGTTTTTTGTTTTTTTTTTTACTTTGTTTTGTTGCATACTTCTATGCTCTTAGCTCTGCAAGCTGCTATAACTCTTGCTTTTATAGAGTTGGTCACACCTACCAACTATCCGTTAATCAAGTGTATTTAATTACACGGTCACTCCTCCCACTCCTAAAACATGTGGAAGTGGTATATGTGCTTAGCTTCCTTTATCCATTTATTTGTGTCTTTGGCAGTTGAACCATATTTCTTGTCCCCTCATTTTTAGGTGCAATTGAAACCAGAAGTTTACATATGACAGATAAAAAGACATTATACAACTTTTGTTCTTGAAGTTAGATGAGACCAAACATCTCTTTTTTTTTTTTTTTTTTTCTTTTCGTTTTAGGTCAGGTAAATTTATAAAAACGATCTAACAACGAGGGAAAGCAAGGTGACAATGTCACAGCTTTGGAAACGTCTGATGAGTATACTTCACATTTGAGTTAATTGTCTTGTTTGACACAATGGAAAAGTTAAAAGAAAAAAGCCAAGGTGTGTGCTTGTGAATTTCTTTTTTGTTTGTTGTATTAAAACAGATCTCTCTTTGATCTCAATGAGATAGTCTTTATAGATAAACGTCAAATGAAATTAAATTTATCAGGAAGAGAATTGTTAAGCTGCACAAGCCTGGTTTGATCTGGGGAACAGTTTCCAGATTCTCCTGGTTGCCGCTTTCCTCTGTGTAAACAGCTATAGGCAAATATAGACATGATGCGAATGTCCAAGCATCACACTTCTCAGGAAGGAGCTGGGCCGAAAAGTTCAACAACAATGCTACAAAATACTGAGGAAATATACATGAATGTTTTATTTTCAATGAATAAAAACAACTCTTAAACATTCTTACTCTTATACTTGGGGCATTTATCAAATGTAAATAAATTAGGTCATTCTGACCTAAAGCTTAAAGTAAAATCAAACCTCACATATTGAAGTTTTATTCAACTTCAAACAGTGAGAGAAATTGTTTTTGTGTGTCTCATTTGGTGTGTGTAGTCTTCTGGTTTCATCTGTATTTATAAAAGTCTCAATTACTGAAATCCTCATGTTACATGTTAGCCAGAGTCTGTATTAGTTTAATTTTTGTCTTATTTTTGTCGTTCCATTTTTCTGTTGGTTTAGAATGTGAAAGAAATGACCATGTTGCAATTGTTTAAAGGTAAAGTAAACAAATAATAGTTCCCATGTGTTGACGCTGCATTCTGGCAACTGCCATGTTGAGTATGTGCTGCTGACCAAACATGTAAAAGTTCACGCTTTGTCCTTTACTAAGTCTGTTGGGTTTGGAGGACAAACCACAGTTAGGCCACTTGTGCACAGTGCTGTACAGGAAAATAGTAAGAGGTCCGTCATTTGTTTGAATATTTTATTTCTTAAATGTATAGTGGCAAATGTTTGGCATAATTTGTCAGATTGGTGACGCTAGAAGTTTGTTTGTAACTGCATGGGAAATAACCTCACTTTTCTACGAGTTCTGCTGCTGTTGATTGACAATATCTAGTCTCCACATCTTCTGAGACCAATCTTAAGCAGTGACATCAGCAGAACTTCCAGAACTATTGTTTTATTTTTTTGTTTTTGATTTTTTTTTTTCTTTAAGACCTCATAGAATTCAATAAAAGATTCAGGCAATAAGAGATTGAGCTCTTGAAAGGAAAGGAAAGCTGGCCATGGGTTGTGTCATGAGTTAGGAGTTGGTGTGTTGGATCCTACTTCAAAGAAAAACATGTTCTCAACATCTTGTGTTGGTATGTAGAATAACAAATGTGTTGTTTTCGAAAATGAAAAACCTTTGAGGATTTTAACAGTTTGGTACACTTCCCAAAATAGCTTGAACCAGGTCTAATCCTATTGTAAGAACAAAAGTTTTCATCCTTTATTTAGACTTAAAATACAATAAGTATTACACTGAGAGTCATTTTTGGCCCACGAGAATGGCCAAAAATTACCGTTCTTGAAGAATCTTGAAGAAAACAATGATCTGCTAAAAGGGAAAATATTCTGTTTGAGTATCCAACATAATTTGTAGCGAAGGGATGTTTATATTCCAAAATTGCAACTTTAAGTTTCTGTAACTTTTCAATGAGTAGACCAGAGGAGGAGGAAGGGAAAATAACAATGCAGTTTGTCAGGACAGTGTTATTGTGTCAAAATGAGACTTGTCCTTCTGATGTCAACTATTTGCTAGATGTAGCTTTGGCTTTGTAGACATGGCCTGGACAAACCTTAAAACTCCTATAGTACATATAGGAGTTTTAAGGTCATCAAGGTCATATATGACCTTGATGAGCTAGATGCCCTGCTTAACCCACAACGTCAACATTATCTAGATACAAACAAATACTGCAATAATTTCTTCAGGTTATGCTTGTATAAGTATCCCTCCATCTTGATATTTTTTATTTCTTATGTAATGAAAGAAATAGTAGATTGGTAAGAAGTTTGCACAAAAAGAATTTAAAAACATTGTGACTTTACAATGCAGAGGAAAACGTTTCTCTTATCTTTTTCATACTTAAACAAATGCACGTTCAAAGTGGTTGTGTTAAAATCTATGTGATTAATTTTCCCATTACATTACAGCAGGGATGTCCAAAGTTTTTGGAATTATGGGGTACGGTTTTTTTCTCACCAATCTGCTAAAAGCTACCACTTGGCACCGAGACGTGAAAATTAGAAATTAAACTCTATACTGATACATGTATATACAATATACATCAGCTAGCAGAAATGTTGAAGTGAAAAAAAAATGCTGTTTCTTCCTGAAAGCCGGGACCTCTTCCCCAGGGAAGAGGCAGCTAGTTTCTCATTGTCAGGAGTTGACTGCAAGCCCTAAGCAGGCTAGCAGGAGACTGTCAGTCATGTTAGATCTGCACTTTAATTGATGATCTTCATGTGAAAGAATGAAGATAGATTCAGGTAGATCGACAAGGTGCCATCAAGTTGAAAACCCATCTCCTGAAGCTGAAATATTTTTACTCTGACAACAGGATCTGGAGGTGCTTGCTTCACTCAGTTTTTATTTCAATCTAATTTTCAACAGCGGACCTATCCAGATTGAAAAGGGTCTTTATTTTGGAGACTTTTTTTTTATTTTTTTTTTATCAATATCAAGGTTTCTACTTGTAAGCTGGAAACAAAACTAGCTAGCAAGGCGTTTGATAGATGAAATAAATTAAAGTGCATTTCGAGTTCTGTCAAAAGCAAACCTGCTGATATATTGTGCATTGTCAAGCTGTTTGACATCCTTGCTTTGTCTTTGTAAGGAAAGTTGCTTAAGTCATAGTAGGTATGTTTACATGCAAAATTCTTCGATTGGATTAAATTATCCAAATATATCATTTGTATGGACACAAAATAAATTAATAAATTAATCCAAGAATGATGTGGGTTTCAATTTCAACTGAGACAATCACTGAACAGAGGATGACGTTTTGAATGATTACTTAAATTTTCAATTTAAAATTGTAGACTTCCTATAGTTTTAGCAATGGCTGCAGAGGAAGTAAACAAAGCCATAGTGCTGGCTGTGGTTCCAAATATTGAATCAGCATTAACTGACTGGTAAACTTCATAGTGTCGAACTGGAGGATTACATACATCATGGGCAAATGTTAGCGACTGGGTAAATTTCAAACTTCAACAGAGTCCACACATCCTGCAAGCAATAGTTTCTCAGTTGCCCAGGGTTCAGATCCTCTGTAAGAAGCAAAGCATAGACAAGAGGCTAGTTATTACCAACCTAGAGTGGAATAGGATGCAATGTCAAGCACGGAGTTGTAAAATTTCACTGAAAAACAGAATTTGTACTTCCATCTGTGCTGAATATAAACAAAATTAAAAAAATCTAGCAAACACTAGTAGTGTGATCGTTTTGTGCTTTTTGAGCACCCACAATGGACCTGCGCCTAATCATTGTTGAGACATTGGTGCACTTACTTAATTAACCCATTTAATCCCACCCACCGGCAACAACTGCTGCCAGACATTTTTTATAACTTCTGGAACCTCTAAAAGAATTGTTTTGACTTTTAGCAGCTAATTGAAATTTGTAAAACAAATTATAGTTTGTCTGCTCTAAGCAATATCAATTTCATGTATCTAGTGTGAAAGGTCTTAACTTCCTGCCTGTGACACTGGAGGTAAATGTCTGTCACAAACCTGTACAAGAGGAAAGGTCTTGTGCTTGGTCTGGTGGAACAGGGACAATGTCCTCTCAGATGTTTCTCATTCACACTAACATTTTCACCTGATTTGGCCTCATTGATGAAATAACCAAATGAGGTCAAAGGTCACTTGGCACATTGAGACAATGACATCTGCAGGATGCGGCATTGAATTTTTATGTTTCTAAAACATTTCTGAACACTCTTATAACCATTCTTTGTTATAATACGTTATTCGTGTCATGATTTTTCTTATTTTTTTATATGCATAAATAGGCCAGATTTGTGTAGTTTAGACTATGCAGATTCCCACCAGTAACAATTGTTGCCAAGTATAAAAACTGTACTTTCACTAACATAGCCAACATAAAATGTAATAATTCATGAAGATCATATGTTAGAGAGGTCCAAGGATTGAAATGCATGCACTTTCTGTGCAGGAAAAAAATTTGGGATTAAACGGGTTAAGCTACAAGCTAAGCAGAATGCGGTTGGTCTTCCTGCATTACGGCAAGAGAAATCAAGACTAATTTCGCTTCCCCAACATAGCACACGTGTGTGAAGTCAGGTCAGTTTGCCCCAATCAGAATAACAAGATCTGAACTAGGGATTGCAAGTCAACTCTTAGACTAGTTGAGTCTGCGCTTTGCAAGGAATTTTTACATTTCACGTTGACTAGTTGTGATTCTGTGACAAAACCTTTTTCCAAGATGATGAAAGATGAGGAAGTGGCTGGTGAATGTATGATTCTTCAATAAACAGTGTGTAAGTAATGTACTAAAGGTGTACTGCAAACCCAAGCAAAGGCTAATGTAATAATGTGCATATGTTACATGTCGGCCTCTTTTTTTAACAGATTTTCAACATGATCAGAGTCGTCCTGCATAGCAACATAGCAGCTTTACGCTCTTTTAAAATCACTGTGACAATATGTGGAAACATAGCTTAAGCTACGTTCTGAGGATTTGATACAATCTATTCAAGTTGTTTTAAAAACCATGTTTTCAAAACAGTGGCTACGCCTTTAAAAAAAGAAGAATGCCAGTTGACTACCAAACTATTTTATATTTTGTGAGATATCACACAATTACATTATCAACAAAAAATACTAATTACTTGACCAGATTCTACACGGTGGAATAATGTTCTAGGCATCCGTGAAAAAAACAATTGACTGGTGTTTTCCCACTTTTGGGTCCCCTTGAAATGGTTGAGAAAGATAAAACAAATTGCTCTGAAATTACCAATCATGACTTGGTTTATCAGCTGCCAGAAGTAAGGGTCAAGTAAAGCTTATTATGGGTGAGGAACAAAAAGGAAACACTAAGGAATTAGTCAGATAAGAGTGATTGGTATCTGAACAGCTAAAAAGCCAAATGTTAGATATAATTTGCTTTTCTTCTTAATCGGTTGCTAAATTGAGGTTTACTTTCAAAATATGTGTAGTTCAATGGGAAATAGTAACGGGGTTTGTCCAAGAGCTTTAATGAATCTGAAAATGTTTTTCTGATGCACACCTTTAATCAGTTTTGCTTTTTTATTTATCAGTTTACTTTACTTTGAGTTAATCATTTAAAAAGATTCATCACTGACAGGAAATGTTTATCCTCAACAACCTTGTGTGAGCAAGTCAGTCGGACCAAAACTGGGTATTACACCTGATTTTCATTTTCTCCAAACAGAACACATGTGTGGCAGACAACAGGATGGAACTGAATAAAACTTCTACAAGCAAACAAAACAAAAACAAAGAGACTATATGTCAAATGAATCTGTAACTTATTACTGAAACATTCTCTTTTCTTAGCTGATGATTCATGAACTTATTGGGTGACAAAAACGCACAGTATTTCCTGCTTCGTCGGAACTCAGCATTGTTGTTCAAACCACAATCGATGACTTTATTCTAAGTTGCCTAACTGTTTCTAAGGACTTGTTTTGAAACAGGAGGTTGGTTTGTTTGTTTTATTAGCGTTCAAACTGAAAGTCTAGATGTTTGTTAATGTAGTCATTTCTCCTGCTTTGTATCAGGACGTTTGTATTTAAAGGCAAATTGCATTTAGAGCCAGTCTGCTTTTCCATTTGATAATTCTTTGCCAACAAGGTGCTGATAATGGAAAATGAGTTGGATATGAAAGAAAATATGAATAACATGTTCAACAAATTCAATGTTTTGTTCTTGGAAAATGACACAAAGGTGTAGTTTCTTATTCTTTGAATTATTATCTTTACTGTTCCTGTCTAGAAACTGTTATTCCTTTTTTCTGGATAAAGGACTATTTGATCAATATCACTCCTTGACCAAAAAAGTTAGTCTTCTACTGGTATTCAGTATACTATGGTATCCAGCTGCTCTACTGGTTGAAGGCTGGTGATAATCTATATTAATTACATAACCTCATCAGATTCATATGAAATCAGATTCATAGCAGCATCAGAATATAAGTTTCTCATGAGACCCATGCTTTTGTCATTTGAACTGAATAGGGGTAGGCAGAGTGGACAAGAAAAAGCTGTAAAAGCTGTAGTGCAGTTATTTCCTGCCATTCAGCAGGGACTTACAGGAAACAACTTCAAGTTTGGACTCCAGTGTCTAGAACACTTAATTCTGTTGGCCCTCCCTTGATCTGCTCTGTCTGCTCGGTGTCTCTTCAGCTGTTGTGCATGCAGCTTCTCCTCCTCCATCAGTCATTGGGAGGCCTTGTCAAACTAAGGCCGTTAGTGTTGGTATTGCTCAACCCTTTTGGGTCTTTACCAACCATTATTTCATTATCTTCTGCTTATTTGAAATTTAGTTGTGGTTGTAACACATTTAGGACTGAAGCCCAGAAATCCCTCTTGCAATTGATGCTCTACAGTTATTTCTGGGCATCCCAAGACATTCTCAGGCCAGGAGGGATATTCAGTCCCTCCAGTCGGCTCATGTTCTTCTTCAAAGTTTCCTACCATTGGGGCGCACGTCCAATGGGAATTGTCTTGGGGCAATTGTGATCATATGCCGGAACCACCCTGGCTTACAGCTTTCAATGTGAAAAGGGATAAAGTCTACTCCTGGATCTCACAGGGTGATGAATCTTCTCACTCTATCTTTAAGGTTTTGCCATGCAACAGATGAAGCTAATTTCCCTTGCTTATGTCCAGAATCTTATTCTTTTCATCACAACTCATATCTAGCAACCACAAGTCGGCATCAGAATGTAAAAGAAACAGTAAAAACATTCTCTTTTTGCCTAAGCTCTTTCTTCATCATGACAGATCAGAGCAGTACACACACTTTATTTAGAACACGTCCCGTTCCTTCTGTCCATCACTAGAGAACAAGAAATTAAGATACTGGAGCACCTCAACTTCAATGACTTATGACTGAACTGCATGCTGAAAGACGTAAATAGAATCACATAATTTGCAAAACGACAACAAAAAATCTCTACTACTGTGTAAGAGTTTACAGGCAATACTTATTTTTGTGATAGAAAAAAAGAAAACTTAAAATCGATTTAAGCAATTGGAACCTATGAGAATCTCTAGGCTGAAGATGTTTGAAGTTTGGGGTGCTGTGGTGGCGCACAACCCACACAGAGGCCTTGGTACTCAACGTGTCTGTTGCAGGTTCAATTCCCGGCCTGGCGACCTTTGCCACATGTCTTCCCCCTTCTCTCTTTACCCACTTTCCTGTCAATTCATTATCAAATAAAGGCCGCTCAAGCCAATGAAACCTTAAAAAATGAAGTTTGAAATAATGTCTATACCTACTAATGTTATACATTGATTTGATAGCTTGTGACTTTAGAATGTATGTCTCATGGTATTGAACTCATGAATTTAGGTTGTTTTGGGATTAAACCAGTAGACCTCACTCTCACATATTCTCATCCATCGTCTATGTCGTTCAGTCTTTTCATCACTAATTGCCTCTCTCAGTCATTTACATGCTCTCTATCTAACTCAGAAACAAGGGGTACACATAAGCTTTCCCCTGGTTGCTATGCAGTAGTCTGGTGTCTCTGTGGGAATCTTGGTCAATGTCATGCCCCCATTATGTTGTGACAGCAGAACAGTGACTCCCTCCATGCATCTTCACTGTTCCTCTGCCAAAACTTGTTACATCTATATTTCTCTGTTGGCAGAGGTGTTAAGGTTAAAGGGAAAATAAGGACACGGCGATACAGACAGGAGATTTCATTCACCCTCATTTTATAATATTAATTTTACACAAGAGGGAAACAATCTTGTCTTACAAACATTCACACACTTTGTTTTACAAAAACTATCAATCAATCAATCAAGTTTATTTGTGTACAGCACATTTCAGCAACAAGTCAGTTCAAAGTGCTTTACATAATAAACCCCCCAAAATCAACAATTGTTCCAGATTTGTGGTGTATAGAAGCTGAATGCTGCTTCTCCATGTTTGGTTTTGGTTCTGGGGATGCAGAGCAGAACCAGAACTAGAAGACCTGAGAGATCTGGAAGGTTGATACAACAGCAGATCTTTAATCTACCGTGGTGCAGTACATTTATAAACTAGTATTTTAAAGTTTTAAAGTATTTTAACAAACAAACAAAAACATCCTAAACACTCTTATAGTATAGTACCACTGAGGCCTAGTGCATACATAGCCAGGTATCTGGGAAAGTAAACATATTTTTTTATTAAAAACTCTATTTAATATCACTATGTAGTTGTTTTATTTAAAACTATATATCTGTCCACACAAAGAACGTTTTGGTACCATGTTTATTTCCTTGCAGAAAGCCATGGTTGTTTTAAACTGACATAGGTTTTAGCTTGGCGCTATTGTACTGCGAGTGCCAAATGCGCTGGGGGTACTGCAGATGAACCCACACACGGGTTCATGTGGATGAAAACATTTCTGAAACCGGTCCAGTGTATACAATTTTGTTTTTTTTAATGTGGCTGACATTTTTTTTTATAAAGACCTGGCTACATGTGTAGAAGGCCTGAGACTGCCATTTATCGTAAGAATTGTTTTCAGATTGCATTCAATGTTTCCTAAACAATGATGGATTCTGTGGTGGATACTGTGTTTGAGGTTAACAATTTGACAGTACATGGAAACACATGCAGCTTTGGAATAAATGCAAGTCAGGGGTCTAATATGACTTTGCTAAAAACACTAGAAAAAAAAAAAACTGTTGTGTTTGGGTTGGGGTTAGAGTGATGTAATTTTATTTACTTTGTTGTTAACCACAATACTGACAATTATTTTTGACTGGATGTAGGTATAGCGGAGCTAACTGATGGGGCTGGACTCACTGTAGGTTTGCCTTCTTTATAAGTTTGTTGTACATATAGCATCACTTCTCGATGTCTTCCACCACAAAAAAACAATGAAACTGTTTATATTCTACAGTAACGATAGTGACCTAAGTTAAGTGCTGAAAATGCTGTTAACTAACCTACCTTGAACTGCTTGAGGTCCAGGGTTAGGTTAGTAAAGCTAAGACCTTAATATTTTAAAAGAGTATTAATGTTGTCGGTATGAAAAACCAAGGATGACATGTTTAAGTTTTTTTTTTTTTTTTTACTGTTGAACTCATTTAAAAATATATATTAAATCAGATCTTCTAATCAAGCACACTGTCCTTTACAATTTCCAGCCTCTTGTTGTCCCAAAAAAACCAAATGTTTTATTATTTCAACTTTATTATTTTATCCTTCTCTCTTACCTGTTTTTATCTTAAATATACTTCGCAACCCTCAGCCCACCGATTGCAGGACAAACATGTATACTGGAGATCATTGGTTGACATTCACAGTCCTGCTGCGTCTTGACAGGGTGTATTACTTTTTTCTTGACGTCACCATCTCCTTTTATACATTATTTTTCCATAATAAGCCTCAATATACCAAATAGGTTCACCTTTAAGGATGAACCCAAGGAGCCAAATTATTATTTCATGAATGAACCTTAGTGAATTGTCTGGGGTCATGTGTTATTAAGTAATGTTTATATTGGGTAACATTTGAGCTGTAGTTGCATTGTTTCTGCAACAGAGGTGCTCATGTTCTACATACATAATGTGAAAGAGCTAAGGAGTCGAGGAGCAGAATTTTTTCAAGATGAGCAAAAAAAATATTTGGCAGGCTAGTTTATGTGGTGAACAAATTGAGTGTGATACAGTCTTACATGCACAGGAAGGTGATGTAAGAGAATTATTTTTCTCCAGTATTATGTTTTCAAATGCCCTTGGATCAAAAGTCTTTTTACACAATAGTGTGAGAAGTTTATTTCTCAATTTGATCTAATTAGTAGCACCTTTGCTTGTTTGTTAAAAAAAATATTGACTTTGTTTAACACATTATGTGTTAGGAAAATAGTTTTTGTCTAATTTTAGGACATACGTAGACCAAAAGTGTACTATCTAATAGAAACAGCATACAGGTGAGGGGTACGTCTTTTAGCATGACTGTACATAATGGAATTCTGCACATACATTTTATGTTGCTTCCCAGAATAGTAAAGAAGACTTAATTTGTGTTTTGTTTCAGTAAAAATTTGTGTATTAAGTAGTTCTGGATGACTTGCTGTCTATTGTTCCACTTCAGGATCTTTGAAGGTGAAAGGAATGACTGCACGTAAGGTCACCCACCGCAGGATCTCCCCTTAATAGTTGCAAGCTGTTGGCTGGATTTGGAGAGGCGGGGGGGAAGGAAGAGAGAGTCTGGAGTATGCCTGTCTGAGGGTTCCCTTTCCAAGACCCTTTTTGTAGCCCCCCATATAGTTTGGAAACTTTTTTTTTTCCTCAAATAGACTTGGCCTCTCCGAGACATTTTTTGTGAATCTGGGTATATGTTTTTCTGTCAAAGTTAAGGTCTTGTGGAGGTGCTCAGATCACACCAAGGTTTCTAAAACTGCTTGCAACTCTAAGTTTGACACAAGTATGCCCAGTACATTACTTGTGTGTGACATGGTTGTCCGTCTCTAAAATGACGGTTTGTGATGTCCACAGCTAGCCATTAACCTCTGTCTTAATATGTTATCAAACTTAGCAGACTACACTTTTGGAGTTGTTACACAGAGATCAAGGCACATGCATGGTGCACGTAGTTTTCTTTTAGCAGTTCTTGTTAGTGTCACCAGTGCTTATTTCTCAGCATTCCAAGATAATTTATTTCCTGGCGGAACATGTCTTAAATGAAATGTACACATAACTATGAGCTAGAAACCACTACGTATCTTTTCCAAATCCACACTGCTTCACTGCTGTGAACACATGGCTTCTAGTTTTCACTGGCTTTTAACAAGTCCACATTTGGAGATGCAAAGGAACAATGTAAAAGATTTGAATTTTTTTACTATTATAGTAAACCCCAGATTCTTTAACCATTGCCCTCTTTTGGAGCCTGTTTGTCCAATCACTTTTTTGGGTTGAGCAATGTTGGCTCATATAATTGCATTTCAGTTCTTTAGTGGTACCAAGTCGTCAGCTTTTCACCAAATGTGGATCTGATTGCAAAGACCCACTCAATTGATACTTTACAGCTAAGGAGAAGGGAAAACTTGTCCAATGTTAATGGCAAAACTTTAATAGCCAGAATCAAATATGTCACAGCAAAGGTCCAGATTCTTACTCACTACACATGAAATAACTTTTATAAACCTTTTACTTATTTTCTGTAGTGCAGGGTTCATAGAAAATTAGTAAATGAAATGAGCTGCTTTCTATAAATGCATTTTACGTGTACTGTATGTGGAATGTGGTCTATGGATATCATAAAGATATACACATAAACCATGTTGATCAAAAATAGTTTGTGAAGGAATTAGATGATTTCAGTTGCTTGCAACCGCTACTTTCTTCTAATGAGATTTGAATCTAGTGATTTGAAAATAAATCGAGTATTACATAGTGTATAAATTATATAGTATTACTATATAAATTATACACAGAATGTCGTGTTTTTACCTGTTGCTGAAATAGAAGGATAGGGCTCTGATAAAATTTGCTACTTCAGTGGGCCTAGTGTTGTCCTTGCCTTGCTCTCACCTCATGGCCCTCTCCCAGCCCTCCTCTAACTGCGGGACCCTGGACATCAGGATGGCCCCCAGTATTACAAAACTAGTCAGCCCAGTTTCCCAGCCACCCTGAGAGAAGCCTAAGTCGGGGCCAGATGTGGCACCTGGCCCAGTCACCCCAGAGGTCAAGGTCAAAGGAAAGCATGTCAAATCTGCCACCCACCATCATTCTCTGCATAGAAAGATAAGCAGAACTGGCCTTGGATAAGCCAAAACTCCGCAAGAGGCTTGGATTATATAGTGGGAATCAGTGCTGCGGGGGAAAGGAGTAATAAAACACAGATAGGAAGAGAATTTAAAAGAAACAAGGTATAAGTGTAAAACAAAGATGTTGTAATAAAACTCTGAAAGAGTCAGGTGAGAATCGGGAACTCTGTGTTCTTGGCTTCAAAATGCCTCAGAGGAAACGGTGCTCATGCAGTTGACAGCTGTTTCTGAAGTGTGTCCGGCCTTTAGCTTGTAAAGTCGTCCCATGTAGACCTCATTTTCTCCAAGGAGTCTGGGTCCAGCCCACCTGGCCCTTGCATTACAGACACCTCCCCCGCACAAACAAGTTATTTTGTACCCTATTTGCAAGGAGAGTCTGCATCACCAGTCATCTGGGACAAGCTCCGTCTCATTCTGTAGATCTGACATCTATATGGTCCTGTTCACACAAACTGCTCAACTGGTTGGTTGAGTAGTATCATGTTTATCACCATATTTGACTTTTTTTTTCATCTTCAGACAGGTTGTAGTCTCTTTTTTAGGAACAGTGGTGGACACTTAAAACAGCTTCAGTATCTGTCTGTCATTTTAGAAGCGTATAAAGACGTTGCTTTAAGTAACAAATGCTCTATCATTATGACTTACAGTGATGTGGTGACATAAGTAAACCTCATGCTACATTATGCAAACACTCTTTCTCCACTGATAAAAAACAAAAAACAAAACAAACATTCAGTTCCAAGTGGAAGGCAGTTTAATCTGTTTTGTAATTAATTCAGCTAATAAATGTTTGACAATTTGGGGACATTGGTACACAATCTATAGAAAAGTAACAAAAACTGGGGTCGTTAATGAGAAGCATATCTTTCTTAGATACAAGTAAATTTAAAGTTTCACGAAATGGGCTTCATTTTTTTATGTTTGAACTCATAAAACAACCTTTGTTTGCATCCAATGCTTCCTAAATATGTGTTAGTGTGAAGTACATGAGAAGCATCTACATCTTCATGGGGGGGTTGTAATCACCGTTGACATTCAGATGCTCTGGTGGAGTGTCAAGGTGGGAGTGTGGGGAAGAGAAACAATTAGGAGGGTCTCAATACACCCACCCACAAGGTGCCACCCTGGGCGGTTGCCCATATTGCCCATAACAGAAACCACCACTGTTTGCAATAGAGATAGCAATTGGCGTGTGCAAAACTACCTGCTATTGTTCCTTATTTGTAAAAAAAATAAAAAATAAAAATAAGACTGCACGTCACTGCGTCGAGGTCCTTCTATAGACAATTTAAACATACTGCATTGAACTAAAAACTGTCTTCAGCCGGATAGTGTTTTTGCTAAACTTGCAATGTTTGTTGGGACTTGTTTTCCAAAAGAGAGCAATAATTCAGCCTAATAAGATCAAGCGATTCTGACTGCAGGCTCCCAGCCCTTTGGAATATAAGCCACCAAGACACAAATACAAACATGTCCTTGGTCTGCTGCCTACTTTACATGACTTGGACAACACGTGTTTCCTGTTTGGCCTGGAGAAGGGGGACACATTTTGTGTACCCAAACAGCTGAAGCCAACCCCTCGAGAGGTGAGCGAGCAGACAAGGCAGCAGCAGCTGGTGCTGGTGACGCATTGCCAACGTTATCCAGCTACGTCAAAGCCAGGGGCAACAACCACTGATCGCAGTGCTCTGCTTTCACTGGCAGGAGATTATGTTGACAGAAAAACTATCAGAGAAAATGGAAATACATGAAAAGATAAAGTGCTGTGATTTCACAAGACTGTGACTGAAGAGAGCCTTTATAGCAACAAAACTGAACAACTTTTGTTGCTCCCAAGCTCGGGAGCTGCAGTTTTTCGGGGTTAAGTCGTTTTCCTATTGCATGACATGTCACATACCACATTTAGAAGAATGCTTTCTTCTGGCTAGCACATGTTTACTGTTGTGTTTGAGCCTGTGTAGCAGCTTCACTATTTCCAATAGATTTTTTTTGCAACAGACCAACACTACGTAGGCATAATTTGAAAGAATAAGAGGAAGGATAATGATACAGGATTACTGTTTATTTATTTTTGATTTGTTTTGTTTCATAAATAAGAATCTAAAAAGTCCTTTATGCAATTGTTTGCAGTGTTTGTGTGAATCTATATGTTTGGGATCATTATCTGAGTAGAAGGTGAACTTCCAACGTAAGCTTTGAGTCTTTTGTTAGATTGCCCTGTGTATTAGACTCCATCCACGTTCACATCAACTATGTCCAGGCCCCCTTTTCCTGATGAGGAAAAGCAACCCTGCACCATAATGCTGCCACCACAATGTGATTGGGTGCACTGGAATTAATTTGTGTTTAGAAGTAGAAAGGCAGTTGAGTAAAACTGCATGCCACATTTTTCACAAAAAAAGCCCCAAAAAACCTGAAAATTGGGGTTAAAGGGGGAACAAAAAAAAAAGGGCGGTTTTGAACGCAAAAAAAAAAAATTTAATTAATTAATTTTTTCTCTTTTGCTTAGGTAATTCCATTCCCCATATCCTGTGACATACGCAACGAGTGCTCCTGTCGGGATCCAAACGCTGCAGAGAACAGAAAACATGAGCGCAACCAATCCCTAGGGTGACCACGCTGAGCAGGGATCTTCATTCGTTGTTCTGGGACCCTTCCCCTACCACAACACATCCAGAATGGCCAACCCAACCTTCATCATCCTCATCTTGGCCCACAGTTTCCTGCACATGCTGCTAATGAAGGCATACCTCTCCATCTGTACTGCAAACGCAACCAGCTTCCATCTTCATGTGAAAGGAAGATACAGAAAGAGGACGAGACTCACGGGACTCCACTGAAAATATTGTTTCTCTGCAAAACAGGAAAGTAACTTGTGCAATACCATCCTTAAAGATAAGTAGTATTAAAAAAACCTGAAAGAGATGTTTTCAATAACTCACCCAAAATAAACAAAACAAGTGTAACTAAGTCTAGGTAAGCATGCCTTTTGGTGAGTTTTGTGCTGGCTTTAGCATTGGTTTTAGTTACCTCACTCTACAATCACATGATTGAACCAAAGGTTTATCAAAACATGCAAGTTTGGGATTGTGTCAATGCTGGCTCTGTGTTTTGCAGATAAAAATGTTGACCAGAGATTTAAAGAAATCCTCATACACCTTGAATCCTCAGCGCCGCCTCAAGGTGCAATCCCCTGCCTTCTTCCAGAGGTTGTTTTAATCACTTCTGCTTTTAAACTAGTCAGATATTACTTACCTCTGTGCCCTTCTTAGTAATGTATGCTTTTTTTATGGAATGTCGGTGGATATGGGTATTATATAAGACAGCCATATTGTTTTAAGCCACAGATCTGACACACAAAAAAAAGGCAAATTGCAATGCACAAAAACTCAAAACAGTCAGCTACAGAAAAAAAAACAGTCTAGATCAATAGCTGTTTATAGAAAAAAAAACACATTTGAAAATGTAGTGTGGCTTTTGCTTCTTTGAATCCATAATAAATAGTCTTAGACAGCTTTGTCTTCCTTGCTGCTTACAGCTTCTCCTGATAGCATTCATTCATTCATTCCTACATGTTCTTACGCAACTTTGTCATTCCGTATTTAGGAAAAAAACCCGTTGACTGCATCACATATGAAATGCACTAACAACTGAAGAAAATCCAGAACCTCACTTGGCACCCCTCTTCTTATGCAGCTGCCCCAGGAAATAACTCTATACCTTGATTATGACTTAAAGAATGTTGTCGGTAACCTCACTTAGGGTTTGGGGTGATTTTAGTTTCAGTCTGAGCTCCTCCCTTACGGAGATAGATAAAAACCTTTGTTACCTCAAGAACCATCTGAAACTGAAAAACAAACGCTGAAAGTAAATCCATCCCAGTCCCGTTCAGAATGTAGTTAAAGCTTATCAAAGGCTTGTGGCTTTCTTGATCTCAGTTCTGCACACCACATTCACACAAAAGTACAGGATGAAGGGTTGGCTAGACTATATCTCGGTAACCCTAGCCCTAATAACACCCAACGCCCCCATCTAACAAGCCAGCATTCCATGGGGAATGGAATTAACTTTCGCAGACTCTCTCCTTTCACTGGGTAGTTAGCAGAGTTATACACTAAAATGACATGTGGATGTATACGTCAACACAGCATTTCCAGCCACAGATAACCTGCTGGGTCTAGTTTCGGTCGTTTGCTCATTCTGCTTCCTCTTCAGTACAAAGTGCACTTCTAAAAAGCATTTTTCTGTGTTGTGTGTTCCCATAAAGTAACTTTGTTAAACAATATAGCTGCTATGATAGAGTTCTATTTTGTTACTCCTCTTTCCTGACACGTACAAAACCGATCAGTTTCATGCAACATGTGGAAAGTGTTGTCTGCTTGGCATCTTGTTCTAAACTTTGCATCGACTATTTTGCAACAATTACAGTGACAATTACCATGATTAATAATTATTTCACTCTACCCTTGGTCTCTCTCCGACTCATATTTGGCTGCAATGGCATTTGAGATCATTCCTGTAAACACAGTCCTACATGCCATTTCATAGCTAATGTTTGTGGGGACCTAAGAGAATATGAGAACATGCAAAGAACATGTGCAGATTTTATTTTCCATATGATACAAAAAAAGAAAATCCAAAAATGATCGAATGACAGAATTATTAAACAATTGGTTTGATTTGCTGTTTTGCATTTTATGGAACATGCTATATTTAATCAGTGTTCGTACCAATGACCTCAATTACTGCACTTTCTAGTTAGAAAAACAATGTATATCTTTCAAAATTCTGTAGAAGCTGCTATCAACAAAATGGTGATCTAAGAAACTGCATAGTGTTTAGCAATTTGACTCATTGTGTTGCTTTTTGCTTTTCTTCCACTCTTGTTTTGTACTTGATTGTTATGCTACATTATGCAGATGACATATTACTATGCTTCTCTGCAGCATCAAAATGTTATTTGCATTGGGTGGCATTAATGAGGTAGAGTGGTAATCCCACATTGAAGCATATATTAATTTACAAATCTTTTGAAGCAATTAGACCGACATCAATGCTTTTTCCAAGACATGTACTATGGGTTGTTTAAAATCGAACTAGACTGAAAATGCTATGTCTTGTGTGTTGCCTTGGTGTTTGCATAACATCTTAGGTCTCAGAGGAAAAGCGAAAAAAAAAGAAATGGAGAAGATAAAAAAGGAAGAAACCCCCAACAAAAAGGACTCCTGAAAGACTTTAACTTTTGCAAAACATGAAACTTTGTGAGGACACTGAAGGCTACAGGATCTTCAATGATTACATTTATAAACTTTATATGAAAACTATATATTCCTGGTAATTGTATGTATTTGAGATGTTTTGTTTGTATTCTAGATTCTGCTGCCTCACATTATAATTCCTACCAGTGGTAAGTGTCTCACCTGGAGTCACTCCACATGCAGTGCTGTGCTACCGAGGTCATAGAGAAGCCATTCCAACTGTTTAAATGAATCCGTCTCAAACTATGTAAATAGGTATAAAGTTATCCTAGCATAATCAGAGGTCTCTCCTGCATAATTATAATTATGTAATAACAATATCATATGTCAATATCTAGCAACCAAAACAGCTGATTGTAATTGCCACAAAAGGCATCAGAATGTCACTACATCAACTTGGAAAAAAAAGAAAAAATCTTCCTAAGATTGGAGAAGTTGCCCATAAGCCATAGCTAACAAAGACAGTCATGGGTGGAAGTATACATTTGTGCATCAGAATAGAGGACATCACCTCTCTACTGTAGTTATCACATGATCCCTTTGCTGTACCTCATGCCTGTAATGTTTGCTGCTTCTATAGTTTTGGTATTTTAGTGACATTTTGATTCTCATAACAATGGTGTAAATAGTACAACTATTTATTGAGAGTGGTATACGTTTTTTTGTTTTGTTTGTTTTTTTAAGTTATATTTAAGTTCCATTTAAATTATTTTTTACATTGTTTCGATATGAACCAGCACATTATATGTTGTGAGTCGTTTTTATCTCCATCGTCACAGTTCTATTGATTGTGATTGTTGCTGATAGGCACTGATCAGACATAAACAGGCTTGCCCCTCAACCATGAAATAACTTCTCTCACTGATCATTATGTGTAGATGGATACTGCTTTCAAATGCTATCTTTTTTTCCCATTTAAAACTAGAATTGTGTTTATTTTTGTTTTTCTATAAAGAAAAATGTACAAATTAGCCACATGTGTCTAAGGAGTGTCTAAGAGAGACAGGAGTGTCTAAGAGAGAACCAAATTTGCAACCATTATCATTGCCTATTAAGCATAGGCATTATTATTTATTATAAACAATATACTTCCAGCTGAAGGCAGAAGGAAAAAGGACTAACAATTAAGGAAAAACAAACTAGAGGTGACATCCAGCAGTGAGCGTTCTTAAATGGGGCAAATGTAGAAGAAGTAAGCCAGTGAAGGAGAGAGAGGGAAAGAGAGGTATTTAAGGGTGGGCTGCTTTTCCTGGCTTGTGGAGGTGTTTGTCCAGGTGTGAAAGTGTGTACTCACAGAGGCTGCCCCTGGGCAAAGAGCGGCCAGCCTGACTGGCAACATGCTAAGGCGAGTGAGTCAGAGTTTCTCCAGAGAATGGCAGCCATCCCACGATGGGACTCCCTCCACCTCACTTACCTCCATATCCCCTCTAACTCGACACACAGCCTCATCTGTCACTGTCAGGTATGCCTTTGTGGGGCAGCCAGGGTCAAGCTGGCCCTGTGAAAATGAGAGGGGATGTTTGCCCAGTTTACAGAGCCAATTGAAGTCGAGATGAAGGAACACATTTCATCCCACCGACGGTCTATGCTTATCGCACCATAACAAACTCTCTACCAGTGTTCTTGTTTGACGAGCTTTGATTCCTCCATGTTCACCACCAATATTTGCTCCTGTAGTTTAAACGAGACACCGTTTGTTTTTCTTGTCTGCAGATGTCAAATGTTTCTGTGTAAGTTCATCAAAAAAAAAAAAAAAAAAAAAGCAGAGAAGAACTGGAGTGTGTAAAGCCCTAATGTTTTTGCTCTAATCTTTAAAATGAAGGGTTATGGTGTTTCCCAAAATTTTCTTTTTTTGTGCTGTAACACATTATTTCTCACATGCCTTTGGTTATAAATTGGTCCTGTTATCTGTTTTCTTATCCTTCAGTGAATAAAAAAAAAAATGTTGAAGTATAGTTTGTTTTTTTTCCATAGAACAAAAATACAAAAAAAAAAATGTACTTGCATATTATGTGGATATCTAGTGATATTACTGTAATGTTTCATACCCAACTGCTCAACAAATATATTTTAAGATGTAAATATTGATATTATCTTATGATTGTATTCAAAAACATGTACTAACTGTTTCAGAATAGGTCTTGGATTGATTTTTATCATAAGTATAACATTAAAAAAAATGATCCGTGAAATGTAGTGTCAAAGTATCACCTGCAATGAAAAAAAAGTGAACAAAAAAAGTAGTGATGCTTTATCACACCACTTGCTGTCAGCATTTAGTTGTTCATAATGACCTAGTGTAAGCACTGTTGTCAGATGTATAAGCCATGAATTTATCTGTTGAGTCCGATATTATTTATTTGTTGTCAATTAAAAAAAAATAATAAAAAAGAAACAATAATCAGAACATTCATCTTTGGGTCCCAGGAGTTTGTCAAAACTGATCACCACAATAAAACCTGTACTTTTTGGGCACTAAGACATCTTTCTTATTTTGAATGTTTGGCACTTACTAACAGCTTTTGTTCCTCTCCTGTTCATTATGCACATCATCAAGTCTTATTTGTAAGCCTTTGTGTCAGCTAAAGATTTGCAAACTCGGTGAAGTTAGTCAATGGCCTTTACAGTCTTCCTCTACCTGTAAGCTAAACTGTCATTAGTTCATGATTGGCAGTTTTTATGCCTCACAGATACCACTGAGTGAAACATGTTTCTTTCTGTGTTTTTGTGCTTCTACATTTGCTGTAATGTATACCTGTTGGTAGTCTGGCACATGGATGCATACTTAATGCATTGTAGGGAATGACGTACTCAAACTCAATTATATTTATTATAATTTCGTCAACGCCTTACTCTTTTTTCCCCAATAACATTGAAATGAAAATTAAATGTTGCAGCTCTTCAATCATTATTTTCTTTTCATTATTATTTCCAAACTTGGGAACTCCTAAGTCATTCCTTTCTGCCATGATCGCTGTGCTCTAAACCCCACACATGACAAAACACCATGACGTACACAGGTCTCCAGTTCCCAAAAGCTCCATACTTCTGGTGCTAACAGAGGTGCAGCTTCTAGAAGTCTTGTTATATTTTTTTATTTTTTTCACTCTCTCTTCATTAATTTTATTGGACGATAACTTTGCACTTTGACTTAAGTGAAAATATCTTCTTTTATTTCTAGCCTTACTTGAGTATAATTTTTGACTATTCCACCAACCTTTCCTACTTTGCAGGCTATTTTAAAAGTTTCAAAGACAACAAACGTTTATATGAAAGTAGCTAAATTAAGCTTCATCCAGCGTTGGTCCCATTTATCCCACATTTTTTGGGGGGCGTAAATGAGGTGTTACAAATTCGCTTTGAGGTTTTTTTAAATTAAAAAGAAAATATGTGCGGATGTGGTTGTAAAAACAACAACAACAAAAAAAAAAAACAGGAACTTGTTCAATAATGCTGCATTGATACACAAGCATGAAAATGTGAGGGTTGTTTCTGGCACATCGGTGACCTTAATGGCCTAATTTGTGAGAATGCACATCAAGCTACTGATTTTTAAAGTGCAGTTAATGTTGCATGACTGAAAAAGAAACTGGATCTGAGCTTGAAGGAATAGTTTGTTGAGCGAGGTGGAAAAAGTAAATGCTTCCCAGCAGCTCACATGCAGAGAGGCATAGCCACCTTCAGTTAATGATATAAATTAGAGTAATTTGTATGGGATGGATGTCTGTTAGTTTAGTGACTGATTTCCCTCCTTTCCATCTAAATGTAAATATTTTTCCAGCAAGATCATGTAGCAAATTGGCTCAAACTTAGGAAATCGACAATAGGCCTCATTTTACATTTGCTTACAGCAATCTTCATCTGTGCCTTATTTTGCTAATTAATTGTGATCCAATTATTGCTCTACAATTGTACAACCTTATTTCAGTAATTTGAACACCAAGGGGGCTTCTCTGTTGTGAAGCTTGAGTCAGTATAGAGTCTATGCATCTAGTTTAAGCAAAATCAGTAGCTTTTACATTGCATTAAATTCCTACTGTAGAAAAAAAATCCTAAAAAGTTTAAATACCTACATGCATTCACCAAGCACTATGCTATGGATATTTATATGACATCACTTATGCATCCAATAGACTTGGACCTGTTGTATGCACTACAGTCCATTTACAGAGATCCACATACATTTTGAGGCAATGGGCTGATTGTAGTTCTCCAAGGATAATCCAGCAGCGCCAACAAGAAAACGTTTTATAGCTTAAATGAGCATCAGTTGTGAATTATGACATATTTTCACATTTTAGGAAAACTTTAGCAGCTCCTGATCTAACTGTGACCCTGAGTACGTCACAAGACTTTCCCCAAAATAAGTCTGCCCCATCTACTGTTTAACAGAGGTAAGAAAACATCCCACTTTTCCCCCTCATCGCCAACCAAAGAGTAATGAGTATTTATTTCCTTCATGCCTATTGATTGTATGAATAGGAGCAAAGCGATCCATAAACTGTCTCTTTCTCTAATTCTCTCTCCCTCCATTTCCCTTGCTTTGTCTCTCTCTCCCCATCTCTCGGTCTGTCTTTTTCTCTGAAACAAAGATTAACAAAAGCCATCTATTATCAGTTACACCTTATAAATATAGTCAAATTCAAAAACTAGATAAGGAATTTTCCTGTTTTTTCTATGTCCATAATGCTAGACATAATGCAGACTGATAAATATATCCAAACAGGCTGCCTCCTAAGTGTTTCATCAAAATGCCACATCTTCCCATACCCCCCTGTAGTGAGAACCCAGGGCAGATCCAGAAAATGCTGGAGAAACAATGCAATATATACATTTTATCCAGAGAGAACATAAATATCTTAGTTTCCATCCTGGATGGATGGATGTCTCATCCCAGATGGCCTCGAGAGCCAGTGTCCTCCAACTTGTGTCTCTGTCGCAACACATCTGAATCAAATAATTAGGGGATTATCAGGACTCTTGTTTACATACTGAGGAGTTAATTCAGCTGTTTGATTCTGGTGTGTTGCATCAGTAGCACATCTAAAAAAGTGCAGGAGAGTGGCCTTCAAGGACTGGAGTTTGACATTCATGCCATTCATGGAAGGACGGATGGATGACCTAAACCGAGTACACAAGATCTAGAAGTTACCCCAGTAAGCATATGATTACTAAAAAAATGACACGTACATTTTCTAACAATAAATGGACTTGTAGGACACTGGATGTTGGAGAGTATTACTGGAATACTGGAGAGTATTAAGAATAATATTCTCAGCCTATTGTCTGCCTGGTGTTTCTATGAAGAAATAATTTGCTCTATTTTAAGCGAATTATGTTTTAGCATATATATTTACATCTAAATTTTCACACAGGACCAAGGAGATCTTTTACTCCCTTAATATTAAACACATTATTTTAAAAACAGCGTTGTCTTTGTTATTTAAATTGTTTTGACATTCTGAAACACTTAAATGTGACAAACATGCAAAAAAAAAAAAAAGAAAAAAAGAAAGCTAGTAAGGAGGCGGACACGTTTTAGCACCGTATATTTAAAGGGATTTTTAACTATCTTGGATTTTGACATCTCAAGGATTTCTGTGGACTGATTCTCTGCACTATAGAAATGAAAATTTACTCACCTCAGTATGCTGCATGCTTCAACTGAAAGAACGTGCAGCAGATCATTCCCTGTCATCTGGGTAACTTAGAAAGTGATTATCTGTCCACTTGGGAGACTGATAGATTGTGCACAGAACACATCGTTCAGACACGCAAAATTTAATTGGTGGCAGCAAAAAGAAAATTCTTGTCATGGTTTAGAACAGGTATTTTTACAACCTTCATTCCTCTGTGCAATATCTAGTAAATGTATATCATGAATGACACAGAAATGCACTTATTTTCTGTGTCTGGACCTATTTTCAGACTTTAAAAGGCTATTATTCTTATTATTCTAAAAAGAATAATGATAATATATACAATACAACTGTACATATATGGACAATTGTATGAATTTAAATGATAATTTTCATAGTAAAGTTGATAAAAAACTTTTTATGTTTATTTAAAACATAAAATAATAAATCCAAAGGTTTTGTTATACATTTCGTTTCAATAATGAAACTATTAAATGATAAAACGGAATATTTTCCTCACTTTACGAATACATAAATAAAAAATAAAACAGCAACTTATATAGGTTGCTGCTCTTAACCTTTCAGGTGAATAAGGTTTGGTTTAAGGAGAGCGATGTTGGTCAGACAAACCAGCCCATTCTGCAAGCTAAGTGAAAAAAAATATATATATATATATACTGTGAAAAACACTGAAACAACAAACCTAAATCACCTTCTACGAACAAAGCAAACATTTTACTTTCTGACAAACACACAAATGAAATCATTACAATAGGCTTGAAAGTAGTCCTGACATGATCACCACAAAAAGACTTTACAGTTTCCATTACATCACTATCCTGTTGTTACCACTGCCATCTGGTTTAACAACTGTCTATTATATTACTATTAGCCAGTTTGCAGCTGCTGTTTTTCCCTTTCTTGATTTATGGCTACACTAGTGCTGTTATACTCATTCAAAAATTTCTGTTCAGAATATAAAGAAACATACCTAGAAAGTCGATGTTTCTAAATTGTTCTTATTCCTATTGGTGCCACAGCCACACCTTGTTCTTGATGCTCTAGTCTGGCAACACTATGGTTAATATACTGCAAGAAAAATGCTTTCAGTAAACTTATGAGTTTGTCAATTGATGTTTTTCAAAACCTAAAATTTGATTTGTAAGCCAGGTGTAAAAGTTAGGGAAACTTTAACCCTATTTTAGCCACAATGTTTCCTTTTGAATCGTTGACAGCCAGAGATAGGCAGCAGCACCCCTCGTATGTAAGATAATGAATAGATGGATTAAATTTAAGTGCTTTAATACTTTAGCTTTCAAACGCCGTAGCTGTTTTATTTTTTTTCACATTTGTATTACAATGTTCACTGAGAAATTGTGGAATATATATTCTGACGGGAGTTTCTTGAATTTAAAACTACCTATCCAGTATTTTTCGTGTGCCTTTTAGCAAGTCACATTAGTGGAAATTAATGCAAACACAAGAACTGCAGAGAGCAACGAGCAGCACATTCAATATTGTTATTATTAATATATTGTTATTTTTTTTGCATATACTGTAATTTTACCATTTACAAATGTGAGAATGAAGACGATAGTAAATTGTGTAAACTTAAATTGTGAGATATTTCATCACAAAAGAATTTTGGAAATTAGATGAAATGTAGCGAATATATATATATATATATATATATATATATATATATACTGGAAGAACTAAATGGCAGAATGTATTGTTTCCTGATAAAAAAATATTTTTTAACCTCTTATGATAATCACATTGGCTTGTTTAACAACCACTCAGTTTTGACCAATGTTTTAAAGAAGAATGCTTTATCATTCTATTGCAGTGAAATAACAAAAGTCTGATTTTACTATGCATGTTTAATACTCCACATTCTTCAGAAAAAAGACAGAGCCACATGATGACACAGTTATATTTAAATATTTACAATTGAAAATTTACAATATATTAGTTATCACAATTCGTACAATTAAATAAGGATTTTGTAAAATGTGTTGCTCACATTAAAAGAATATGCATGGCTTTAAAGATATGTCATTGGACTAAATAAGAAAAATATGCAACCACTGTCAATTATACAATCACTGACTCTATGCAACCTTCAAGCACGGGACCATTCAAACTTTCTGGCATAATTAAATGTATGTTTATTTCTTGAGGAATAACTCAACCTAATTCCCAAAAATTAGCTTAGGGTCAGTCATGGCATTTTGGAAAAAAATAAATAAATAAATAAACACAGTGCTTTATTGCACTTCCGTTAAATGTTGTCGCCTTGCTGTTAAGATTTCACTCCAATCATAAAAGCATTGAGCTATGAAAGTTTTTCCCCTTTTTGCTATTTGGTCATTACTTTACATGTACAAAGTGGTAGTAGGGCAGAATAAGTGGACCTTTTCCACTGGCATCTACTCAGTGTATCAACCTACTTCACTGGGGTTCCAAACAGGCCAGATCGGGTTGATAAAAAACAAAAAACAAAACGTAACATCAGAAGACTGTTGTTCACTGACTGGCATGCGGGTGGAGTCACTGGTTGCTTAACATGATTGCGTCTCACACTCTCATACTTTACCACAGTGCTTTGTCTCACCACCCACAGATGTTTCAAACTCTCTTCTTTTTTTTTTTCTTTAATGACAGACAAAAAGCCACAGACTGATCCGAATGTTCGGCATAACTTCCATGTTTTCATTGTTGCGTTGTGTTTTTTACATACAGACCACATTACAATACTTTCAGATTTTGGGACTACCCACTATACGATAACCCCACCCACTAGAGGTGCTGGTCGAAAGGGGCAATATTCTCGACATGGAGGCATGAAGTAGATTGACTCCAAGCAATTGCACTGGCATGTCCTTGTTTTGGGAACATTTTTAAACAGAAAAACAAACAAACAAACAAAAACAGTTCAACCATTACTTTATTCTTGTGGTGATGCTGTAAGACCTACGTAGCGAAAGTTAATCTAGCTAACTCTTAATCTTAGTAAGGTAAAGCAACAGACTTTAGAGGAAACTCTAAAGAGAAGAGATAAAATTCCAAGGGAAAGCAAAAAGCCAAGAAGGAGAGAACTTTATGACTTGACTTTATCCTTTAGGATGACAATCCCATTGCAATCATGGAAAAAAAAATAAAAAATAAATTTTTCATCCTTTAAAGCTGCTAAAGCCATGGTGCATCCCTACTTCTAGACTCCAGACAGCTGATGCAGCAGTACTGTAAAAGTTTCCTGATACCTTCAGGGCAGTTATCTCATGTCCCTGCTCTTAGCTTTGCCACAGATACTTGGAGTTCGGGGGTGTGTCCGAGGTCACTGCCTAGCTTCACGGTACACCAGATAGATTCCACATGGATCAATAAAGGGGTGCGATTCATTTTGTGGATGTCATACTGAAGAGCATATATGCAAGTGATCGCGGAGTTGTGAAGCAGGTGGGTGTCCACATTAGGTTTTAACGCAACAGATTTTAAAAGGCGACAGACGATTTGCAGCACAGGACATTTTGCCCGCAAGCTTTAGCTTTTCGCCTTGGTTAGGGCTCCCCTTAGAGGCACGGCATTGAGGGAGCAGTGGCTACCAGAAAGAGGATAGTTGGTTATTACAAGCACTTCAAACTTCTTAGGCTTTAATTGCGTAATACATGTTTAATAGATTTGTTGTATTAATGTGCAGAAAACAAATGTGCGTATTTAAATGACACTGCATGATGTATGAGTACTTACCTAATTTTTGTGACTATCAGTACCAAAAAATCTCGATAAGGACGTCCCTTTCCCTTTAAAACATCCTTTAATAAAAGCACTATCTACGAAATGTGGTTTGTTGTTAAGAACAGTAAAGATGAGAGTGAAAAATGACAAAACTATGTCTGTAGTTTAGCTTGGAAATTAAAGCTTAAGAACAATTCAAGAGTGCCTCGTTTGTATTCTACTGATAAACCATCTTTGCATAATGTCGCCAGTCTTCAGGATTTGCAGCTGTAGCCCTAAAAAGCTATTAAAGTTCAATATCATCAACTCATAACTCGCCTAATGATTTTAAAACCTTGATGAAAATATTTTTTTTTCTTAACTAATTGGAAATTCAAAAATAAATGATTTTTACGTAACTTTCACATAATTCCACTTTTCTTTTTTAATGAAAGTAGCAAAGGCAAATAAGTTACAGAATCATTATATCCTTTTTCTTTTGTAGTATCCAAGGTAAGCACCAAAAACGAACCATATTATTACATTCATGGTATTGAAGCCAACCACTCTTTTTGTTTGTCTTCCTTTTTTATGCTTTTGATTGACTTGTCGGTTTTACAGACTCGTACTGCATTTCCTTACTAATGTGCACAATCACTGGGATTATGTAGCTGAAAAGCATGTCCACTCCAGCAACTCTTCCATATCTTCTGTCTTCTGATAAAAGTAGGCCACACAAAAACACGTCTTTGTGTGGCTTTAACAAGATGTTCCGTGATTTCTGAGGATTCTTCGAAGGCTCTCCTGGTTTTTTTAAAATGCGCCAGTCACGTGAGAGACACTTGCTGCAGAGCGTACCAATGAGGTTCAACAATCAATGATGTCATTTTGCAGAAAAAAAGATGATGTGTGCTCATCTCTCCATTTGTCTCTCACCGGAGTTTGGTGTTACTGTAAGTGTTGCGCTGTAAGGACATGAGCTTTTCCATGCACAGAGCACGTCTTTCATGTAAGGAGCCATGCCACATGCTGGGAAGTCCACCCTCTTCGCTCCTGCAGTAGATATAAGCCATTGTGTCTGTGCGACTTTGGATGTGGGTACTGCGAAGGAGGGATCGGCAGTAGAGGCTGATCGTTTCCACCCTACGAAGTATCAGGTTTGCTTTCCTACAAAAACATTGGGAAAAAATAGAAGCAGAAAAATAATCTTTGAAGGACAATTGTTCAATTTTCATGATATACAGATACATCTGAACAATGTATATAGTTAAAAAGAGAACAAAAAAGGAAGGGAAAAAGTACCAAAGTCTAACTCAGATAGGCACAAAAAAATCAAGACTAACAGTTATTGAATATGTTCTTATTACTTGATTTGTTTGTTTGTTATTAATATGTTGCTCTCTAGTCCCATGCTCTCCTGAATTTAGTTCTGTGATAATGGGCTGGTAGATCTTCACTCCATGATATATTTATTTTTTTCAAGATAAACATCAAGAGCTAAAAACAAAAAGTGTTCCTTGATGGTAACTGCAGGGCTCAGAACTGAAGCAGTAAAATTAACTTTGGTTGTTTAAATGAAATTATATTACCATATCGTTAAATATTTTGGGTTAATCTCTGCTAAAATCTCACACACACTGCCATAGTACTTTTTACTATAATCTTAAAGCCAGGCCAGAACATAAATACATTTCAATTAATTCAATTAATATTTATCTTTTACCATTTTGCCATGTCTATCCAGTTAAGTTGAATTTAATGTCTCAGTTTCAGCCAACAATAACATGATTAACTATTTATGATTAACACTCAAATGACAAGTCGGTGTAAACATAAACGAGTGGTTTCACCTCTAAAGAATAAAACAATGGAGTACCAGATTTAGAATCTTTGTAGGGCCTATTTTGATTAAGAATGCTAGTATAATTTACAGAAGACTAACATGCCGCCTTCTGTCATTCTGGATCGACAGCCAGTTTGGCTCAAAACCTGAACTTTAACGCATAATTGCTCTGTATAAAACGACAAAGAATGTATCTGGGTCACAGTTCAGGAGCTCAGAGATCAGCAGAATTAAACGTGTACAAAACCACTAGACACAAATGATGTATCTTCTTCAAGGCTTTTTTAAGCTCATATGGATATCAAAAAGCACTAAACACACAAGGGAAAGGCCAAAAATACAATTATTTTGAAAAGCAGCGTCTGCTGAACATCAACATCTGTCTTCAGTTAAGCAAGCAGTACAGACATCCTTTTCACTTATTTGAAATGTGTGCGTGTGTGTGGGGGGCATTTTTCATTTCCCTTGAATTCTTATGTCTGAAGTAACAGAATTCCAAGCTCATTATCAAGGGAAGTCTGGAATTACAAGCCCGACAGATGGAATATATGCATTTGTTGGTGATAAGAAAGAAAATTACTATTAAATTAGGACTAAAAACTGAAGAAAGGATGTTTCTGTTACTCATCTTGCTTGAGGGCAGTCTCATTTCTGGCTAAAGCATACGTGAAATTAGGATTAACGATGAGGAAGCAAAAGGTGTTTGTCAAAAATACAGCAAAGAAATACTGTTACCATGTATAAGAGCATGTGCAAATCACTAAATGGGCAGTAAGTTGGAACAATGGTGGACATATGTGGGGGGGCTCCTGGGATTCCTGCAGGAGTGCTGACGGTGCTTACGTTCTTCTTGGCCATTCTTTTACCTTTTAAAATGCACCACCAAAGGAGCCTTCTTGTAAATTACTGCAAGGAGGCTAAACCCTGCCAACTTAAGGCAGTAAATAATCCACAGTCACTCACCCAAAAGCAACCCCCTATCCCAACCCCCATCTCCCCCAATTCCACCCTCTTTGCCCACACACATACAAAATGCATACCATTCAACAAGTCCACATTCTAGGTCCCAATGGCCAACTTGTGTCTCCCACCCCCGTCACCAATCAGAGAGAAGCATAAACTTCCTACAGACCAAAGTTATTCCTCAATTATTATATTATTTATAGCTGGAAAAGAGCGCTTCCAGGCAGTGGGGGTGGACAAACCAAAACATTGGGCTGTAACCTAAGATTTTGTATTGCTATCATGAGTCCTGGAGCAACTCCTTTCTCAGACTCGCATGCATAAATGTTTTTGTTTTAAACTTTTTTTTTCCCCTCTAAACTCATTGTTTATACTTCATTCCACAATTTTTTTTTTCAGACACTGAGCCTCTTTTTGTTCTCATGGTGTCGTAACATTTCAGTGTCTGTTCAAACAACCAGTGAGGGTGTCCCTGTCAAGAAGGTCACAGGTGAAGGGACGGTTGGGTTGGTACGTTGTGGTTATAAATTAACTATTTTATAGGAAAGAAGAGGAAATGGACGTGGAAGTCAAGTTAGTGTTAGACGAGTATCCCATTTACTGTTTGGCTTGGCTGTCAAATGCTGTTTTGGTATAGCCATGGTGATGTGTGGAGTGACTGCAGCCCTAGATTTTTAACGGGTGACCTGGCTCGCTTCCCTTTCCGGAGAAGCAATGCTGGAATTATGTTTTTGTTTTTTTTTAATTATTCCTTTTGTTTTGGGATTTTATAGGGAGGGTAGAGTGGTTGAATGATTTAGATCCGACAGCTGGTTCAGGAGGCATTGCCTCTTATGTAAGAAGCCTCAGAGTGATGGTAACTGACAAACAGCACATTTCACCAGATATGACAAAAAGATGACCTAAGTACCAGCAGAGTGTGGGAAAACAAGTTTATTTGTTTACTTCTGAACGGGATACAAACTGTTCCCCATCAACTCTTTAGGTAACTTTAGAGGAATTTCAAAAAGCAAAAGTTTTTAGAGCTCACTGTCTTCTCACCTGGGGCCCAGCTCATCCTCACTGCGCCACACGAAGTCCCCAAACTTCTCATAGTGGGAATTGTAGTGGTGCTGGACTCTATAAAGCAGCGGAGGGGCAATCTCCATCAGCATATTGTAGGCCATCTGCTGTTCCTTTCCACTGGTGTAGCCATTGTATAAGTTGTACACCCTGTCGGCTATTTCTGTGACGACGGAAAAGAGTTAGAGAGGTACAAAGGAATAAGAACAGTGAATAATCAATTAATAGGTAGCATTAAGGTGATGGTTGTCAGCTAACAACCAGTGAAAATTTGCTATACTGAAGTATTTTTGCTGTTTGTTAAACATTTTGTAACACTTTCAACCGTGGAAAAAAACAATTGTTCTACCCTTTTAAGTCAGTTAAGAAAAAACTAAATTACTACCAATAAATGTAAACTGCATAAATGTCTTAAAAAAATTGAAGTCCTGCTCAAACCTGCAACACAATAATTTTGAGGATTTCAACTCAAAATTGAAATTGAGTTGGATTACTGGATGTCCTTGCTGTTACTAACTTCTCTAATGGTTATTAGACTGCAGCATTTGTAGGGGTTTTAATTTGAGGACAGACATATGACCTGAAAAGCACATGGATTTTTTTTTGTTTGTTTTTGTGATCTCAAACTTTTAATGAGCTCATATTTAAATGCAGTTTTTAATAACCTATTTGCTCTACTTGTTTTATGGCTTGATTCTGCTTTGAGCTTCTCTACGCATGTCAAAGCTCTTCTTACAACCTGGTTATGATCCATCAGCATGAAACAGAAATGCTCAAAACTTCTTCCACATGCAGTACAGAAGTGAACATTGCATGTTCTGGATGGAGTATAAAGTTCGAGGAACAACATGAGAACAACTGGGATGTCCACGTAAAACGTTATTTGGGAAGGAAGTTACTGAAGAACGTTTGAATTGAATGCGCAAACAAATAAATGTGAAAGCTTTCGGCTTCAAAAGCCAAGCAGCAAAGATACCTTCTGCACGACTGTCATCCACCACTGGGCAAGATGTGCGTACAGAGACAAAGCTCGACTCTGTGTGACTGCCTCGATTATCCACTGCAGCGAGGGTAAACCTTTAAAAAGAAAGAAAGAAAAAAAAGACAAAGCAAAATGCATTATTTGCTCATAAAATTCCATTACCTAACAATTTGATCTCTGTCATCTGGTGCTATTTTCTATTTGTGTTTACTCATAAACACATATGATTTCAATGTAGCTAAGTAAAATACTTAGTCAAATAGTTAATAAAAACAAACATAAAAATGAAAGTTCAGATTTTATAAAGTTTATTGCTTCATTAAATTAACTGAAACTCACTGTGATAATTTTAATCTTTAATCTGCAACACCAAAAAGTGATCCTCTTGTTGACTCCACCTCACAGGAGCTCATTCATGCACCAAAAATAAAGGTTGCAACATTAGACCCTGCTAATTGGCTATATCCTTTAACTGATCACCTCAGACAATAGTTAATTCACTTGTTTACAATTACAAGTACAATTGAAATTCTTTGTGAGTGTACATCATTTATATTGACTGACAAAAGCCAAAGACAAACCAAAATCTTTAACAAGGAAAATATTTTTTTCAGAGCACTGCAACAGATACAGTACCGCTGCAGCACTTAATTGGAAAAATAGATTGGAAAAAGGTTTTTTGACTACCATATTCCATTTTGTGGTGCCATAATTATTGCACTATTGTGGTGAAGCTTGTTCTTAGTAAAGATTTACTGGAAATAGAGAGAATGAGGGAGACCGAGCGAGCGAGGGGAGGGGGTGGTCGGTTGGCGGGGGGTAGAAAAATCATGTTTTGGTCCACATTAACTGTTTTCCTACTGCAGGGAAAGTTTAGAAAAAGTGAATTAAGTCTTGAGAAATATTTATAACTGGTTAAGAAAAACTGTAAGCTTTCAGCAATATTTCCACAGAGCAACCACTGTAAAAACAGCAGAAGGACACAAAGGAAACCACAAAACAAAGTGAGACAAAATGAGCAACTCGCATGGCATTCTTCTCCTAAAAACTGCTCTGAAATGCACAAAAAAAAAAAGAAAGATATTGTTTATGCAAAAGTCACTTTGCCAAAAACGCCCATTCTCATTTTGATGTCTCTTGCAATCTGTTCCAATGCTATCAAGTGATTGTTTTGCTTGTAACATGACCTGTTTGGGCATTGCTTGCATAGTTTGTCTGGTCTTGTTATTCAGCAGGGTGGATGTGGTATTCCCCAAGAACCTCAAGAAAGACGTGCAGACCTCGCTGGGTCCTCTGCCTGGCAAAACAATGCCAGCATGTTACAGCCACGCTGTTTAAATTATACAGCCACATAACGTGCAGATGGATACACCGAGGTGGGAGAAACGAGCAAAGCAGAAAGATGGCATGACAGAGATTTTATTAAAAGAGTTTTGGGTTATGCTCGATCACTTGAGGAGTGGTATGCATAGGCTTGCTGCCTCCTTTCAAATCCCCCAAAATGGTTTTGCTATGGTTTGTAAAAAATGAATTAAGCTTCTCAGGAAAACAACGTGGAAAAGATTGTGTGGAAGATTTTTTTATTTATTTATTTATTTTTTTGTCTACTCAAACTCAGAATGCAATGTTTTGATTTTGGTCCTGAAATTCAGCCAGGTGACTTATTATTATTATTATGTGTCTTATTTGTGCAACGTATAATAAGCTGTCAAAATGGGTAGGCTGAACATAGGATACTAGTTTATAAACAGGCACTCTACTATTATGAAGATATCCTGGGAGAAGAACAGATACAACCACAGTCTGGGCTGTCATGACAATGTAAAATCAAGGAAAGAGCTGAAAAGATCTACAACCACCATGATGACCATTCACCCACAGAGAGATACACTTTCCTTTGTCGCCGCTGTAGCTCATCTCTATCATTTGTTTTGCTTCATTGTCTCATCCTTTAGCCTCCATGGGAAATCATTGATTTTTTTCAATTAGCTATTGATTAAAGGAACATTACAAAAAGAAAAAGTTTTTGTGTTAATTTGCAATAAAGAGAAAGCTGAACAAGAATCACAAAGTCAGAGTGATCAGAAACATGAGACAAAAGGAATGGGAAAATGTGAAGCGATAGTCTGGGAAGATCAATTAGGGCAGTATCTCCGGCATGCCAAGACAAGCCAAGATGGTTGGGGATGCCTTTTCCATTACATCAGCATTTGGACACACATCAATCGAGGCTGTCTGCAAATCAATCAAAGCAGAAAGCTGTTTCTCCTTGCCCAAAGTATTTGTGTCAGCTTACAGTATATCTCATGACTCTGAAATAATCCAATCTGAGTGGCATCGGACTGTCGTCATTGCTCTAAATAAGACTGCCTTGCCTCTCAGCGTAAATTAGAAAAGATGGTCCAGCTCTGAATGAGCTCAGCTGTGCATCAGCAAGGCTCAGCAGGAAAAAAGTAATAATGACCACACTCCATTAAAAGTCATTGACGCTGAAATAACCAAGACTCCTGGAAATTGAGTTTTGGGAAAATCCACTAAACTGTCATTGCAGCGATACTTTTGAATTACAGATGGCAGTCACAGTGACCATCGCTTTTGGCACACAAGGATTGGAATGTGTCATCAAAAGAAATTCACAGTAAATGACCTTTAAGTAATAGAGAGTGAAAAATCAATAAACTAATAAGGATATTTATGCTTCCAGTCTTGTTGGTTACAGAGACATGCAGTTGCATGAAACTGATCAATAGCTACAAAAATTAAAGTAAAAATAAAAATTCATATCACCAGTGGATCTTGCTGCAAATTCTTGTTCCTTACCCTCTGGAACATACTAAGCTAATTTGAAAAAATGTTAAAATTTGTTGTTGCTGACTGTTATCAACCACCTTTACATTTTGCCACCGATCTCATGTGATGTCACCCCTCTTGCGTTCTTTCTCCTAGGTTTTCTCCTGAGCTATGTTTCCTCTAGTTTTGAAATCAGTTCTCATTGACGTAGTCATGTGTTTTATGCAGAAATGTCCTCAGACAGCAATGTTGATATTTCACTTCAAATAGTCCACTTCCACTCTCTGCTTTTTGTATCAACAGGCAACATGAATGCTTTTGAGGAACGTATATCAAACATGCTGAGAAATTACGTACCTGTGTACGATTCTTCACAAAATACCCACAAAGATTTTCAAGTGGCTTAAAACTCCTGGATAGAAATTGCAAAGTTGTTGACCATGGAAGAGACAATGCTGAAGCAGGAGATGCGTCGTCAGTTTTCCATGGACACAGTGTCGTTTTATAGCCCAATCAAGTAACCACGGTACTTTCAGTTGTGATAAAAGTGCTGTATATATCCAACAAGTAAAAGAAATTTGACTTCTTTTTTTTGTGCCTTGAAATTGGGCCTCCGTCTCTTTAAAGCCTTTAACAACGTATGTGGGGGAATTGCACTGAGATGTAGCTCATGTGATGAGCTATACAAACATGTAGTTTCACCAAGTCTTTGCTAATTTATAAGACAAAACAAACTTACAAGTTACTTTTCAGCAAGCTATGTGAGCTAATTTTAAGTCAACAATTCTTTAATATTTGTGAAAAAGTATTAATTCTGCTAGCAGATTATTTAATTTATAACAAGACTTTTTCCCATGTTATTAATGAAATAATCTTTTTCATCAGTATTAAGGAATTGTTTACTCAAAACAAGCACCTGAATCTAGCTGAAAAGTTACTTGTATGTTAGTTTTGTCTTATTTCAAGTGAATTTCCACTAGAAACTACACAAAGATACTGTGTAAGACTTTGTGTTTTTCTAGTGTGGCTGCCATGGGAGAGTCAAAGATTCCTCCCACATGCATGAAAGAACTAAAGCTACACTCCAGAACTGTTTTTAATGAGGGAATTACATTATAACATGATGCAATCGTGTTATACCAAAAGAAAGTAAATGTTTAGCAAGAGTAAATGTGGCCTTGATGGTATTTAATGTTTACCAAAACATTTTGATCTTTTTTTTTCCTCTGTTAGTTAAACTGATGAGGAGAAACACAAGACTGATATTACCGTATGTACTATTGAAGTATTAAAACTAGTAGCACAGCATGTACACTCATAAAAAAGCAGCACGATAATAACAAAGAAAACGTGTTTTATCCACGTGCTGCTCATAACACATGACTGGCTTTGGTGGTCAGATGATAACACTAAAGAATATTATTTGATTGTTCCTGTTTTGTTTTGCTCACAGAAAACTTTAGGGTCACAGCGGCCTGCAATAATGCAACAATGTATGGTGCATACAAGCTTAGGTTTGATCAGGCTTTTGATTAAAACAAATAGAGTTGGCTACAAACAGACGTCTCCTGTGACATAATGTTGACGCAAGTTCTTCTCTTATCAGAAAAAAAAACCATCACTGTGGAGAATGCCTACACATTGATACCAATGCTACAAAGTTACTTATTAGGTCCTTGTTGGAGGTTTTCACAAGTGGAAGCCTGACTTCTGCATTGAACTGTGTAGTACTAGTTCTTCCATAGTCCTTCAGATGTAGTCAAAATTTGATGGGAAATTGTGAAAACAGTGCTAAACATTTTTTGTAGTTCTACTCCATGGGTGGCATCAAAGCCTCCACGAATCTCAATTAAAATTTGCAATTACTCACAAATACAAGCCATAGGGCTTCTGGAGAAAATGTTTTAATGGTTTATGTTCAATCATTTTTAGTTAGATAATCAGTTAAGTTTATTTGTACGGCACATTTCAGCAACAAGGGAGTTCAAAGTGTTTTACATTGTGAAAACATAAAGAAAATAACTTAATAAACACATCATATATTCAACAGTTGTAAAAACTAATAACAGATATTACATTTTGTCAAGAGCCACGATCAAAATATTTGATACGCATCAAATATATGGTCAATGTTCTATTTATTATGGTTTAAAAGCAAGTCTAAGCACGTGGGATTTTAGCCTTGATTTAAAGGAAGTCTGTGTTTCAGCTGTTTTGCAATTTTCTTGAAGTTTGTTCCAGTTTTGAGGTGCACAGAAGCTGAATGTCATTCGCTTTATGTTTGGTTCTGGTTCTGGGGATGCAGAGCAGACCGGAACCAGGAGACCTGAATGGTCCAGAAGGTTGGTACAACAACAGCAAAACTTTAACGTATTTTGGTGCTGAACCATTCAGTGATTTATAAATTAACAGAAGTATTTTAAAGTCTATTCTCTGAGCTACAGGAAGCCAGTGGAAGGACTTTAGAATTGGGGTGATGTGCTCTATCTTCTAGGGTTTTACTGAGAACAAGAGCAGGAGTGTTCTAGATCAAATGCAACTGTCTTACTGTTTTTTTAGACAGACCTGTGAAGACCCTATTGTAGTAATCAATGCGACTAAAGATGAATGCATGCGTGAGTTTCTCTAGATCTTGCTGGGACATTAGCAATTTAATCCAGGAAATGTTTTTCCAAGTGATTTAAAGCTGACATTGACAGATAAGACAAAGACTGAGCTATCCAAATACATAGACAGGGAACTACGTGTGCATCAGTTATGGTAGTCCAAACTCAACAATATTGCGCTAACTGTCAAGCATGGTGGTGGTAGCATTACGTTGACAGTGA
The DNA here is from genome assembly GCF_000485575.1 of Poecilia formosa. NCBI lineage: Eukaryota > Metazoa > Chordata > Actinopteri > Cyprinodontiformes > Poeciliidae > Poecilia > Poecilia formosa. Next base: position 5,684,924 of record NW_006799945.1, read on the forward strand.
GCTTTGCTCAGCCTGGATGGAAAACAAAGATGGAAGAGTACCACCAAATTCCTTAACTTTATGTCACTCTGAGGTCCATTGATCTCAAACAATGGTACGTGTACCATCAGTGGTACTAAACTCGCTTTCGGTGGTACTTGGAAAAAGTTGTGGTGTTGACCATTTATAAGTTTAATATAAGGTTGTTTAACTGATGTACGTAATAATCCAGATCCAATAAAAAAAAAAAAAAAAAAAAAAAGATATGTTGTTAAGTAAAAACGTATTCACGTCAAAGGGAAATGGAGAATGGAGAATATTTCAGGAACTCCAATGATCAAATGAAATTTACAACAGCTAAAAACAAGTGCAGTTGGCTACTTATTTAATTGGAAGATACCACCGTGCATCTGGGAATGAGATCAAACCTGACTTATGTTCCTTTTGCAGGCAGAGAAACTAGAAGTATATGGTAACTGCTGTGCTTTGTTTAAAGCTTGGCCCTATTAGCGTTATAAAGTAATAATGAGTTTATGTGCAAATTATGTACGTAACAATAGTGGAAAGTTCACTAACAGAGGTTGCAAAGAATTCTGTGTGAGAAAGGCTTAATGAGTGCAAATAAAATGTTTATTGCTGTGGTCAGTACAGTTTACACAGCCATATTAGATTTTGAGGTCAGGGTTGGTTCCAATGCATTTTTGTCAATGGAATGCTAAACTAAATCATACCCTTAAACCAAGCATGTAGTTCTGCAGGATAAGAATAAACTGCTTTCTTGTTTGGTTCTCTGTGAAGAAAAACACAACAAATTAGAAATGTTTGAGTGCTGTTGTGTTAGTGTTCTAAAGTCTATAAATATGGTGTAATATGGAAACCTCAGTATTTACTGAGGTGTTATTTATGATATATATAAAAAAAGTTTGACGACTATTTATCTAGATAGTTGAAAGATGAAAACGTCGCAGTGTTACAACATGATGGTGATTCCAACCTTGTGTCAAACCTGGTTATAGAATAGATGTGGATGCAAGATGTTGGAGACAAAATAGAACTTCAAATTGTTTTAGAAGAAAATAATCATAATCTAAGAAGCATGTTATGTAAAAACAAAATGGACTGAGAACAGACTAGAGTAAACCATATACCTAGTGTGGACTACCCATCGGCACAACAGGCCATGCTCAGGGAGTCAATTCTCATCTCTTGGCCGGCCTGGGGCTGTCATAATTTCAACAAAAAAGTATATTAGAAATAATTGTTGTCAACCGCATCGTCCTGTTGGTTCATTTTCTTGAAGGGCATTTGACTAATCCAATAACATCTCTGAACCCTCCTTGTCCTGCCCCCTCTCCCGTTCCACCAAAGTGATCAAATTTTGCTGACCGGAGTTAGAGAGACACGAGTAGTGATTGACAAACCACAAAAGTGCAATAGGGGGCAGAAAATCTGTGATGAAAAAAGGCTAAAAAGCCTGAAAGTGGAAGGAGCAATATGTGCCAAATTAATCAATATGTTTGCTATTGGCATTATAAGTTCAACTATGTACCAGGAAGGAGCAGAATTATTGGGATTCATCAAAGGGGAATGAGGAGAGAGATGTGATCAAGAGAGAGATTAGGAAAGATGTCAAATTAGTGTCTGCCAACACTAAAAGAGGTAGCCAAAATGTTCATGAAGATGGATGTTTTATGAATGGAAAAGAGACGGTGATGCGTGAGAGAGAGAGAGTGAGATAATGGTGGGTGGAGGTGTTGATGGTGTTGGTGGGGGGAATTAGAATGCAATCAGAAAGACACTGAAATGACACCTAGGATAATGGCTCATACCGTAAAAATATTTTGGGATGGATGTCAAAAATGTTAAATTAAAGCAACTAAAAACAGAAAAAAAAGTAGTTAAAACGGTTGGAATGGATACTATTTAGAAAAAAAAAAGTTTATAGACACATAGTAAATCAAAGAGGACTGGCGTAACTCGTGTCTCTGCTTTACACTTTCCAGCAGAAGGTCCTTTGCTACACCAAAGTCGTGATTTTCATTGCGGTGCTTGTTAGGGGAACAGAATGAGCTCAAGTGTACATGATTATGGTTTCCTAAAGATTTCAGTTGTGGCTGTTTCTTGCGTAAAGACATTGAAACTGTTTCAAAACAAACCAAGGCTATAATGCACCAAGACACTGTGAAACAAAACCTGAGAAGACAAGCAAAGCTGAGATGCAATTGTGTTTCATGTGTCCAGTGACAGCCACAACAACATCTGGGTCTTGTCTGCTTCCCTCATAGTTGTTGGTACTTCAGCTTAATTTCAGAACATAGTGGGGACAAATAGTACTCAAGAGAAAGGCAAATCAGAGCCCGACCAAAAGTCTGCATTGACCCTCCTAAGTACCATATCCTTGTATGATGAATATAAAGATGAAAATGATTACTACATTGTACTCTTAATTCTTGTTGACAGTGATTTATAAACTTGCTGTATCAGCCTTATGATAATTCTTGAGCTTTGTGGTGCTGTCTAAAGTACATCATACTGCACAGGGCTCTTAAAACAGACACCGTTCTAGATATTTGCTGATTACAGTCTTTTTCAAATTACTGCAGCTGATGGACTGTCATCTTTATTTATTTCATAATTCGCCAGAGCTCAACATGAGAAAGAAATTAAAAAACAGTAGCAGCTCTAAACATTTTAGCCAACTTCACCAAGCTTATGCCAGAAACACAATGGACAGATTTTACATGCATACAATTATGGTGAGTAAAGAGACAGAGTCAGGGCCAAGCACAGTAAAAAAAATAAAAGGATGCATTACCATGGTTTTAATGTGGGATTTTCATGAGCTGGATTTAAAGATGCTTCACTGCCACAGACTTTTCTCGAGCAGTTTTTTTGACAGAAGGCTAAACTGCGGTCACAGCAGAAAGTAGCTCATGTTTGGGGCAATGTAGATGGCAATGCAGCCGAAGCCTCATATCATACACTGCTTCACAACATATGATAACACACGTAAACCTCACAACACTAGTGAAACATGCATGAGTGGAACCCCAAGCACAGCAATAGCAAAACATTTACAGAAACAGCATCAATAATGTAGGTGGGGAGGGGGAGCAGCGGTCTACTTGCTCTCTGAGGGATGGCTAACTCTCTAACACTTTTGTCCTTTAAGAGTCAGATCCATTATGTTAGTCTGAGTCTAAGTGATATGAAATCAAATAACGATTAAAGAAAACTTTTTTCATACCGCAAAACGCTGTTGTAGTTTGGCGTGCCAAAAGAATATTCATGTAGTTTCAGTGAAGTAAATATGAAACCAAAATATCTAAATCTAATTCACATTCTTTTCTTTCCACCTCTCCGTATGTCCAACTACGCAAGACTTACTCTGTTACGCTCAAGTTGTAAATATTTGATGTGTGCCTCTGTAATATCACTGCAGCACGTTATGAAGGCATTACATGATGCGGTTAGTTTGTTTTTTGAATGTAATTAACGCTGCCATTTAACAAGGACCCTTCTGTATTCACTAAAACCTCTGACTAAAGAGAACATAAAAGAACGGAAGCATCGACCACGTTCAGGCTAAGTATGCTTTCCGGCTTAACTCAACCCAGCTGTTGGTCAGGAGAAGGTAAGGAAATTCACTCTTTTGAAACAAAATAACATTTGCGAAAGGAAAAGTAGACAACCAGGGAAGAACGTGGTGTTAGTGGTTCTTCCTTTTGCCTGCTTAGGTGAGCTTGGCAATATTGGCACAAAATAATCCACGCATATTCTGTACCTGTCTAATCTTGTTTGGGGTTTTAGGGCTGCTGGTGATGCTTATCTCCAGTGGTCAGTAGTCAAGAAGTAGAGTACACCTGGACTGTTTCCAGTCAGTCACAGACCCACCTCTGAGGCATTCAAGGCAAGTCATATAGTTGAAAATCCAGCTCTACCAAATAGTTACCTAACTATTCAGGCTAACTATTTGAAGGAGAAAACGGTTTTAAAATCCTAACAGTTGTACAAGAAAAAGGGCTGGTCCTGTTTAAGGCCAGACACTGATGGCAGAGAAAGAGTCTCTTTAGCCAGTTCGTGTAAAAATCTAGCTTTTGTAAGCCTTGATGCATACCAATATTTTTGAAGGTTTTGGATTAAAGTCACAATATTTTTTTGTACTATTGTTTCTACCTTTTAAAGTTAATAATGAGATGCCAGAGAATTAAAATTCAACTCCCCTCCTCTGATTTTGCTTAATTAAAGAAAGCTTTCAAATGTGTAATTTATGCCCGGCCAAACCTGTGATTTATGAACACCTAGAGTCAGTTTACAGAGGGTTCCTCTTCAGCCAGGGCTTATACAGTATATGCTTTAAGACATTAAGTTGTTATAGTGCAGTTGAATAACAAATAATTCAACTGATTAATAGATGTCACTGGATGTAAACAATATGTTTTTCCATTCCATGTTTTCTTGCTTCCTCTTCCTTACTTAAAATGTTTTGTGGTTTTTTTTTTGTTTTTTTTTTGCTTCACTTTTCTGCAACCTGGCACAAACCTGGGGGATAATCATTGTAGCTGAATGGGTCTGCGTTATTTGTCATAGCCTAATGGCATGTATAGACATACCTGTAGAGACTGTCAGGTTCCAGGCACTTGAAGACAACCGAATACACCACAGACTGGGGGTGATCTCCGGTCCTTTTCCCCGCAACAACACAAGATGAGCTCAAACCAGAGAATACATCATCCATCAAGCTCAGAACCTCACCTGGTAGAGAAATAGGATGAGAAAGAATCTTTTAAATGAAGTATGAACACGGTTTCAAAAATGTACAAATAAGCTCATTGACTTTCCCCATGTTGCTTAATCAGTTTTCAAAAGTAACTTAGTTTTAATGAGCACAGCAGATTTTAGTACTTAGAAACAAACAAGTAGCAGACACTAGAGTTATTTTATGTTTAGTCTAGTAGCTGTTTCCTTCATATTAATTGTACCATTTCCCTCTGTTTTTGTATGCTTTGTCTCAGCTTGGTCCTGTGGGAGGTATATAAGCAGCAGCAAACTCAAGGCTAAATTAAACATGACATGAAACCCCTGCACATAACATTATAGATCCTGAAAAAGAAAAAAAGAAAACAAAAAGATTTCTTTCCTTTCAGACACATGCACTGCACTGTTACAATGACATCCCACCAAGCACACTGGTGTCTCACAAAACAGTGCTGTGTAAGCTGTGAAATATTTTTCTTGTCAGCTTACAGGAAAGGCAAGCAACGAACAGTTGTTCATTCAGACACAGACTCACAACAGCAGTTTCCAGTACTCGCAGGACTGGTGGAAAAAAGAGAGACCTGTCAAAGTAGTTTAAAAGAACTCAAATGGTTGGATTTCCAGCTATTTCTACATGAGGTAAAGGGCAGCTTCGTTTTAGCTTATGATACATGGGCCAACTTATAAACACAGGGAGTAAGTCTGGCTGGTGGGGCGCAAGGGGATGGTAAGAAAAGGTTGCAAAAGGAAGGGAAAAAGAGTTACACAAATGAATGAGTTGACCTTTTTACAGAAAGAGCTTTGTATATAGGAAGTTGCCCCTGAACACCTTCCAACGCTGTGGCGGGGTTACTCTTTCAAAGAACCCACCTTTTTCAGACGGTGGATTTACTTAGATGGATTTTAAACTTTTCACAACTCTAAAATAAGATGTATATGTAAGACATGGGATTTTGGTGCCACGCTAAATTTAGTATCAGTTCACCTTCTGAATACATAGATAGAGTATATCTGAATACAATGTGACTGCGATACCGTTGCTGCCTGGTCTGGTATATGAAGATATGCAGCTACAGGTAAACAGTGTTCCAGCATCAACTTTCCATATATATTTTTTTACTGTAGCATTCAAAATGTGATCTCAAATTGTTTCCGAGTTGCTTGGGTTTTTTATGTTTGTTTTATTATTCTGTTTTACATAAGCATTACTACTTGGAAATGCCATATGTACTGCATATATGTCACTGCTACGAAATTTATCTGAGTGCTATCCAAATATCATGGTAATGTTGTTCAACCTAGTGCCACACTATGCTGACACTCTGTCTGCATCAATGAAGAAATAATGTCTGTTGGGTTACTTAAAAAAGATACAATTCTTAGAACCAAAGTATTTGTATTGCAAAAAATATTTCAGTTTTAATTCAATGTCAACAGATGCCATCACTGGATTATGTACACCTCTAACAGTACATCACTAAATAGGGAGTACTGTCAATCTTTAACTGAAAATATGGCAAATAAGCATTTAACCAATAACATCTGACAAAGTTTGACTATTGGCGAAGACATATTAAAGCCAGGTCTGAAATGCCTTCTTGTCTTTGTGAATTTTCTAAGGTATGGAGAGCTGAAATCTGCTGCTGTTATGCTTTCTACTCGCTGACTTAGGTAGTTACAGAGATGATTTGTTAAGTAGGTATAAAGTTGACGGTCACTGCTTCTGCAATAATGTGACTGACTAGAGTAGTTGACTCAAAAAGTTTAGATGGCTTATAGGGGACCAAGACTTTCCTGAGGAACTGCATTGTGAAAAGCTCTACAGAGAACTCAATTACAGTGGAAGTGATGCTAAAAGCATCTAGTGATGAGAGAGCCAATATTTATTGCAAGCCAAATCAAACCAAGTCAAGCAAACTTTATTTATAAAGCACTTTAAAAACAGCAGGTACAAACTAAAGTACTGAACAAAAAGTACTTTTTTGATGTACTTTTTGTTCAGTACTTATGCTGACCAAAAAAGTGCATTCTGTTCAGCATATTAGAGTTTTATATTCAAATTTTTGTACGACAAAAATAGTAGAATGTAAAATAAGTCAATTGATCAACACATAAACAAAATAATAATAAAAAAAGTTTAAACAAGAAAATATTACAAACAAGAAAAAAAATCTAAATAAAATTAATAATTTATACTAGGTCAAAAACCATAGAGGAAAGGGGTGCCTTAAGAGCAGATTTACAAATGGCTAGTGAAGAGACTTTTATAAATTGCAATGGGAAAGTGTTCCATAATTCAAGAGCTGCAGTGGCAAAAGCCTGATCTCCCCTGAGCTTTTGCCATGTCCTTGGCACCTCCATAAGCAGCTGGTCAGCTGATCTGAGTGACCAAGAATGGGGGTGCAGGTGCAATAGCTAATGGAGTTAGGGAAGGGCAAGACTAAAGACTTAAAAACAAAATATATTTAAAATGAGTGTTACAGATTAGAAAAATGTTACAGGTATTTTCACAATTTAACATGACATCTCCATTTGTTAAACGTATAGCTCTCCAAATCAGGACCCTCCTTGATTTTAAATTTTTTGTCGAAGTTAAAATATTTTCCCATGTTCATTCAACCGCATAGCAAAAAAATAAAAATAAATAAAAAAAATGAAAATTTTGTCCTGGAGTTGCTGTCTGTTTTTATTGTCGTTTTTTGTAATGCAGTTGAATGAAATGAAAGAATATGGGAGAAATTTTGAACTTTGTTTTCAGAAAAAAAATGCATCTTTAAAGGTAATTTTCTACGTACTGACTGGTAATGTTAATGGCTATTATAATGCAGATACACACAGTCCCTGTCCCAGACAGCACTCTATTGAAACCCTGTATTAGTCTGCACTATTTCAATGGGCTTGCAAAGATCCGGAAGGTAAGTAGTCAAGATAACTACTCTAATATGGATGATGCAGACAGTGACAAACAATGAAAGTGTTGCAGGTCAGGATGTGCATTAATCAGCAGATGACTGCTTGTAATTTATTTTCTCTGTTGCACATTCATCTCATCAATGATATATGGCACAATAAAGCTGGATTGTTCTGATCGATCATCCTAATAAGAAGATAGTGCTTTCTCTAGCTGGCAAACAGTTTTTGTGTATTTCAGTTACGGTCTCACCACTTATGTGACGTCTTTTCCTTTTCCAATGATGGGTCTAAGAGAAGATTATATAGTGGCTATTCTGGCCTTCCATCTGCTTGTATAGCAGAATGCACACTTTATTTTATTATAAAGTTGGATATGGTAAAGGCTTGGAAGCCGCGATATGAGCTTTAGTCATCAAATGTTTATGTCTTGTCTGTGAGGTGGCTTGGTATTGAACAAAAATGGATATTGTTCAGAATGCATTTTTACTTCAAAAAGAAACTATGCAATAGGTTTTATTATATAAGACCTTTTTTTGAGGGAATTGCACAGGAAGACCATGATCAGGCTAATTGCAAGGCAGATTAGGCAAATATTGTCAATTAAATATGTAAGATGCAGATAGATTCCTGCAAAAGAAGACTGAAGGTTGTAATTAAATCAGAAGGTGCGTCCACAAGATATTAGTTGAAAAGTGTGCGCACTTAGGTTGTTGCAGGATCATTATTTTCCTTATAAAAAAAATTATTTGATTTTCAGTGGAAATGTATGGGATAAATAATACCTTATAGTCTTCTTTTTACATCTAAAAGCAAGGACTTTAACACGGTGTGTAAACTTTTGAGGACTACTGTACGTAAAGCCACGTTTCATCATAACATGCGAGGCTGGCTTGTACCAATGTGAGGAACTGAAAAGACAATAAGTGGAACAAGCAACTCGTATCTAAATAAAGCATTTCAAACATCTTCAGCCTGTCCTATTGTTTTGAAATACTTTACACCAAATCATAAGGAAAAGTGAAACTTAAGAGTTTCTCACATTGAGCAAAGTAGGACAAACTACTAGAAAATCTGGTACCATTTGTTATTTCACGGAAGTATTCGTTCAATAATCACCTAAAACAACCCTGCGTTTCAGCCAGCATTGATCAGATGAACGCAACTGTTCTTATTTATGATCACAAGCCATGAGAAATGAGAGGGGTAGCTTGAATGTAGAGCAAACCAGGATGATGAATTGAATGTGCTCACACATGCAAAAACAATTCCACCGCTGAACTGTAAGTGTTTTTTTACAAGTCACTGGCACAGATACTGGCCAACACGTAAGGCTGCATTTGTGGTTGTTTGCTCACTTCCACTGAGGACTTTAAAATTTGACTGCACCCAAACTGGCTGCTTATAAGCACGTGCGTACAGGAATTTGCTAATGATAATCAAAGTTCTATTCATTAACTCTAGAATAATGTTTTCGACCCACCCAGAAGTACAGCATTTAAAGTTTTACCCGCTAAAGGGGTTCCACAAGGGCAGGCCTGTGGTCCGTCAACATTTCTGTAGATACCAAAGCCAAAACAACTCACAGCTGGCAAAAATTAAGCCTCTTGAAATTCTATTACGGTAAAAGCTATTTTGTGTTCTGCAGCTTACATTGCGATAAAAACCTCATGACAAATGCCAGCTGAAGCTAAAATAAGCAGAATAAAGAACAAATAATAGCAAATCACAGGAATGTGACGAGTTGGACTGACAGACAGTGTACAGAGGAAACCGCTCTGATTCAAACAAACTCAGGCTTTGTTACTACGCCGTAGTCACAAACAGAGTCCAGTCATGTTTATTTTAAAGACCAATGTCATATAAGATTTCTCAAACGGCTGTGTTGGCCCAGAAAAATCAACAGCTTCTGACCTAGACTGGCCTAAATTTGCTACAAAAACAAGGAATACCCTTTTCAAGAACTTCAGCGCATAACTAAACACGAGAAAGCAGGGGTGTGGTGGGCATGGGAGGGAAGATTCTTCCTCCCAAACCCAGCATGGAATACATTAGGTGGCAGGGGGGGAGTAAAAAAACATAACACTTCAACACCCCATGACAGTCTGTGTGTTTTTCTAACACATTTGGATGTATAGACATTTAACACCATTATTATACCATACTGAAAGTTTCAACTAATATAAACAAATAATATAAATTAAAAAACAACAGTTAGCATTTTTTCTCTCCCCAAACCATTGGCTAAAACTAAAACTCCCCCAACGACATCGGGTTCATATGTTTAGAAGATTATTACTCAGCATACTAGATGAAATATGAACATGAAATCTCTCAAATAGCTGGAAGATGGATGTAAAAAAAAAACCAACAAAACAAAACAAAACAGGACAAACCTTTCCCAGACCAGATGGATTGAGGTTATTATATTGACATAGATTTTCAAAACAATGTTATTGTTTTTGGTACGTTGCCAGTACAGAGAAACAAAAACGTTAGAGATCAAAATGTGAACATCTATTTTTAACAAACTGCACACTTAATGAGAAATCCTAATGTATGAAACATTTCACACATAAAGGTATGTTGTTTTCAGCTCCATGTTCACACCAAGGTGTGTGTGGGATTTTCTGCAAAGTTACAGGCTCGCCCAGGAAAATTGTTATCACAAACATATCATTTCAGTTTAGCTACTAAATCCAGGCTGTGTGTCTTTGCCATAGATGTTAACTTATGTGTGTGTGTGTGTGTGTGTCTGAATATGTGTGTTTTTGTAAGTGTATGCGCTAACTCTATAGGTTATTGGGTTCAGGGGTGGTTTTTTTTTCCTCAAAGGGGAAATCTGAGGTAAAGTTGCACAAGAGAGAGAGAGAAAAAAAAAAAACTCTGTTAGTGAGGTCCATTTTCTTCACTGAAGTCATTACCTCAGTTCTGTTCAGATTATGTACAAATCCAGCAGCAGGTGCTTCATCAGTCTTCCTGCAAAATAGACTGAACATAAATATAAACACAACACTTTTTTCTCCCATTTTGTCATGAATTCTCAGACTGTGTGACTAAACTGCACATTTAAGAGTGGCCTTTTATTTTGATCTGCCTGAGGCACATAAGGTAGCATCTTGACATGCTTTACTTGTGAGGTGATGGATTATCTCAGTAGAGGAGAAGTGTTTACTAACACATTTTTTGAGAGAAATACTGTCTAGAAAAAAGTTTGTATGTTTCAGTTGAGTTCATGACAAAGTGGAAGCAAAAAAAAAAAGTGTTGTGTTTATGTTTTTGTATAAATACTCTAACCCATCATATATAAGTAACTGCCTACAGCATTGACAGTTTGCAGTCAAAATACCCTTTGTTTTACTATGCCTCCTTTCCTGACTCAACCGTCTTTTAGTGAAGGTAATAGCACTGTTTTTAAACAAACAAAACATAAGCTTTTTATTAACGAACAAATCACAAGCTTTATATTTCCTGTGGGCTGCCAAACCTGCGATGGCCTCCTCTGTTAAACTGTCAGCACTCACTCCTCCACTCCCCGCACTGCGTCCGCACAACACCGCCTTTCTGCCCCTTTCTCGCTCTCTTGCCAACATACATAGTAAACTTTGTGCAGATATGTGCATTCACTGACATGTAGGAGGAGTAAGTCACCATAGCATAAGAACAAGCAAAAAAAAAAAACTCAAATGTTCAGGTAGAATAAGCGGTATGGCAACAATAAAAAAAATAAAAAATAAAAAATGTGCAAAGTACTAGATCTACTGAGTTACATATAAGTGACCATTTATTTTTGAAGTCATGTAAAGGGCTAGTTGTTGGTCATATTAATGTAGCTTTGTAAATGAAGTGTGCTTCATAATGCTCTCATGTACCACAGCTTAAACCAGTTTAAAGAGTACAGGATGGTAACCAAATAAAATTTAGAAGCAGTACAAAGTTTTCATCACGTAGTTAAGCACATAATATCTTAGAGACCATTACCTTAGTGGGCATTTATTAAGTGCTTAACAGTGAATTGAATTTCTGACAATGGAAGACAATTAAGATTTAATAGTGGTCACAGACAAATTACACATTCTGGCAAAAACCATGTCTCACAAACAAGCAACGCGATTTTGAGACAAAGTAAACTACGAGAGTAATTAAGAAAATATGACAGAATAAACAAAAGTAATAAGGTGAACTGAAAAAATGTACTACATTATGATAGGTTTAAGGACAGTCAGTTGAAGAATATTTACAAATCTGCATAAAATAGACCTATAACAGTTTTCTCATTGCCTGACGCTGAAACAGATCGGACCTTTCCTGTCTTAGGTCAGATAGGGTTGACAAAATGATTTTAATTTTATACATACAAGATTAAGAGGAAAGAGAGGATGACTGGTGAAGAACTGGTCAAAGTCACACCAGTGCTTTTGCTTTCAGCAAGAGACTTTGACAACAGTAGCTCTGAGGTACACTTACAGTCATTGTCCCTCCTGAAGACCCATTTGGGCCCAAGCGATAGCACGTGTCTTCCAAATTTCCCCCTAAAGTCGTCTCCTGCTGATGCCTTCTAAACTGTAAAGAATTTACATGGTTCTTCCGGAAGCCAAATACCCACACAATATGACGGCGCCACTCTCATACTTTATAGCTGGGACGGTCTTCTCAGGCTTGAAAGCTTCCCCCTTTTGCGAAAGGTTGTTATGGCCAGTTTGAGTTTGTTGCCGAGTGCGTTTGTAAACTGCAATCAGAAATGTTATGTTATTTTGGTAATGGGTTCCTGCTCCCTGAGTGGCATACTCCCTCAGTGGCAGAACATAGTTTGTTTTAGTTTACAAACCTCGAGTACCATATAAGGACACTCTTGAAACAGGTTTAGCCAGGATCTCGGTAAGGTCTCCTGCTTTTGTCACACGCATTCCTTTCTGATCAGTGCGACTGAACAACATTCCCTTGATGTTTATACTCGCATAAAATTGCTTGCACAAACGAACGTGATGCCTTTTAGGCATCTGCAAGTGGTTCACAAGGATGAACCAGACTTGCGGTGCACAATTCTCCAAAATATTCTTCCTGACTCCTTTGGTTTTCCCATCAAGTCACACAAGGAAGTAGTGTGTTTGATAAGTTTCCTTAGAATGCATTCAAAGATGTGACCATTTAACTCAAATGTTGTGAGTTAACCTATCAAAAGATCAAAAAGCTGCAACAAAAAATAAAAAATAAAATCAACATTATTTTGACTTGATTCAATTTAAGGGTAGATCAGTATTGGTATTTGTACTCATGTGAATATTCTCAAAAAATGTGAAAAGGAAAAATGTAAAAAAATTATTTTGTTAACATCAATTTTCAACATCATTGTTAACATCATTTTTTCATTCTGACATTTGATTAAACTGAACTAATTTGGTTGTACTAACTTGAAACATTAAAATGCTAGTCTGATTCAATGTTTAATCTAGATTAGTACTATATTAATCCAAACTATTAGATTAATAGTTTTATATGCATTAGGTTAATACCTAATGTTAAACTATTAGAATTACAAGTTTTGTATTAGATTTTTAGTCTAATACAAAACTATTAGATTAATTTATTATTTGTTAAATGATTGTTACAAATCCAAAGTGCTGCTAATGGTAGATATTTCTTTGTATATTGTTTTTGCTTTGGGCCTCCTCCTTATTAGGTCAGCCTCCTGCTGTGATTAGCAGGCAGAAGCAGCTGCTGTGGTTGAGCTTATTGTTTGCAGTGAAGGACTGAGGAGTGAAACAGTTTTTAAACCACAAAATTAACATTTATTTTTGAATTCTTTGCATGAAGACAACTCGGAGGATATTTCAGTTATTTTTATAAGTCAAGGAAATGCTCTTTTTGAAACCAGAAAACTCTCTTCAAGTGCTTTTTATTTAGAGTACGTTGGGAACCTCCTCCTCAGAAACTACTCCGCCATTCACGAGTTTTTGGCGCTAATTATGAAGCAAGAACAGCCATGACACTGTTCTTCCAAAGGGCTCAGGAATCTCTGCCATAAAGTCAGGGAGAGTCTGTCACTGACCTGTGTGTTGGCCGTCGGGAAGAAGAAACAGTGGACCAAAAGATTGTGAGGCATAAGACTGGAAATATACTAGTAATACAAAACATTTTTCCTTTGCATCCACATTAAAACAACAACAACAACAACAACAACAAAACAAAAACAAAATTTCATGCACACTGTATTCCTCAAAATAGCAAGTTATGTTAGACCATATTTAATGGAGGCAGCTCTACATTTCTGGTTAGGGATTTTTATCAGTCCCTGTATGAAATGAAGTAGCAGGAAAGAAATTGCGTGATGTGTTTCTTTAAATCAACATTTGCTTTATCATGTCTTGTCCTCAGCAGTGTTCATCATCACAAATTATATTTCAATTTCTTAAATGCACCTCAAGATGCAAGACAAATAAAGGGGTGGCTTCTGGACAGTAAGACATTAGAGTGGTACCCTTCCCTATATGTCTCTCTACAAAATGCAAGAAAGAAATGCATAGATGGTCCATTAGTATAATGAAATAGAAGAAAAGGATGACGTAGCAAGAAGGTCTGATGTATAAAGTCTCTGTGGAAGAGTTTAAAAGCAGTTCTTCTTTTAACTGAAGATGTGTGTGCAAAACCTAGCAGTTTCTCAGCAGTTTGATAGTACAAATGCTAACAATATTACAGCACGGTACTCATTTTGACGAAAGGTTCAACAATATGATGACCAGAAGATGAAAACGTCACCCAGTATGATGCCAGGGCCTCATCCTGGAGTAACGGTGACAGAGAGACAGACACACACACACATTTCTATTTTACATTTTTGCATGATATAGGTGTTAATTTGGATCTATAGTGGTCTACAAAAACTCTTAATCTTCCCACAGTCTTAGCAAGAGACTCAGGAGGATGTCATGGTTGATTGTCGGGCAGCAGGGAAGCATGGGGAGGGTATCCTGTTAGACTGAAACCCCAAAAACAAAAACGCAAAGGCACAGAGGGTCGGTGTGACTGCTGGACTGCGTGTAAGGTAAAAAACTTGCAAAGTCAATTTGACCCTGTCTCTTAAGACCGCAAGAGGGTTAAAAGTCTTAAATTTGACTTAATGAAACTTGCAGAACAATAAATGAAAATTCATAACCAATTTTCTAATTTGGGATCACTCTAAACACTCGTGGGAGTCCTAGGTCAGCTACTTCTTCTGTGCACCAAAAAAACAACAAAAACATAATTGTGAAAAAATGTTTTAATAAATATCACTAAACAATTGTGATAATGGCACCAGTGCAAGTAGGTGACTCTATACAACACAACTAGTTAGCATGCTCAGGTTAAAAAAAAAATAAACAAACTGTCCCTTCAAGAAATAATCCATAAAAAGTAGGGACACAGAAGTGGTCGTGTTTATTTGTCACAGTGTTCAGTAATCATCAAATGTCGTAATTCACTAATTCTCATCAATATTTAACATAGTAGTTTGAAGGAAAAAAGGAAAACAAATAAAAAAGAAATGCATAAGTAACTCTCCTAATGCTCCAGGCAAAGTATTTCTGTCCAATCAGGCTTCAGGTACCACCTTTAAAGATAGAAGTTTGACTGTGTGTCTTAGTCAATAACAACACTAAACAGTCATCTGTAACCCCATCTGCATTTGATAGTGAGCTGTTTTTTTTTTTTTTTTTTTTTTTTTTTTTNCCAGTATCTACTGTTTTGAAGAGATAAGAAAAAAATCCAAATGGTTCATTATTGCAGTGGCTCTTGTGGGAATAAAATTCCAAACCTGGCAGCTGCTTTGTTCCCTCTAAATGTAGGATTTTCCCAGCAAACTGGAAATCATGTGTTATTTTATTGGAGCTCGTGCCCATTACATAATCAATGTTTTCAACAAACACATTGTTACTTTGCTAAAATGAATGCTCACTTTATAAAAAACAACAATTTATTAGCCATGGTTTATACAAGTGGGCTCAAACAACAAACTTTAGGAATGACTTAATGAATACTATGGCTGAGACCATGTTGTACCCTCTTGGATAAATTTAACTAGAAAGGTTTAAAACACCATTACGGCCCTGCCTCATAGTTTTCTAAAATTTCTCCTTGTAAATGTTCAGGGCTTTATTTGAAAACGCTTTCAAATAAAGTTGTTGTTGTTGATTATTATTATTACTCCTCATACTATTTCCAGATAATAGTAATTGTGCATTACTAAAAAGTAGAATGAAAAGAATGTTTAAGAATGTTTTTTTTTTTTTTTCTTTTTTTTTAGGAAAAAGTCACTGTTGACAGAAAGCCAACAGTGAAAGAAAAGCCAGAAGTCTAGTTTGCAGTTTTTAAAAACCCATTTAGGGTTTAGGTGGGTGGACTGATTCAAAATGTAAATATCAACAAGTTTCTGGTTGATGTACAATATGTGAAAAGCTGTATGACTTACACTGAAATGACACTGCAAGACATAGTGGTATTTATTGCAGCATCATAGTCAACCAGTACAGAGTCAATATTAAAAATGAAATGATAATTCAGTGTTGAAACATGTTTGTTTTATAAAACATATCTGACTGTCACAAAATTGACAAAACAAACTAAATTTATCTGCCAGAATTATTTTAAAATTCATAACATATATCAGCTACATAATACACTTTTCCTACATGCCATTTGATGTACTGGGCAATTCCCAGTTCCCACCACAACTCCAAAACTCTTTGAGTGTAACAACCTGAAAATGACACCGTGCTTAGCTCAGTTGCCCCTGCCCTTTCCGCACCGCAGTACTTTGGGTCAGGTGTCAGGGTTTGTCAAAGACTAATGAACCCCTGTGTCCACCATTTTGATGTGAATCATGTGTGGTCTAGTTTTACTGCACAAAACATTTTTTTTTTTTTACTGAGCCTCAAATTTTGCCTGAATATACGCTTAACAAAAATGGCATTTTCTGGTTTTAGATAGATAGATGTGAGCATGTAATGTTTTAATCAATTAAAAAATGTGTATGAAACTTTCAGCTTTGGAAATATTGCCTTCAGTAACCTGGTTTTGCTTGATTTTCTTGATTTTTGATGTAAAAAAAAAAAAAAAAAAAAAAAAAAAAAACATAACTGAAATTAAAGGCTCCAATACATTAGCAAATGAAGATCAAGAAAGCAAACTCTTGTCTGACTAAAAACCCAGGTCTCAGTTCGATTGAGGTGAACTCTGGTTTGGTTAGAATGCTGAATGTCCAGCGGACTGGAGACCACTGCAAAAGCAGGAAGCCAACTATAGCACCAAGTTAATTACTTAAGAGCTTTTCAGTTAAACGTCTTCAGCTGCTTTTTAAAAGAGTCAGTGGAGACAGCATAACAGAAGGAAAGCAGGAGGGAGCTCTACAGTCTTAGAGCAACAGCCTAAAACGCCCAATCCCCATAAGTTTTAAACCGAGTGTGTGGGACTACATACAAATTCTGACCAGTTGACCTTGGTGCACAGGAAGAAGAATACGGTTTCAGAAAAGTAAGCAATATACCGGGACGCTTGACATTGTAGGGCCCTAAAAGTAAAAACTAAGATCGTAAAATGAATTCTAAAATTTACTGGCAACCAAAGCAGAGAAGAGAAAGCAAGACTGGAGTAATGTGAGATGGGAGCTGCATTAGAACCAATGTGTTTTTGTGATTTGGGTTAAGGATTAATGTTCGTATTACATTTTGTATTATAGTAGAGTCAGCACAGGAATCATTTGACGGTAAAATATTTTGATTTTTAACAATTTTAAGACATTTGAAACATTTTGATAATTGGAAAGGAAAATTGCACAACAATAGAACAATATCAGTATCTATTTTGTGTCTATGTTTAAGAGCACGTGACGAATTCCTGGAATATAAATTGACTATTTTTCTGAATACAACTAGCATGAAAAATACCTCCCTGGATCAATTTTGAGCCACAATTCCTGATCACATGGTCCCTGATAGTGAGCCTATAAGTAGGCTGACTAAACATAGATTTGGTTTTCTTTCTGAACCGTAATGGTAGAATGAATTTAAAAACTTTTTGCACATTTTGTTTCCTTGTCTGTTTTGAACAGTCGGGGTAAAGATCTTGTACAAACACCAAAATGTGTCCATTGAATTACACAAACAGCCCTCAGTAAACCCAGCTGGATTATGGATCCTGTCTTTATAATAATGCAAGCCATTTTATTATGGGTATGCATTTGTTTCTCCCACTTTAAAAGCCTCCTACGCTCTGATTCTGGACAGAATGAGACTAATCAATACCGATTTAATGCTTAAAATGCAATGAAAATTAATTTTATCCCAGCATCAAATTTGACTGACTCATAATTTGTGCCAAACAGATACAATTTCACTATAACTGATAGGAACAAAAAAAAACCCGTAATAAAAAAAAAAAGACAAATGAAAAGAGGCAATATTCTTATCTTGCTTCAGTAATAATTTCATAATTCCAGCACACATTCATTAGTGAGCTTTTGGCAACACTGAGGGATTATCATAATTATTGAAAAATTGGGAGGAGAAAAAATAAATAAATCAGGGAAGTCTAGACCTGTGGCGAAGGCAGAGACTAACAATGTGCGTGCAAAGAGGAGAAATGGGAAAGGAAGCAAAAAGGAATAAGGACTGCAGAAAGCCTTTGGCCCCCTGCCTGCAATCTGCAATCTGCTGATGGCGAAGCTCGTGACGAGGAGGTGCACAGCGTCCATTTTTAGCGATGAGGTCATCTTTAATTAACAAAACAAAGAGAGTCAGCTGTGTCACTCCAATCTGTTATCTGCACCCATACTCAAGGACACCGTTTATCTCCATATAATTCAATCTCTTTGAATAAGAGCTTATCGACGCATTGGGGTGTATTCTTGGTCTCGAGCAATGATGGAGCTGTTACATAAACAAGGGGGGAGGCGGGCGGGGGGGATACCGTTGATTGTGATCGCAAAAGACATGTGGAAAGAGCAGAGTTATGTAGAGGTATTAGGCATATGACAGGAGAGGAAAAGCAGAACAAGATCCACATGTCGTGTGTCTCAATAAGCTTGCGGCATGAGCTGGAAGAAGCAAACTGGAACTAAATTAAGGGCAAAGATCAAATGGCTAATCTGTTTCTGAGTCCAATAGTACCAGCATGAGGTGACATCATTGCTTTGGAGCCCTCCATGCTGCTGCTGTCTGGTTCCCCCTATCTCTCTTTTGCTTTGTGCTCTCTCTCTTTCCTCGTCTCTTCCTGGCTATACTGTCCTAAAATGACTCCAATCTTCTCACAAGGCAGTTGCTGTTTCCGTTTTTACACAGTGTTCGCTTGTAATTAATTTGTGACTAAATAAATCTCGCTAAAAAAAAAACCCTGGACTTACAGGTATTGGTGAGTAGGATTTTGTTTATTGGTGAATAGGTTTTGGTCAGCAAAGCTTTATGATGAATGCTTATAGGAAGATGTCGCCTACGATTTGACAAATCAATATGATACAGGAACGGAAAGCTGGTAATGATGGTATCCAGAAGTACCTTGGTGGGTTTTTTTTTTTTTTTTGGCAGTTTGCCTTTTACAAGGAACCACTTGCAAAACAGACAAGACAGACAGACACAAAACAGACCGGAGGGATGTTTAAAAATACTCCCTATTCTCTCTTTATCAAAACTCTGTTGTATTCTTTTATGAAATGCAAATGATGACGTCTGTAGTCTCTGAGATGGCTAAAACTGGACTGAAGTAAGATTCATACCTTTTCACAGTCAGTAACAAACACAAATACAAAGGATCAGTTTTCAGACTTATATGACTACATACCCAGATTGAAATGAATCTTTCATGTTATCACAGCGCCATTGACACAGCTTCACATCTTTCAAATCTGCGAGGTTTTGACTCCAAATTACGTGCCTACTGTGAATGTACCTTCACATTTCACAGCTGGTTTGCTTTAGAGAAATGCTGAGCCTCACAATAACACACCAGTGCTCTCTATCTAACTGGTTTCCAATAAATCCTGCCTCTGCCTTGTTGTGCCATCTAGAGGTCTGTGTAGAGCCCAGAGAAGTCACTCATTTTCTGCATATCCGTCACAAATGGAATCCATCATTACTTAAATTTATGGCACATAAAGACTTCTCATATGTGGAAAGCCCTGACGACAGTACAAAAACAAACAATGTGGAATAAAAGAAACTGTGGATTTTTTTTTTTTTTCTTGGCCTGTTGGCTCAATTGAAAGGACAAATAAACGAATAGCATGTATTTTACATTACAGTTTTCATGTAAACTGATACATGAAAAGGACTCTCATTAAGAAATCTAAATATAATAATTCATTAATAAACATCCAGATCTGCCATATGTTACATTAATGTTGGGGGTGGAGGAATGGATTTAAAGATCAACTGAATAATTTTGGAATTTTGGATCTTTTGGGATTTTTTTTGCACAAACTTCACTTGGTTTTCCAAGTGAAATTTGGAAAACCAAACTTCACTTGGAACAAGTGAAGTTTAAACTTTAGTGAAGTTTAAACAAAAGAATATCCAGAGATCAACAGTTGTGTAGCCAGTAAGGCTTTCTCCTGTCAGAAGGAAGAGGCGAATGGGCAAAATAATTTGAGATTACAGAAAAAATTAGTGTTTCAAATTAAGTGGCTTGTGAATGTATATCACCAGGACCAACTGAGAGACTGAGTCTTTACAACTTGTGCAGGACCATGGTTAATCCCTACTTCAACAACCGCAACAGTATTCAACCAATACTCCTGGCATACACACTGAACCCCATTGAGATGATTCAGGACTTACGTTTAATCCACCAAAAAGGGAGCACATGTATCCATTACTCATACAAATTACCTATGACTGTCAAAATTAAATTAAAAATCACTATTACTTACCAGCAGACTGGCATAGAAGCAAGGCTTTAAGCTACCATAACATTGCTTTTTCCTCTAAGTACAGAGGTCTGCACACAAGAGAGTTTTACTACTGGCTGTTTGGTTTGTGGTTTATATGATAGTAATGCAACATTCTATTAAAACAGGGGATTTCTTATCTATGTTTCCAAAAATATCAAAGATTAATTTTGGTTTTCCCGTCACAGATGCTTCTATCCACAATTTCCCTTTTCACAATCTTTAAGTGTGCATCTGTACTTTGTCCTATTGTCAAAAACAGCAAAGAAGTTCGAAAAGTTTTCTTACTGAACTCCTAGAACAGTTTTCTTTACATTCATGCCCCTCTTGAGAAGGCATATTGTAAATAATTTAATCTAAATGTGTACAATTTAGCATTGACAAGGAGCATTAAATTAGTGTTAGTGTCTGTCTGCTGCCATCCCTATATTCATCTGTCCATCTGTCTGTCCATCCATCTTCTGTACCCACGTACGCCTATCAGGGTCATCAAACTCTGGAGAATAATGTAATTCTCCAGAGTTTAATGAGATAGAGGCATGGTACACCCGGTTGCCAGTCCATCACAAGGCAGCTATAATGTTAGCATTATAAAAATGTCAACTAGCATGTGGCGTTCTGGGTCCATCTCCAAGTTTTATACAGCATTTTTGAGAATGTTTGTCATAAGGCCAGATAATAAAATGTCTGATTCTGACACAACCCACTACAATGATGTCTGGGAATAACTGGATGTGAAGCCTCCTTAAAAGGCAGGATTTTGTTTTAAGTTTCATTTCCACTAAATAGAGATTATCATAAGCTACCAAGAGTGGTATCTTTTCATTTGATAATGAAAGAGGAAACTCATATGAGCAAAACCGATGAGCGTTACAGTTAAAGAAAATTATGTTCAGTGCAAAGAGTTTCTAAGACTTTAATTGCATCCATTCATGCAGGAAGCTGCAATGAATGTCAATTCTCAGGCAAAATGTTGGCACATTGCATAATGAGAGATTTCTTTTTAACAATGACCTAGGTGGTGTGAAAAATAGTTCATAAGCAGAAAATGTTAAATTTTAAGGCATGACTGCAGTAATGAGAACTATAGAGTTAAATTCTCAATGTAATCAAATTATCTACATACTCGATAGGAAAACAAAAAAGGCCTACTGTTAATTTAACCCTCATCCGCCTCAAATGGATTTTTGTCTTTCTCACATGTATGCACAAACGTAAAAGTAAAATACACATTTTAGTTGAATACTGACCTCACATTATGAGTTTTGAATGATTTTCCTATTAAAGCCCCATACAGCAGGATAAAATTCCAACACCTTCTCTGAATAAGACCAAAATCATGAGATCCTTGATATTTTATGAGAAAACGTTTTTTTTTTTCTTTTACAATCATTATATGAAGTACCTTTATGATCAAAGGACTCGGTCTCCTCTGCTGTTCTATAGAAACATAGCTTTGGAGACACAGTGAGGGCAATATCCAAGTGTATGAACATCCTCACTCTTTGCCATCTGTATGAGTGTGCACATGGCTGTATGTGTGTGCTCAGCGAGTGACTCATACTCAACATGGTTGAGTGGAGTGTCTGACTATCTCATTTCGCTTACATGCACCAGTCTAAAGCAAGGTTTTAATTCTTCAGTGGGTGCCAATTTTGTCACAGGTTTTTCAAACATGAGCACCAGCTGACTATCGTTTTCATACATTCAATATTTTTATGACAATATTTAAAAATATTAACTTTTGGTAATCTGATTGTGTTTTCTCCATCCTTCCTCTTCTATCTACCTAACTGTTCCCTCTGTCCTCCTCAGCACCATAGGGAATGGAACCTTTTCTCACTCTCCTTCCCAACTCTGGAACTACCTCCAGAAAACCGTAACAATGTCTCTCTTCTGCTTTTAAAATCACAAAAAACAAAAAAAACAAAAAAGAAAACAATGAGAAACTTTGTGCCTCATTTTTAAATATTAAATTACCTTATTTTAGGCTTGGACACCTAAAATAGGTGTATCCCTTCACATTGCCCTACACTGCCAAATACCTTTATTGGCTTAAGCTCTATGTTTGGTGATTTTGCCATGTGATTATCAAACATGGTTCAAAGTCATTCTGTTAAACAAATCTTCAACGTGTAACCACCTTCAAAGTCTGGAGAGGAAGCCATGATTACACACGCCTTAGTTCGAATCATCCAGCCAGCTTGGAAAACATGAAGAAGTAGGAGAAAAACACATGCTATAAAAAAAACGCTAAAAAGCCCTTACAAAAAGAATTTAACCCCAAAATTGGTTCAGTGGAGTTTCTCTGCATTCAGCTAATATA
>NW_006799945.1:5708095-5788444 GCF_000485575.1 Poecilia formosa
GATTAAATGATTTCTCAAACATACATAAAAGAATCAAAGCAACCACTCCAGGTATATTTTTGATGCAGGAATAACATTATAACATGATAAAAAACTCAAAAAAGTTGATTTTACATAATACTGCCTCTTTAGATAATCTTAACATTTTCATTTTCAGCTTACATGAATAAAAGTTATCAAAGGTGAATAAATTAAAGAGTTTGCAAACAATAAACCGGAACAGCGACAAAAAAAGTTGAAAACAACTACTCTAAAGTTCAACTTTGTCTCTGTTGCAACACCATTTACAACACGAGTGGTGACTGGCAAATAGAAAAGTGAGTCACCCTCGCCATCTGCCCCTTCATGCCTCACCTCTGCCAGCATGTGTGTGCCTAGCTGTCTGGGGCCTCTCTTTGCTCACTGGTGCCCACGCTTCATCAGCATCACTTCCAGCTGTGATGGATGGCTTGTCTATACTTCTCAATGTCTGAGGCCACTTTTTTTTTCTCCCCACACCACCTAGTTTCTTGATTGGATCTGGCTTGTTCCTATGACTCATACCGGCCCTGATCACAACAATGACCATTCCCTTGACCTGCAAATACAATTGCCAGCACCACTCACAGTGTTTGGACGATCCCCGCTACGTCATACCATGTCCTCAAGCAAATGCTTTATATGTGGTTTGCATTCAAGGCCAATTCCTCCACCTTCTTTTTGTAACACAAAGTTATAGTGTAACTTCATGCATAGAAGAAGAAGTTTTAAACTTAGGAGCAACATGAGGAAAATCATGGATAACTGCTCACAAGATCACTATTGACATACAAACCTTGTGTAAGTCAAATGTGGGAAAAACATAAACAAAACTAAAACAAAGGTTATAAAAGATAGTCAAGAAACTAGCTGTAAAATTAATCTTTCCTACCTGTGTAGATTTCAGCTTCTGAAGGATCCTCCACACGTTTATGTTGAATGATGTAGTCAGAAACTTTGCAGCCAATAAGCGGCTCCACATCCATCCATTCCAGGGCCACTGTTGTGCTTGAGGGCTCCAAGTTAGGGGCCAGACGCAATCTAAAATAATACAGGAAGCAAAACACTCAGCATTTAAATTACAGTCACTCCGGCTATTACGGATGCTATTCTAATTTGATCATTGCCCTATTATCTTTATTTGCAGTTTTTTCACTCGCTTTGGTGCAATTCTCAAAATTATTTGTTCAATCCTTTGTGCACATCAATAAATCAGTTTCTCATTCATTTGAGCAAGTTGCTAATGCTTTTGTACACCATGCAAGTGATTATGTACAATTCTAAGTACATTTCAATTGCTTATGGCATGTTGATCAACATGCGTTATGTGGGCCTCTGTTGAATTGTTTTGTTAAGTTTGTCCAAGTTTTAACATACAAAATGCTTGAACAAGTTGTCATAATATGATACGCGTATTTTTATACATTTCTATTAGACTTTTTTCTAGATATTTCCCAAACTGGTAAATTGCTCCCAGGTGAATCCCAAGAAGGTACACATGTGAAGCACTACTAGATCAACCAATGATCATACAATTTTCTGAAATAGATTGATGGTGCATCTCATGAACCCTCAGCTGACAAGCATATAGTGTATAAAACACAATGTTGCATTTCTGAGGAGTTAAGAGGCAAAACAGTGGAAGAGGCAGAAGAGGTTCAGGACATAATACCAGTTTCCGTCGTAGCAACATCAACAAGATATGGTTTGAGACCCACAATGAGATGCTGATGGAGTTCCTCTCATCCTACTTCACCGAGGAATTGTTCTCAGTATGGAGATGGGAACTAAAGGAATATTGCACTATAATTCCCACAGACCTGCATTGTTCTGTTTCCATTTCTATTTTTTTTCCTTTGTTTTCTGCAGTGCTGTCTTTTCCTTTATGTATCACAATGACATGGTCTGTTAACAAATTACAGTAAAAGTGTACATTTTAATCTTGTCCAGTCTCTTGCCATTGATCTCCAACAATTACAATTTACAGTACTTGTCATCAAAACTTTACCCATAGTGTACAACAGAACATCCCTTCAGAGTATGTTGTTAAATTGATGACGTGACTAATCAATTTGACTGCCTTATCCATATGCAATGAAACTTGTCATTCTGAGGCACTGACACATTCTTTGAAAGATATTTAATTCTGAGAGATGAACTAAGGATTTTGAAACAGAAATTAGCTTTTGCAAGCAGACCTATGCCATGTTTAGGAGTTTATACGAATTGTTTTGAGAAATGCACTGTTTACAAATGTCAAATATAATTCAAGAAATGCACCAAAATGACTGAGAAAAACTGTAAGTAGCTGGTTAGTAATTAGTAATTGAAAATGACAGATCGCACAAATAGTGCAATTTCAACAAATAAACTTTTAAATACCAAGCACAACACTATTAAACATTTGTTTGATATTGATCTGAAGTGTAGTGTATTTGCAACTAGATTTTTTTATTATCACTTTAGCATGCCATTGTTGGCAAGAGATATGAATATAATTGGCCTATAAGTTCACATAAACACAAATTCAGAAGTTAGCCCATTCTCTCATCTTTGGTATTCAAATTTAATGTGGCTATCATAACAACTTGAATATATGACAAGGTTTGTTCATAGTTTTGCCATTGGTATTCTTTTAAAAACCACTAAATAGCATGCACACTGTGAAAATGGAAGCTAAAATTAAAGTGCTTGTTATTTATAATGGGCAAATAACACTGGGACATACACAAAAAAAGGAACAAAATATATTGTATGAAACAAACACAACCACAGTCAAAGGTGTCCATTCAAATTCTAGTTTTAGTCATAAAATAGATGCCTGAGGAATAGCTCTGCCCTCTATGGTTGTTTTTTCAACCCACTACATTTTTTTGTGGAAGTCCTCATGACAGACATTTCTTGAGAGAATGACTGACAAAAGCCTTAGGAGTATTATTAGGGCACCTTGAATGAATGTATGTTCTTTTAGGAGAGGGAGAGTGTGAAGTCAGCTAACAGTTATTAGAACTTCAGGGACCAGGATTGTGTCTACAACATTTTTAGGAATCAGTAGAGGCAGGTGCGTGTGTGTGTGTGTGTGTGTGCGTGTGTGTCTGTGTGCATATACTAATTTATAACCAGTGCATGCATTAAGAAAACCTCTCTTTGGTATGAAAACCTATATGCCATGGTGTCACCTCACACTTACATTGGCTGCCGGAGGGGACTGCAGTTAGGCAGGCCGTCTTTGCTGAAGGCACTCAGGTCACAGCGACACCAGTTATCAATGACATCGCCCTTTCCAGCACACCAGTATGAGCTCATTGTGGCGCTCTTGAAGGCCTGTAAAGGGTAACAGGTGAGAGAAATGCAATTATCTCTTGGAACATGTGCTCCGTCTCCATCTATGCTTAGCCCATCCCCACCCGAACCCTTTCAACCAGTCCCATTGATACATAGAGTTATTTTCCATATGATGGCCTCCCATCATTTCTCTCTGTCTGTCTGACAGAAAGACAGACAGATAGATAGATGGATCATTTTGAATATCCTCAGTAATTAAGCATGGCTCACTTAGAGGAATTTAAAGATAACATATTGTTCACACCTCCAATCAGTCACAAAAAGAAAGCCCTAGAGCTATACACTTCCCCCTACATGCAGACTGACCTTTTTATTTCCACCTTTCCCAATTACCGGATGGCAGGGAGATCTCACCAGCACCAACAAGCTTACACTCCCATATCATTGATGCACTGTTACTTTTATGATGGAGATGTGAGAGCAGTGTCACTCCTCACCTCCCTCATTCTATGTGCTTCTGTGCAAGATCTGCTAGCGTTGCTGTCAGTCTGACTGAGGCGGGGATGGAAGGGGTTGGGTAGTGAGATATTAAGAGGTGACATCATCTCCTAACATCTCCTTGTGCTACTTCATTAACGGGCGAAAAGGGAAAAAAAAGTCAAAGGCAGAAGCACTGTCATCCTCTAAAAGGCAGCAAAATGCCAATATAACCGTCAAAGCAATAAAGTATAATGTCAGGGCTTTTCCTTAAGCCACGGACATGATATAGAGTGACTTCCAGGGAATTTGCAAGCACTTCTGCTGCCCCCTAGTCACACTATGGATCAATAGAGCTCTCAGTTATTTATATGCTCTAACTGGTTAGTAATGCTGCCTCATGCATACTGCTTTTGAGATGCTTGATCATGGTCACAAAACAGACACTGAACCATGCAGAAAGTAGCAAACCAGGCACCCAACACAGAGGACCGAACAGCCTCTTCTTTTTTCAGACACCATGACGTTCAATAATCGGAAAGCAAAGGAAAAGAAGAGATGCCGTATTACTCAAAGAAAATTGCGCACGATGTGCATACACATGCAACGTAACATTGATTCTAAGTTAACCGTTTCATGCTTCATTTCACTGAAGATATGCCACCAAAGATTTTTTTGCAATGTGCCAATTATTGAAAGTGACATTTGAGGTGATTATCTTTTAAGTCCTCACATGACTAACAGGCAGCCTAGAAAAAACAGAGTCAGGGTTTAAATGCAGAAGCTGATGTTTTTACTCCATCAGACTAACACATACCTGCCTTTGTCTGCCTGACTTAGGAGGACAAGGTGTCAGCGAAATAAGTTACCCTGCCACCGATACTTTTGGTCATAATTTTAGAAAAGCTTTTGTTCCATGAGCACCGCAGTTCAGGAACGCACGACATAAACTATTGCTATATAGTCAAAGCAACACCGACTGAAATATCACAGCAAAGATAGACACATTTACTCCACTATTCAGAAGGTTTAAAAGTGACATGCTTTGTGGGTGCAACAGGGCTAGGTGTTCCACAAAATCCATATTCTCTCACTATAACCACATAACGTGTTTTTTAATAAGCATCTATGGCAAGGCAGAAAAAAATGGCAACTTTGACATTTCCACAACATTACATTGTTAGCTGTGGAAGAAGCTCAAGATTTTTTCATGGGAACCAATTCCTTCCAAAACCACTTGGTTTCACTCAAGTATTTTGAGAGCACTAGTGACCTAAATGAGCAGCAGAGGAAAAACTGAAGAAAAAAAGAGGGAGTGAGGCTGGAGAGTCCATGAAAAATAGGACAGTCAAAAAAAACAAAACAGCAAGATGCAGGAGGAAGAAAAGGTGCAAAAAAGGACCCTTAAGCCATTAAAGCAATTCCCTACTTTACAATGAGGGCAGAGGAGATCCCTCAGAGATCAACCTCTTCTCATTAAACAGAATGTACTCCAACGTAAGCCCCTCTAACTGCAGAATGAGCAGTTATTGTAGAGTGCTAAGCAAAGACTGCAAACCATGAACATCTAATGACCCCATGAAAAAAAACAAAAAAAACAGAGAATGTCAGGACATCTCAACCCCCCTTGCACCCATGTGGTTAACTGCTGCCGGAAAACACCAACAGCAGGAAACTTGCCACCCCATGTCAACAGGAGGTACACCACAGACAAAGGCATCACAAAAATCCCAGACCCTGGGTCCATGTATGCACAAAGAATAGATAAATATGAGAAATGACCCCACTACAAAGGGCAAAAGAGAGAAAGACCACAGAACTGCCATGTGCTTACCACCCTCAGTTTCTTAGAAAAACCTCATATGGGCATGTGTGCTTGATTGCATGGCTGCACATGTGAATCACAGACAAAGCGATCACCACCGTGTTTATGTTTAAAGAGTAACGCAAGCCAGTCTTCACTGGGTAAACAGGGAATCTAATTGTGGTTAAGGGAATGAGGTGGGGAGATGTGTGAGGCCACATAGGAGGTAAAACAGAAATGAAGGTTTATGGACAGGGGAAGAAAAAAAAAAGAAAAGCAGTTGTATATATGTGGAAAGTGATAATGTGTTAGATGTCTAATGATGAAGATAAGGAAGATGGATGGATGAAGAACATTCTTTAGAAAGATGAAAAGAGAAGATGAAGGAATCTAGACAGAGTTCTTATATAGTCAGAGTACAATTGACAAGAGGTGGGTAATGTACGTTTCATTGATTAACCACAATTCATACATTCCCCAGAAACTTCAAATTCATCCCCTATGCATTCTGCGCTCACCAAACAAGAGCATGAAACAAATCTTAACTACTTGTGCTTCATATTAAAACAATAGGTACTTTGACAAGGAGAGATCCATCAGAGCCTTGATAGAAACCATGTTGGACAGTTTAATGGCAGAGGGAGATTTCTTTTCAGGGACTGGTGATGTCCCTATTGTTCCAGTGGCTTCACTGATCTTAGCAGTTTCTGAATATGCTGTGATTGGTATGCAGGGAACTTACCTGTGATCAACAATTTGAGATTCAAATGCAATAATTTTCTACAGTGTACATAAATGTTACAAATGAACAGCAAGACCAATTAACATAAACAACTTCACCCATGTGAAGTCAAAGTCTTGACGTCATTTAAACCCTGCAGACTCAGTGGCTCCGAATCACAACGTGAACCTTTCACTTTCATAGAAACCCTGTTGTGACTTACAAGAAGCCAAGTGAGGCCATTGTGACCTCCTTACTGTATTAATCTGTTTGTCTAGTCTATGCTGACCAAATTACTGTCTGTATTCTGAGGCTAATACACAAAAACACTGGCCAGCTGGCCCACAGTATTGATTTATAAGATAATCACCAGTGGTGGAATAGAGTCTAAGTCAGAACACACAGCAGATCATCTGTGTGCGCATGTGTGTGTGTGTGCACCCACATCAGTGCCTTTATGGGACTTTTCCAATCATTCAAGGGTAATGGTGTTAACAAAGAAGCCAATGGGCAGCTTCTAGGAACCTTATCAGAGGTCGCACTTCCAGGAAATTGTGCACTAAGGGCAGCTGGTGGGTTGGTTCATCCAGAGGTTGATGGGTGATTGACGTGTCACATGACAACCCCCAATCACCACATACGGTTTACCTTTCTGGAAAGGTAACTCAATGTAAAAACATTCTAAACAAATGTGAGGTGTCATGCAACATAAATTGAGAGTTATCAAGAACACTGGGACAATATAGTGACCAAAAAAAAAAAAAAAAAAGAATAACAATGCAATCCGATCGAATAAATCCAAAGGATTAAGATCAAAATGGCCGATAAGCTTATAATGTCAAAGTTTCAATAAGTTTTCCTTAGCTAAATCAAGACGCGGGAAGGCTGTCCTTTGACAGCCATAAACAAATTTGGTCAACTCATTCTTTGAACTATTTATTGTCAAAGCAGATAGATCATGACACATAAAATATTGCTGAAATTGCCTCACCTCTGCAAAAGGCTAAGGATTATCGGCTTAGTTTAGGTGTAGCAAAACAGTCAAATGATATGCGCCTGTTAATGTAATACTTTTTTTGAGTACAAGAAGATGGTATAGAGTGGACACAAAGAGAATGACTAAATCTGATCAATGACCAGCAATATTACCTTCCTTGGTAATGCAGCTGTATTCTTGGATTCAAAAGTTAATGTGTGCATCAGACTGGAAGAAGTGCTGCTCTTGACCTATATGACTGTATGCTACCAGAATGAAAGTACCATCTGCACACCCCAACTTATTTTCCTTTAGTCTCTGGTCATATTTCTGTGCCAAACTCCAGTTTGAGTGGATTTACATTATTACTTAGGTACAATCTTTCTAACATATGGGAACAAATCTGTAGGGGTTTCGCTTCAGTCAAAAATGCAATTTTTATGCAATACTGAACCAGTCATTATTTATTATTTAAACTCTGTGCTGAACAGAGCCTAAAGATGTGGACACAGTGATCTGTACGCCTTGTCCTGCCGTACATCTTCAAAGTATGGTGGGGATTAAGATTTGGTTTGGAAAAATATAGCTATATGGTGATATTACTGTTGAGTGGATCAACAAGATGGGAGAACATCATGCACACTCAGATTCATCCAGACACATTAAAACTCTTGGAACAACATTTTGCCTTTCACAGCAACAATCCAACCAGCCTTTTATAAGTTTTTCAAGCAAGTTTTTAGATCTCAGATCAGTTAAACTGTGGTACAATTACTGAAAAAAAATAAAATAAAATAAAGAAACCTTCAAAGGGGGTCAATAGGTTGCTTAATACACACAGTCTCTGAAAAGACTTCTGACAAAAAAAAGGGCAGAAATAGTAGTTTTGCTTAACTTAGCCTAAGCCTGTTGATGTTTCTTGCATATAATTTAATTATAAAGCGTTTCAAATAGTCAGTGTGTAATATGTATTGTCTAAACACTATGTGCAGTGCTGGGTCTGTTCAGATTTTCAGATTTTCTTTTAAATAAAATGACCTAGGTCACAATTGTATCAGTAAACCTGCTGCTGTTAATTCTTGGTAAGTGCTCGTTTGCCGACTCAGTTGTTGCCTATAACATTTTACAACTCTGAAGAATAAGGTGAGCGGAATCATTGATCATTCCTCTTTGCTCAAACCCTTTTTATTGTTCACAGTCCTTGACCTTTGTTTGAAGTTTCTTCAGCAAAACCTAAATGTTTTCTGTTGGATGTTGGTCTGGGAACTGAGATGGCAATGGAGGAAGGTAGACTTTGTGGCTGTGTTGATTGGGCAATAAGTTTTGTATCATTATCCAGTTAACTAAAAGACAAGCTTGCAGCCATAAATATAAGTATATACTTCAAACATTTTCAATTATTTGAAAGAATATATGGTACCATTGTTTCCGACAAGGCCCTTCAGAAAAAGAAACAAGCCCATGTGTATCTTCCATTACACATAGCATAGGGCATGGGTGCTTTTTTTAGTAATTGATCCTTTTTCACTTGGAGGGTCTCTTATAGAAAAGTTGAATGCTAATCTTAACTAAGCCAAGTCTTTTTAACATTTTTCCAAAGCTGCCCCACTTTGCCTCAGCTCTCTAACATTGAAATTGAAGCATTCCTTTACCTTCCCTAACACCAAGTTTACTATGTGGTAATAAGATAAATATGTCTTCTTGCCCAGAACAGTGATCAGTGAGTCAAGGAAATAGAGTCTGTCATGTCACACCTATAATGAACACCGTGGATTACTAATTAAACATTTCTAGAATCTCCATGAATTTGTTGAATGTGCAATTCATTGTGAGATTGTCTACTTCAATAAAAACTCAACCTACTTTTATTTGTTTTTGTTTTTTTGTTTTTTTTTAAATCAACATATTTGTCAGCGTCTGTAAATTGCTTCCTGTGCTGCACTTGAGCTTAATCCTTCTACCTCTCCCATTTTGAACCTGCCATCTTATATCTATTTCAAATGCAGTTTTGCTGAGAGGAAGCACGGCAGTGGCCAATGGGCAGGGTATAGAGCATTCTGACCCATTAGACTCAAAACCAATTTGTTCAAAAGGTTTGCCATAATTCAGTCATAGCAACCCTGGGGCTGAGGGACCACAGGCAATAGTTTACTTATTTATGGTCTGAGCTCTTTTTCCCTGGCATCAGACCACATGTCGGAGTCAGTGTTTGCATGTGTGTATAACCATGACCACCTAAGTCAAATCAAATCCAATTCCACAACTCATTTCAGTACAAATTGTTTGAAGACCACGTCTAAACTGAACAAAGCCAAAAAAGAGCAACTTGGGAAATATGTATCTTTTGAAATACGTTATCACTGAAGGATCACCAAATGTACCGATAAATTATACAGACAAATATTTACGGTTTCTGCACGCAAAAATGGGCAAATATTATGGAAATTGGGTTTGTTTTTGAATTTTTGTCAGACATATCGCGTCATAAAGAATGCTTTCTATCAGACAAATATTATTTTGAGTGAATACAACATTTATTGTTTTATGGTATTCAAATGGTAACGTCATTTTTGAAAGAAAAAAAAAGTACCATTGAAACCATCCTGGCCCTGTGTGGAAAAAAAAAAAAAAAAAGTTATTGTCCCTTAAACCTAGTAACTGGTTGTGCCATGGCTGGCGACAAGTATCATCAAGAATTTATGATAACTGGCAACAGGCAACTGGCTGATTTATCTTTTTACTTTTGACCCCCTCCAAAACCGCATCTCAAAAGTGGACTTGATGTGCTATGAGACAACAGAATTTACAATCAAGCAGGTTCTGAAGAAGCAAAGCATCCCCAGAACATATTTAACTGTTGATATCGTGTCTTATTCAGAAATACTGCTAGTTTCCACTGACAATAATAACAGGTACGTTTTTATTTCATCAGACCACAATATTCCCAGACATCTTGGGATTATGAAGGGAAATATCAGAAAGGCCATTATGAGTTTTGGGGGGAGGAATGGGAATTGGGGGGGGGCTCTTTGGTCTGTAGTGAATCATTATGTCATTGACTTCATTTCTCATCTCTTGTGGAATTTCCTTAGACTTCTCGTAGCCCGTTTCATATTGTCATATGGATTTCATTTAAGTGTCTCTCAATTATTCTGGTCTGGTAATATTCTGGTTAGGGTGTGGCTTGTGAAATTAAATTCAGCCTTCCAGAAGTGGAGATTAATCACATGATTTAACAATGGGGGTGATTACTTTTTTTTATAAACAGGACCAGAATGATTAAAATCTTAACTTGGTAGAAACTGCAGTTTGTCTGATGATACATTTTCCTTCAGGACGATTAGACAAAAAGCAAACAAACAAACCAAAAAAAAACAAAAAACTGAGGAAATCTGCAAATGGCGAAATATGTTTTCACAGGACTGTACTAGAAGAATGACTCCCATGGAGGTAGACCATACTTAATATTCATTTCAGTTTCTTTTCATTTCTAGTGAAGGTCTTTACAAAGAAATGGCAATAAAGCCATTGTCCATACCCCCTTCGGGTTAACATGGAATATATATGAGAGAGCCATGTCCTGTCAAACTGCCAGATAGCGTGGTTGAGGTCACTGAAAAGATACCAGCAGCTGAAAAAAAGAGCGAGGAATGGAGCCAAAGTGAAAGTGACATATCTACTGAAGCCAGATACAAGGCATTTACAGACACATTTATCCAAATAGAAATGCACATTCAGATAGAATCTAAGTCCATCTAACCATAAACTGAACTTATAAGCTTCTATTTGATTGCTTCCATTGATTCAGGGTAAAACGGGGGGGAAAAAGAGGCCTTGTTTCCAAGAGAGCTTTTGCAGCATGGCAGCTGTCTTTCCCCACAGACTCAGCCAAGTAGAAAGACGGTCTCAAGTGAAATTGTGTGTGAGAGACAGATGCACACATGAAGATGAAGCGACGGAGCAATTGTGTGTGTAGACAGACAGGTTGCTGCGAGTCTCTAATGCAATATACGTATCTGCCATTGTGATGTGCAGCAGCTGTGGCCAATAAGAGAAGAAAATGCAAGCTAAAGAGTAGCAGAGTGATGTACTCCCTGCCCCCTGCAGAGGTTGATGGCATCAATAAGAGGCTAATAATCCTGCCTCAAGTCAGCTCAGAGGGGTACCTTAGTCTACTGCGGTACCAGTCTTCTTCAGTCTTCTTCTTGCATGCCTTCAGAAAACCAAGGATAGTTTTGGGGTAGACAAAAATAAGGGTAGTTAAGTGGCTAGAACACCAACGATGAGGAGACATTTTTGCATTTCCTCACATTTAGGTATTGACTAGGCCCGCTATGGGTTGTCTGCTATTGATTGCCCCTCCCACTCTTTGGGGCTGTGGTGCTTGTTATGAGAGGCACATACAGAGGTTAATGCTGTGCGTGTGCTTTCTGAATGCACTTATCCATATTTACATGGATATTTATGGAGATACCTAATCAGATGCGTGCTTTACGGATGTTGAACATTTCTGAGTCACCTGTTTTTGCCTCCCTTCTTGCGCAAAGAGATTGCAAATTTACCAGAGACGAGCTTCCGAAGACGAACACTAAATGTTGCACAAACATGGCAAAATGTGGTCAACTAAATGTCAAGTGAAGCCAGAGCCTCTTCCTAAATTAGGCTTCTGGAAAACAGATCTGATGTGATTAACTTTCACTGCAAAAAAAAATAAAAAAAATCCAAAGACATCCTATACAGAATGAATCAGAAACACAGCATGCGGCTGAATGTTACATTCAGCAGTGCATGCTTGTTTTAAAACACCGATAGACACACATTCAGACACACTCACATGCATACACACAGACTTCCCCACAAGTGAAAAACCATGATGTCATCTTTTTATGCCGCCTGTATTACAGTACTCCTTCCCAGTGGTCAAAGTTAACCAACTCATGCCCTCTATAGGTGAGGTGCAACAACTGCACCTGACATTAATTTAATGCTTCAGAGGAAACAAAATATACACGGTTTACAAGTGTTACACCGCAGTCATACTATATTAGATTACATTCCAAGCAAAACATGCCAAACAGTGTGCTTGCACCTTCTGAATAAGGAGCAATGTGCACAATTTGAATTGTTTCTGAATTGTGCAGATTATCCAGCCGGAGTGTGTTATCAGCCGAATGCTCTTCTTGTCAGATTTGACCCAGAAGGCTATTTTTATCAAAGACACTGGGTCACAGCTGATTTACACCACCAGTTACAGCTGACACCTTAAACTGGTGGTCAGAAAAGCATTCATATTCCTCCAAATCACACCCCTTCTGAATACCACAACTCCACCTTTACACCTCTAGAGACAGAAATTATGGTGGGGGAGAATCTGAAAATATAAAAAATGTGAGTCTATTTTCAGATTCCCAATTGAATATAGGTCTAGACATTGACTGGGGGCATTCTAACACATGCAGCATATTTCTAACTAAACCTTCCCATTGTAGTTCTTGCTGTATGTTTAGGGTTATTGTCTTTGCAGAAGTTAAACCTTTGCCCCAGCCTCGAATCTTTTGCAGCCTCTACCAGGCTTTCCTCAAGAATTGCCCTGCATTTATCTGGTGATTTTACATTAAATTCTGTCCAGCTTTCCTACTCCTGTTGAAATAAAGCATCCTTACTACGTGAGCCACGCATTAGTCTTCCAACATGTTTTGCAGGCAGACCAAAATGATTCATTTTTGGCACTGTCTTTCACATTTGCTGTGTTCCCTAAGACCAGGGCACAAATGTGTGTATGCGCTTTTTTAATTTTTTTATTTTTTCCAACACAGACTCATGCCCCTCTTCCCCACAGGCCAAGGTGATGCATGATTAATGTTTGTCCTGTCAACAAATTCTCACCACCAGAGCTACAGATCTCTGTGGCTCCTCCAGAGACACTATGGGCTTTTTCACTTCTGCTCTGATTAATGCTCTACTTGCCCATTTCAGGTGTCTTAATAGGAGTGCAGTTGTGTCATACTATTTCCATTTTCAGTTGATGGCCTGATATTAAACTGCTTTAATATTATCTAAACCTGCTCTAGAACTTTCTCTCCAGCTTGTCTACTGTGTCCTTTGTGATACTTTTTGTTCACTAATGCCCTTTATTAAGCAGGCTTCTAATAACAGCTACATCAATGCTGAGATTACATTAAGCACAGGTACACTCTTATTTTTAAATAATAGGTGACTTTTGAAGACAGTTGGTTGCACTGGATTTTATTTAAGAGTATCAGTGTAGAGACTGAATACATAGAAGGCACGATGTTCATTTTTATTTATAAAAAGTCTGATTTTTTCCAAAGTCAGGCACTAAAATAAATTGAAGTTTGTTGTTACGTGACAAAATGCTGCACTATTCAAAGCATTTGTATTTTTTTTTTTTTGCAAACCACTACATAACTAAACGTAGGTCAGGTTAATCAGTTTTATTTTGCTTTATCTCATCTGTTTATTTTTTTTTTGTTTTTTTTTTGTTTTTTTTCATTTAATCGTATAATGAATAATTCATTTGTGTCTCTCTCACCTCTTTGGTGATGTTGTCTTGGATCAGGCTGTAGAGTGGCACAACCCTGCTGACTTCAAGGAGGACAGGGATGGGTGAAGACTGTTCCCCACTCCTACCATTGCCATTGCGGCTTCTCCCTGACCATCCTCCCATCATGCCCTGGTGATGGCACAGGTGGCAGCCAGAGGGACAGCTGCCCTTCTCTTCACAGCGGATCTCTACGCCATTTACCAGGTCATCTGACAGCAGCTGGCTCTTCTGTAGAGCTAACAGGTAGTTGATAAAGGGAACAGACTTAATCTCCCGTCGCCCTCCGCCTCCGACTCCCTGGTCTGTTGCCTCTGGAAGAGCATGCAGGAGAAAAATAGAGGGTGTGAAATGATCAGATATCACTCTTTGACGTAATGGATTGTGACTGTAAGAAAATCACCAGGGGTGGATCCAACACTACAAGCAGTTTATGCTCTATTTTCGATCTTTGTGGCTATTTTGTTCTTTGTTAGCAGTTATGTCAATTCCCATGGTTTTTTGTTTTGTTCTGGGGATTTTTTGTATTTTTTTTCCAATGGCCCAGAGGCACTCTTAGTAGTGTTTCCAGATATAAAACCAAAAACACTAAATTAACTATATGCATTTTTTGTTGTGACACAGTCACCAGGATATTAAAAGTTAGTGTACTTAAATTGACAGCAAGTACCTTGTGATTAAAACCATAGGCTTTGGTTAGCCAAAATGATTTCTTATTGGGTCAAATCCGTATTTTAATAAATTTGTGTTGCATGCTTTTGGCAAGATAGTCAACACATTTCTTGAAATGTAAAATGTAGGTGTGCTGCAATGTTACTACAAGTAGGCTAAGTGCTTTTCAGTAGTTGTAAAAACAAACAAACAAAAATAACATCAACCCATCAACCCTGAAATCTTTATTTACGCAAAACACTGATCCGTATTTAGAGGTTGTTTGATTGGACTCCGACATTTATTGTGGAATTTTGAATATAGGTTGCGGGTTCTTTTTTTTTTATTTTCTTCTTCCACAAATCTTGACTTTTCACCTGATATTTAGACATTTTTTTGTTTTAGAATCTATCTATCTATCTATCTATCTATCTATCTATCTATCTATCTATCTATCTATCTATCTATCTATCTATCTATCTATCTATCTGATATGATCAACATTCTACTGTGGATCTATGCTGACATCTAGCGGGCGTTCTCAGTCATTACTGTTGTACCTTAACAAATAGTTTTGTACGTAATTTAACCTTTGAGTGTTAAGTTAATTGAAACTCATCTCTGTTAAGTTTGTCCAGGTAGATTATTAACTAAAATTATTTTTATTGTCATTTGCCGTTTAACATGGCCTCGTGTCGTCCTTTGAAAAGATAGTTATTTGCAAAGAAGAACAAAATATCTCCACAAAACATTGCGGTATTATTTGAGTATTTAATGGATCATGACATGGTGAAACCGCACAATAATTCTCAGTAAATGGACGCACGGCGCGAGAGCTTGTTCACTAGCCAATCAAAACAACCATCGGTCTCTGATGCAGGCGCTTTACGTAACCTACGGCTCTGCGTAGGAAGAGTCATCAGCATTGCAGCTCCATACAGCGGCTGTAGCTCAGTGACTACACACCCTCTTACTTCTCCTCTATCAGACGTTGGAGGAAAGGTAAAGCTAAAAAGCAAATCTACGAACAAAAGCGATATAATTACCAGTTGTTTTGAATGCACGTCCTGTTTCAATCAGTCCTGTATATATATATTTTAATGACGCCGTCTCGATGTGTTTACCCTTCAGTACACCGTGAACATTTGCTGTCGGATAGAGAGGCCTTTACATTCATGTTGTGCGCAAGTTAAGGGACCAGACAGTTTCTAAACTGCAATTGATATGCAGGCGTTGTTGAACAAAGTGTGACATGCTCGCATATGATCGCGTACATATATGACATCATGTCTGCTAACCCGCAGAAAACACTAGCTCAACATAGCAGTCAGCTTTTAGCATAGGATTTCTTTTCGTCGGTAAGTTTTTCTGTTCTCGTCTCAGTAAGTTGAGTTCGTTTCTTCTTGTCCTGTGTGACATACAGGAGCTATCTGACAGTTATACTAACGACATGCTTTCGTAGCGATCAGCTACTGAAATTACATTACACCAGTTATTAAGTAGCTTTATTTACAAATACATATAGCAGAGGTACTAAAATATGATTATTTTATTACAACTTGACACGTCAGTTGAAATTATGTAAATTGTCTTTTTAAAAATAAATATACATGCATTTAAAATCTTACTTTTTAGGAATTTATTTTCTAATTGAGATAATATATTGATTTGTAGATTATAAAAAAAAAAAAAAATTGACATCACCATCCCTGTAAAACAATGCAGGATCTGTCCGGTTTTCAATCGTCCTTGAGTGTGCCATTTTAATTGCATCACCATTCAATTTAAAACTCACCATTCTGTAAATCTGACACTTGCATGTGAAGTAGGAGTGAATTATAAGGTTGTCAATTTTTTCATGGTATTTTGGAATATTGTAGTGACAATAAAGATGACAGAGAACATCAATTTCTGCCACACTTTCAGTATTAAAATCTCCAATATACAGTATTACTCAATGTTTTTGGCTTTAGAAAATCTTAAATATGTTAAGATATTTAAGATTGCTTATCTCTTAGGCTTTTAAAATATTAGTTTTGATATAGATGTTTATGTTTTTGGGAAATGCAGTGACATTAATTTATTAATTTGATGGATAGATGGATGGATGGATAATTCTGCTGTGTTTAGTTATAAACACATACACAGCAGTGGGAAACAGTCCAAGCAAAAACCAGTAAATATCCCAACTAACCTGTCTGTTTTGGGACTTGCAAATATCCTTCCTTAGAATTTAACATTATCATCACAATGTAGTGAATTAGCTATGTCTTTATGATGATATAGAGTATAGAAGCTCATCTCTACTGTGAATCATTAGAAGCTAAGCAAAAATAGGGTTTTGTGTAGATTTTTGATTGTCAACTGTAATTTAATTTAAAGTTGTTTTTTTTTGATGAAATTGGAAAATATTACAATTTGTTTTTATTTCCACTCAAGGGAAAAGACCACAATGGCAGCAGCATGCTCTTCCCTGGACCCCGACCTAATGAGGGAGGTTCTCGAATGCCCTATCTGCCTGGAGACTTACAACCAGGATCAACTCAGACCCAAACTCCTGCAGTGTGGGCATACTGTGTGTCGACTTTGTCTGGAGAAACTGTTGGCTAATACCATCAATGGTGTCCGCTGCCCCTTCTGCAGCAAGGTCTCCAGGATGAGCAGCATCTCCCAGCTGGCAGATAATCTTACAGTACTGAAAATTATAGATTGCACTTTGACCTGCACTGCTGCCGCCGCTGCGCTAATGTGCAAATCCTGCGGCAACCGGCTACCGAGACAGTTCTGCTATGACTGCACCACAGTTCTCTGTGAGGTCTGTAAAGCGGATGGCCACCTGCACGAAGGCCATTCAGTTCAGCCGATAAAAGTGGCAGCTGAGCAGCGCCGTAAAGAACTGGGCGGTAGACTGGCTGCCCTCCGTGACGTCATGGGCAATATTCAGAAGAAGAAGACAACACTTGAAAACATTTCCAAGAGCTTGAGACAAAAGTACCGGGCGGTTCAGCAAGAGTATTCTACGGCAGAGCTTCATCTTCAGGAAGAGCTCAGCAAATCTCGAAGGACATTCACAGCCTCTTTGGGAGAAGTGGAAAAACTCAATGCACAGGTTCTTGAGGAGCAGACATATCTTCTTAACCTCGCAGAGGTAAAAGTGGTTTCACGTTGCGATTATCTGACTGTACGGGTAAGACAGAGTGACATCGCCTTATTAAAGGATGATGGCGCAGGAAGTGATGATGAAGAGCTGGACCTCAGAAGCAGTTTACCCACACAGTTCCAGCTACAAGAGCCAACACTGGCCAGAGCAGAACACTCTAATCCCATAGAAGTGGGCTGTTTGACC
Organism: Poecilia formosa; assembly: GCF_000485575.1. Lineage (NCBI taxonomy): Eukaryota > Metazoa > Chordata > Actinopteri > Cyprinodontiformes > Poeciliidae > Poecilia > Poecilia formosa. The sequence continues at coordinate 5,725,936 of NW_006799945.1, forward strand.
ACAAACACTTACACAGTCAATACAGATGATGAGAAAGGTGGGTTAGAAACAATTTTAGAGTTTAAAGCAGAGGATGTGACCTCTGGCGCTATAGGTGGGTCTGTAATGGTTCCAAGGGATCTTTACCGTGATGTTGACATGGTTTCAGCTGTAGATGAGACGGTATGTGGTTCACCAAGTAGTTTTAAGTCAAAGTCCATGGACGCAGGTGGGGAATCTGCGGGGGCTAGTTCCAGGCCACCAGTATGCCAGTTTGTAAAGAAGATGGGCTGTAAAGGAGCGCTGCCTGGAATGTTTAATTTACCCGTTAGCATTTGTGTTTCACCACAAGGTGATATACTGGTGGCCGATCGAGGGAACTGCCGTGTCCAGATTTTCAATCGTAAAGGTGTCCCGCGCGAAATCCGACGCAATGCAAGCATAGACAACTTTGTTCTGAGCTTCTTTGGTGCCGACCTGCCTAACCTTATCCCCTTATCCATAGCTGTGACTCCTCAAGGCCTGATTGGTGTTACCGACAACTATGATAATTCAGTTAAAGTCTACACCATGGATGGGCATTATGTGGCCTGCCATAAAAACCAGCTGATTAAGCCTTGGGGAATTACTGCCATGCCATCAGGCCAGTTTGTGGTGTCAGACGTGGAAGGGGGGAAGCTGTGGTGCCTTGCAGTGGACCGCAGTGTAGGTGTAGTCAGCTATAACCGATTGTGCTCTGCAGTCCGGCCAAAGTTTGTGACATGTGATGCAGCAGGAACCGTGTACTTTACCCAAGGCCTGGCCCTGAACTTCGAAAAGCGCCAGAACGAGCCCCACTTCGAAGGGGGTTTCTCCATTGGCTCAGTGGGTACCGATGGCCAGCTGGGGAAACAGCTGAGCCACTTTTTCTCCGAAACAGAGGACTTCCGCTGCATCACTGGCATGTGTGTGGATGCCAATGGTGATTTGCTGGTCACAGACAGTGGCAGGAAAGAAATTCTTCAGTTTCCCAAAGAAGGAGGATTTAACATTCTGATCCAAGAAGGACTGACCTGTCCCGTGGGAGTGGCCACCACCCAGAAAGGACAGCTGCTAGTGCTTGATTGTTGGGACCACTGTGTCAAAGTCTTTACATACGTTCAAAGGAGGCATTCTTCAACTTCCTAGAAACACTTTTTCTCCCTGTGAACTTAAGAGATTTAGTGGGTGTGTGTGGCTGGTCTGGTTGAAGTTTGAGAAGAGATAACACTATTACTAGTCTCTGTAGTGTAGCTGCAGCAAAGACTATTTTCTTTCCCAGCTTGGTTCCCAGGTGGCTTATTGTATTTATCACTATAGCAAGTTGTCTAAGTAGATCATGAAAAACAAGCCATTGGTGTTTAAGCTATGAAGCACAAAGAGCCGACATTTCCTTCTATATTAGCCTCGGTGTCCCCATTCAAGCATGACTGTGTGACTTACTGCAGTTTGACTGAGAAAGATTTGTCAGAGGGGTAGAAAATATTTTCAGATTTACATATGAAATAAATAAAACCAAGGCTGTTGGCCTGCAATGCACTTTTTACTGACTTGTCCCATTATTTGGTTTTAGTAGCACACTAACAATATTTCTACTGAATGCAGCTGGCAGCTTTAAAATTTACTTGACCTGTCTCTAATGGCAAAAAGTAACTAAGAATCAGCTTTCATTCTGTAATATTCAGGGGAAATTAAATGTTAAATATTTACTTCTTATAGAAAAGAGTATTTAACCATAAAATCATAACCTGATGTGGTGTGGAGTTAGAGGTACATCTCCAGAAATAAAAAAAAATAAAAAAATAAAAAAAAGGGAATATTGTGTAAAAGTTCAGTATATTTTGTCATTCCTTTCAGAAATTGGAACTCATATATGACATAGAATAATAAAGTGAAAATGTCAAGCCTTTGTTTATTGCCGTGTCAATCATTATGACTTATAGATTAAATAAAAACGGAATATTTAAAACAGAAATATCAGGCTTCTGAAAAGTGTTCAATGCTCTCAATACCTGGCTGGGCCTCCTTTTGCATGAATAACTGCAGTAATGCAATGTGGCATGGAGGCAATTAGCCTGTGGCTTTGCTGATTTGTAATTAAACCCAGGGTGCTATGACAGGTGCCTTCAGGTCATCTGCCTTGTTGGGTCTGATGTCTCATCTTCCTCTTGCCTACAACCCATTGATTCTCTGTGAGATTCAGTTCAGGCCAGATTGCTGGTGCTACCCTAAGTGTGGACGTGTGCTTAGAAATGGAGTGGGTTCAGTATAGCACTTGTCTGTAAGTGGCTCTTGATGCACCGACTCCAGCCTCAATCCACCCTACGTGAAGCTTCCTCAATTGTTTAATGCATTTTGCTTGACAATCCTTTTAAGGCTGTGGTTCTCCTTGTTGCACCTTTTTCGGCCACACCTTTTTCCTTTAACTCAACTTTGTACAAGTACATACTTGGATACACACTCTTAGAAATGGCCTTTTTGTCACTTACCTCACTGTGAAGGGTGTCAGTGATTGTCTTCTGGACATATGTCAAATCACCATTCTTCCCCATGAATGTGTGGCCCACTGACTCGGACAAAGAGACCATTTAGAGCTTAAGGAAAGGAAACCTTTGCAGGTGTTTTGAATTAATCAGCTGATTAAGGTGTGATAATAGTTGCCAATATTTAACTCTACTACTATATTGGCATTTTTTGAAACACAAAAATTTGAGTTTTCATTATTTGTAAGCCATTAACAAAATTAAAGAAATAAGGGCTTGATATATTACTATGTGTAATAAATCTATATAATATAGGACAATCACTTTCTGAAATGAATGACAAAAAATATTAAACCTTTTCTACAATATTCATATTGTCTTAGATGTACCTGTTTAAGATTCATTCAAGTGACATTTTAGAATTTCTCTTTTGATTTAAATTACTTTTACATTATAAATCATATTTATTTTCTTGAATATACAATGCTGCAATCAAAGTCCATCTACCTTGCTCCAAATTTGAGTCAATTCATGGTTTATTGCCTGGGTCCTCTTCATCTCCATTTGATTCCACCAGCATAGTGCCAGTTTTCTCAAGGTTGATAGATCTGTGTGTGTAATAACCAGAGAAGAAATGTTCTTATATTCCAAATGAGCTGTGATGATTTGAGTGATGGAAACTAAAATAGGGCATATACCTTTCCATGTCTCAAAATATTGAAAAAAAATGTGCTAAATGCTGCCATTTCAGTCCTTTTTGAGACATTTTTATATGTAGAAGTCTGGTAGTAAAAACACAGACAAAAATACTTTTTTTTTGTTTGTTTTTTTTTAAACATGCATTAAGCACGTTGGTGCAATTTGCAAAGGGTGTGTGTCCATTCTAGTTGGATCACAAACAATGCAATCTTCCATTCACTAACTCGGTCTCATTGCCATATTAGAATGAAAACGTGCAGTGCATCTGGGGAGGTTGATAATTAGAAATGCTTTCAAAAATTCATGACTTGTTAGAAGACTAGAGTAATCATCTTGGGTGAATTTTCTTTTTGACAAGACTCTGGAAGTGTTTGGGATTTCTAGTGAATGTTGATCAACTTTTAATGGTTTTTATTCTATTAGGAATGAAATAATGCATACAATACAGTTTTGCAGGAAGTGAACACAAAAATGAAAGTATCCGAAGTGCTACACTGTCAAGTACCTTTTTGTGAGAATTGTAACAGGAAAGAAATGCTTCCAATATTTGAAGCCAAGGTCAGGTTAACTTGTAGAGTACTTTAAAAAAAAAATAACAGTTTAATATTTGTTTTTGCTTTTTAGTGTGAAATTGGCAGTGGAATGAATTAAAGTTTCAATACGGTTATGGAGAAGCCAGAGTTGCATCTGTGAAGGAAATCATTAAAACTTGGTTAACATGCCTAAAAAAAACAACAACAAAAAACATCCAAAACATTTTGTTTTGTTGAAGAGAAAAAAAATGTCATAAAGCCTTGAGAGCAATATAATTAGCAATACGGGTAATTTATGCACTCAGTTGTTCTTTGAGGCATTACCCAGCACAGTTGTAGTGTTACCATATCATACCCAATGAGTATGGAAAGTCCTCATGCCTAAGATTTTTGTTCTTCCCATGTAAAATACTCAAACCTGGGTTCATGTTTGTGATTTGTGCTCCGCTTTTTTTTTTTTTTAAACAAAATATTGTTAATATTTACATGCATATATCCATAACCACCTACAGAACTGATAAGTAACACTGTGACATCACTTAGTATGATCTCAGTTGTTTTGGCTTGTTGAGTAAAAGCAAAAGTTACCCTGCACAAGCTGGACCTGCAACTTAGTAAAGCCTGAGCTTTTCTCCAGAAGCAGAGGACCATGACGTTCTCCATGTCATTGTGTTTCTCTGCGTCTGTGGATCGGCTATATGAGCTTGCAAGATCATAGCTGAAAGCAATACGAAGAGTACCAAAGAAAAGATGAGTAGAAGTACGACAAAGCAAATAGTTTTTCATTTTTCCCTTCTGTAAAGAACCATTTCCCGTAGGGTTTTATTCAACACCATTGTGTATTGTACATTAACTATTAACTACTCCCAATTTTTTTTGGCAGTAAAATTAGACACAATGAAGCCAACAACACATCTTTAGTTTCCTATAACTATGGAACGCTCTGAGTTTAGGCATGGTCTCGTAGGAGACCCAGGCGGTATGATGATCTTGAATAAAAATATCAAATTCATAATATTTACACAAGTATTGCAAAACAAAAATCTATAACATGATAGTTATTCTAAAGAGCAAAACAGAACGTATTCATAATACTGCTAAAATATTATTTTGGATATAATTATGTTAATCATTTATAGCGATTAAAAGCAAGAATAGAATAACACCCAATAAAGTTAACAGTAGTTTTCCACCTTGAAATTCACCAAGGTGTATTAACTGGTTCTGCTGTTTTAAAGATATGCTTTTCATTGTTTGCAAATTTGTTATAAAATGGCATCTTGAAAAAAGGGACTGGTGCTGATTTAGTGTCTATGACACACTTCTTTTTTTAAGACACCAAATATTTCCAAATTGGTGATGCGTTTTCTCTTTTTTTAAATGAAGGGAAAATATTGGAGGCTTCCTTCAGGATGCTGGCCTGAAGTTTACCATGAAAATGTAGGCAATTTTCCATACACCCTGACTCCTGATACCTTAGATTCCATGTATACTCTCAATACTCTGTTTATTATTCCCTGTGCTTTGTAAGTTTGCATTTCCCAATACAGATTTGCTCATTAGAGCATTATCTATAATTAGCTAAAAGTTAATGTTCCCAAGACAACCTTTACTCTGCATATTTATCCCCATTTATTGTAAGGAACATAAAACATGCATAGCAGAGAATCTGACTGTTAAAAAAAAATAAAACTAAAGACAAGCTAGGTTAGAGTGTAAGTTCAAGTTTGCCATAGGCATCTTTGTCCATCTTTTTATTTTCATGCAAATCCATCTCGGTACCAAATACATTTTGATCTAATACTCTATCAACTGCATGTCATTATTATCATGAAAAATCTCTTAGTGATGACTTGAAGTAGTAACAAAATAACCAAGAATAACAGTTACAGAAAAAAAAAAGCTTCAAATGCTTGAAAAGTTAAGTGTCCTTGTTTCAGTGTGGTGAGTTGTTGAGTGTCTCACATCCTCTAAATATGTCCTTTATTACAGATGCAGAGTTGTTAATTCATGTTATTATACAGCATTTTGTTTACAGTGAATCAAACTCCCATGTCGTTCCATTGGTGTACTCAAAATCATGTTTGTATTGTTGATAATCCTGAGTGCAATAAACATTGTCAACCAGTAAACTAAAATATCTCCAGTAGTTTTTGTTACGCTACGTTTGGAACATTTGATTTTAGAATATGAGTTTGTGCTATTCATTTTTAAAGTATTCACATACCTGTCAGATTTGAATTTGAAATTATTTCAACCAACAAGTTTGTTCCTAACAAATTACGCAGGACTCCTAAAATATAACGTAATAAACAAGGTGTCTAGTTTCTGAAGAAACAATTTTTATCTACATTCTTAAAAGAAAGCATGTCCAAAAGTTACAAAAGGTTTTACCCTCCTTAATAATTATGGGAAATATCTTTAGCAATTAGAGCCATCACACATTTGCTGACTAAAATTTGTATATTTTCACTGACATGTTGACAGTTTTTGGTGATGAGCTCCTAGTCTGAGGCTGGAAAGCATCTTTACCATCACCCTAATCTGTAGCTTTCTTTACAGACTCTCTACTCAATTCAACTGCGAATTTTAACTGCCTATCCAAAAATGAATAATTCTAGTGAACTACGATTGACTAAAACCTGCTAATGGTATAGGTAATTTGGTGCTTACCTGTACACTTGTTGCTTTAATCCTTTTTTTTTTTTTTTGCAAAAGTATTTCTAAAGTGTTTTTTATGCTGTTGTCATTTTATTTAAAGGTCTGAATATTTTATTCGTTTTGGTCCCAAGAAGTAATGGTTTTATGAACATATTTAAAAGCTAGGTTTTGCCCAAGATAAAGGAAATCTTTCTCATGAATTTATCTGTGCAGCACACTGATAATCCAGGGAAAAAATATCCATCCAAATATTTTGAACACATGTTCTTTTTCTTATTCATGGTCACGGTCCAGCCAATTATAAGCTACCAATGGGTTCCACCCCGGTTAGGTAGTTAGTCCATCACAGGGTCATCTTTTTTATGATTCAATGTTTTCCTTCACCATTTGTCCAATGAATAGAAAATGAAATGAACAACTCATGGGCAAACAACAAGAGTAACTGGAATGAAAAGTACTATTTTGTTTCACTAAAAACCAAGAACTGCTCGTGCTCTTCCATTTTGTTAATTCCATCAAATATAATTTGATTCACCCTTCTTACTTTCTTTTACACTTCACACAGACTGAGGATATTGACTCAACCTTAATAAAACATATTCATACTGGATACATCTTTCTACAAACATTTTCTTCACTTAGAATAAGGAAACATGGTCAAATCAGGGGCCAATGGCCAAAAAGAGATTCCATTTAACACAATTATGTGGTGGAAAGTCGGAGCACTTTCCACCACAGGTTTGTCCAGCACACAAACAAACATCAATGCCTGTATTCACTTTAATACCTTATTTATGCCCTGTAGCGTTCAAAGACATAGCGGTTATAAATAAGTAAGATTTCATTGCTTTTCGATGCATCCGATTCCGTCTGGCAAATTTAGTGGACATTTTAAAATATTTTCTGGCAAGAGGATTGTAATTGACTAAACATAGGAACGCCCTCTCTCTAATTTAAGCAAGTGCTACTCAGTTTTAACATCAATGATCCATCAAAACTTTACCTGACTTTATGGCTTCATGACTTTATGTGCAGATAGAAGTTCTGTCTGCACAGATCAAAATTCATTAGCCTGAGCATGTTAAATGCTTGAAGTGGTACTTGTTGGAGGAAGGTTTTGATTTGCTGTATTAAAAATAATTTGACCTCTTGGTGGCATGCAGAACATTGAACCTCAATCTGCATATGGTCAGGTATGTTTGGGAAAGAAACATAGGAGCAAACTGCATCCTCCATCCCAGTACATACACTGTACAAGGCAATCTTTTCTTGATACACGATGTGCTTCATTTCTTCGTATTCAGACCCACTTAAACTAGTTCCTTAGATAAATCAACACACATGGCAGCTTAAAGAACATGTGACAGTAGCTCTGCATCCGTAACCTTGCAAATTAGTACCTACGGATACTTGGTCTTTTTCTAACTCGGTCAGTTTACTGACCTTTCTGGTACTGCAGCCAAAGCTGCTGCTGGGACTTCTTGCTGGGAAAGTAGATGCTGCAGCTGAGCTCGGAGCCATACAGGGCCTCTGACACATAATGGCTGCCGTACTGCTGGAGAAAAGCAAGGAGCTCCTCGCGTGTGCTCTCACCTGAAAGCGTCTTGAGCACCTTAGAAAATTCTACCAAATCAATAACGACATAGAACAAAAGTAAATGGATTTTCACACTGCCCAGACTGCAGATAAAAACCAGACGCATCACATTTATTTAGGCGTTGACTGATTTTCATATCCGTGACGTGATAAACGATGAAATCCAAATGACATTTTTCAGTCACTGACCTGTGGATAAGGTTATCGAGCTGAGTTTGACTTTGTAAAGATTACTGCGCACCCTCCACTGTTGAACCATGGGATAGCCTACCGCTTCACTGAACTGGGCATCGCCTGATGAAGAAAGAAAACGGGAAGGAGACAGAGCTGAAGACAAAAGAGCACATACCAGAAACACAAGAATTTTAAACAAATTACTGGGTCGGACTCATAAAGAGAGACAGAAGTTTATGATAAATGAAAACCTAAATAAAATCCATTGTTTTATTTTCGTCATTACAGGCTTATTGCACAGCCATTACAACCCAATATTGCCTTAACATCATTTATCATCAGAGCCCACAACCCAGCTGCTCCTGGATCAATGGTGATATATGGTGCAGCTTGAACTCCAATTGGATTGCTGCCATTAGAATCGAGCAATCTTGGCTTTCAGCGCAATTCAATTACCTAACTTTCACACCGGTTTAGAAGTAAAGCTACAAAAGTGAAGAGCAAGGGAAAATAAATAAAGAAACTGCTTACAGGAATCTTGACCTTTTGCCTCTCTGAAGCGATTTACACCTGAGACATTCGCGCGCTGGGAAGAAAAGGGCAATTTACTTTGTGTACGCATGCGTCCAATTGTGGTGAAAGCGGATCCCCAGGAAAAGATTTTAGAGATCAGCGGGGCCCAAAAGCCAATTTAGTTAATGGACGGATTAGGGAGCAAAGGTGCAGGTTGAGGTCTGAGACAATCTCTGACTGACTCTATCCAAAAACCACAACGACACAACAGGATGAAATCATAGATTAGGTGTCGGATTTTGCAAATGCTCATTATCTGTGGTACATTTTCTTTTTATGAGGGAACAGCAACAACTATGAAAGGTGACATTATTTCCAAAAGACCTAGAACCAAATGGCATATTTCTTAATTAATCTACATTATTCTTTTGAAACTGAAGTGTCAGAATCACAAACAGCTGCTGAATTTCACATTTTTATTTATTTTTATTTTTTTTTTTGTTGTTCCAATAAATTTTCATAGCGAAAATATTTGGCATAGAGAACTTTTTGCCCTTAATTTCAGCTTTTCAAATGGTAAGAAGTATCAATTATTAACTGTACTAAAATCAGTACTACAATGAAAACTTGATGTGCTTTCCTGATTTTAGAGGATACATGTCATTTTAAAGATTTCTTGAGTACAAATGGACACATTTTATTTTTTATTCTCTCAAAATGTTTCAGCTATAGCTATTTGTCAAACCTATCATCACATTTGAGCTTCTGTTTACAAATCACTAGAAACATTTTTTGTAGTGCTTTTACACACATTTTGAATTCTATAAACGGCATGTTTCTATAAATCTTAAGCCATTACTGGTTTGTTTTGCAGGTTAAATAAAGTTCAGGTGCACATTGACACAGTACTTTCCAGTGGCTTGACATTTATGCAGGCCAAAAGTTACATCTAGATTACATGAATCCAATGGCTTTATTATTCATGAAGTATGTATCAAAAATATGGAAAAAAGGAACAAATTCCTCAAAACTCCTTGAATCTCCTTTTACCTGATAGAAGCTGCAGGTTGGGTAATGGCTCTGACAAGATTCCCCGACACTGTTCCTCGACTGGCAAGGGGATGACCATGAGACCATCGGCGAGCTGTGGAAAGTCCTTAATATAGTTGTTGTCCCTAAGATAAAAAAAGAAAGAATTTTATTTCTAAAGGAATCCTTAAGCCATATATGACACTCTCTATACTGCATATGAACTAGTTGAGCATTATTCAGAAATTCTTTTAGTGAACATGAAGCTCTCAGGTTGTTTGTCCTGCTACCTTAAATTTCAGCAAATAGATGATTTTGCTTGAACTAAAGCATTTGGAAGTCATGTCAAAAAGATTCTCAGTGCTTTATGAACACATGGTAAGCAGAAGCACCCATTCCTCTAATCCATTTTTATGAGACCAAGTCTTATAAAAGGAGCAGAGGATTTTAGTCCTTGTGCCACATAAACTCTGGGTTTTCACTACTTCCCGATATCAACTTTTATCCAGTTTCTTCCCGTCGTTTTCCCTTTACTTGCTCTAACCACAAAGCCTTCTAGAAGCAATCACAGCCGCATGGTTAGATTTGAGGGTTACAAGGGCAATGGATAAGAGGAAAGAGCGAGAGGAGAGGTGCTGTAAAAAGATTACCGTGGCTTATGCTCACAGAAAACATATTGATTGCTAACTAAATCAGCCGGCTTCAGGCTGTGGCTAAAAGAACCTTTAGAAGGCGCGTGGACCCAGATGATTTGTAGCCATATGGATTTTCAAGCCTAGATGTGGCCTGTCCTTGACATGCTGAGAGGAGTTCCTCTTCTTTAGCCACTTTGCTGTGCCCATTCAAAAGCAAGGTTGCCCAAACGTTTCACAACATTTGGTTATATTACGACACACTAAACTGAATTCATTTGATGATAAATGAATAAGTGGATGGATGTTTTGGATTTTGAAAATGATATGTGTCTGACAGCAGACCAGGATATAGACAATTAGGTTTCTAGCAAGTTTAGAGTGCAACTGGGAATTTATGATGCTTCTGACTGGGAGCTGCATGACAAATTAAATCCCATCTCCTGATGTGATGTGTTCATGAACCAATCAATCCAAAATGGTCCGACGCATCATTCAAAAGAGAAACAATTTCAATTTAGAATTTTCAGTCAGTGACTAACATGTTGGAGAGGGTGCTTCTGTATTTAATGTGACAAGATTTATTTGATTTTAACATGACAGACACACAGACCTTTTGTAAGTTTTGAGCCATTAGCACCGACACACAGTGAACAATATGAGTAAACTCCACACTAACTTTTCTTTCTGTGCCTTTACGTATCTGATGTTCTTGTGTTCAACAGAAATGAACACATTTCATTTGGTGTAAATTGGATATCAGCAGCCCCATGAGAAATACACTTATAACTCTATACACTATCCAGAAAACATAGCTGAAATTCTTACTGAATATTGCTAGAATGCTAGTTTACTTTAAGCCATATTTTTGAGTCTTTTCCATCTTCTTTTTTTAATGCCTTCAACACTCTTTGTGAGCATTAGCATCACAGCTGCATTTGGGTCAGGGCATTAAGGGCAGTGAAACTCCATTCAACAGGCCAAATAAATTAAGGGCATGCAGAATTTGCATGCATGTCACTTGAAATTTAATAGCCTCCAAAATATTGCACTGAAGCAGTCCTTCGTGATTAGAATATTGAACACATTGACAAACACATTCAGTATATTGTGCAGCTCTCCAGCCTGATGAAGAAAAATGTTGATGCGTTCAGTACTTATTTTCCCTGCTATACTGTCAATATAAAAACCCTTCTGCCACTTTAATAATGGGTATGCATGATAAAAATAAAAATGAAGAGAGCTTGAGTAATTTGAAACAGAAATATTATTTTCTCTTTTTAGTGTCTTTTTCTCATCTTTTTTTTGTTTTAGTTCTCCATTTGTTAAAAATAAGCATTGTTTTTTAGTCTGTCAAATACATAAATGAAACACATACAGTATTTCTTGTGGATGCAAGTGTTCATTAAGGCAATGGTCACCATGCCTCCCAAATTATAGAGGCAAACACTAGAAAACACTTTTTCATTGTATCGTTCTTACTTTTTTCAATGCATCTTCTCCAGCTATACCGTTTCATTGCTGTAGCACCTCTCACTGCTGCAGCAAGCAACACCTTCAGTCTCACATCCATGTTTTGTTCATCACAGCCGGACATCAACTTCAATATTTCTACCTGCAGACAGACTGTGACAATTGTTTGTTCTGTGCTCAGCCACAAACCCAGCAGTGAACCTTTCTGGATTTTCTCTGTTGCCTACAGCCCCACTATCCTACACTTTCCTCAAATCGGTTGAAAGTGTAAAAAAAAGAAAAAGTGCCAAAAAAAAAAAAAACCTCCTCAGAACCCGTGATGATAGATTAGCATGGCTTTTTCTCCCTCAGTTTGTATCGTTTTGAGTCTGTGTATCTCAGTTTAAAACACAAGATGTATCTGTAGGTAATTTCTGTTGCAGATGTTGTTCGCCTGTCGACACGTTTACTCTTAAACCACAAATGAATATTATATTCAAGCTATCAAAATGACTGCAGATCAATATCATCGATAAACATGCTTAAGGAAGTCTAAGAATATGGCAAGATGCCCTTTTTCTTCATTCAGAAGTTTCCTTTGTGGTAACAGACAAACTGAGATGAATACTTGCTAATTCCCAGAGGAAAAGAGAATTGAATTAAAATACTAGTCACTGGTGCCAAGCTTACAAAGGCTACCAGAGTTTCCGTTCTGCCTCGGCTGCTAATTGAGCGTGTGCAGCCTTTTCAGGTCAAAGCTTTAGAAGACTGTTGACTCCCATTTAGCAGTTTTACAACATATTTTGAAAGACAACATTAGTTTTTACTTTCATATATAAATATATATATATTTACAGAGAGAGAGAGAGGGAGAGAGACGGACGGACGGACGGACGGACGAATGGATGGATGGACAGATACATAGGTAAGTTATATTATTTAAGAGATGCATTGAAAAAAATTCTGAATTTAAGATGGCAAACAAATTCTGACTAAAAACAAAAAAAAAATCATTCCGATAGTATGAAAAATATTTGCAAAACGGTCTGATTTATGAAAGGGTTGAGGTTGAGAAAGGTGAAACCAAACTTTAAATTACTAGGATGCAATTTAAGTTACTAACACATAATCACTAAAAATTAATTACAGTATAACTTGGTAGTCAGTTATAAACTAAAGTCAAGAGTTGCGTTGTCTGAACTCTGGAATGTGATAATCAATAAATGCTTGACTTTACAATGGAGAAGGGGGCAAGCGCAATCATAAATGTAACCACCAGAGGCTGCTCTGTCTCCGTGTCAAAAAAGACACAATTGACTTTAACCCAAAGCATTTATGAGTGTTTAACATTGTTGCACTTATATAGACTTGAAAAGACTGGAACAAAAAAATAAAGCAAGGAAAATGAAACTACACATATTATAGATAGATTGCACTATTGCTAAACAAGCTGTGTTCATTGTTGTGTGAGTTCTTTGGAGAAAAACGCCGGATTCTGTGGGGTAGGCAGGCAAAACGCTGAATCACACAGGAAGCTGTTTTCAGAATGTCTCATCTGGGATTTATTGGAGTTTTTTTTTTTTTTTTTTTAATGTTCTCCTCTCAGACACCAGAAGAAAAAGCATTCAATCTGAATGGGGGCTGAAAAGTCTAGGCATGACAGAGCAATGGTCAGTTTACCTCAGAGAGGGGCGGACAGTGAAGCAAAAGCTAAGGATGAGACTGTTAACAGTCTCTCACACTGAGCAATCATAGGGTAGTAAACCCCTGGTAGCATTGTCGGATTAGAATTAACAGCAGTGCTTTGAACTGTATGTGAGCAGCCACTGGGTGCCAGTACAGTGCACAAAGGAGGTGGGTTTTTTGAAGCTGAAGATAAAAATTGCTGCAGCATACTGGGTAAGCTGAAAAGGTGTCAGAGTGGATAAAAGACGGCTGGGAAGGAGGAAGGAAATACCGCTGTGTGATGTATCAAAAAAGAAAAAGTCATTTCGTTTGACAAAAGTAATGCCAATCTTTTAGTATCAAGAAGATTTTTTTTTCTAGGAACAGTCTGAATTTTACAAGGTTCCATATCTTTCTGACATTTAACAAAAACAGCCACCAATTAAAAAACAAAAAAGCAACTCTTCAAAACAATCCAACTTCCTGATGCAACTTTCATTTAAATGATTTTTTGGGAATCAGTGCTGCTGAAATGGGCTGCACACAAAGACAACAATTTTCAGATGAATTTCTCCTCCATAGAAGTAATTTTCTTGTCTAGAATACCTCTGGTATTAAGTTTAGTTTTTATTTTGTACTTTTTTTCATGTTACTCATTACAGTCCCTATAAAAACTATGCATTCTTCTAGATTTTTTAATCCTCCTTATTGCTTTTACAAATCAATTCCAATAAACAACAACAAAAAAATTACAAAAGAAAAACCTTTTAATGTTTTTTACATACCTATCATCTACGAGTGGTGATTACTGACAATTACTACAATCACTTGGATTGGCTGTTCATTTTTCAATTTAGCTTTAAATGCTACTGGCCATAAGATCTGGCAAAACGGACAAACATACTTAATTATTCTAAAGAAAAAAAACACAAAAAACTTTCATGCACAATGCAGCAACTGTTTCAGTCAAAAACACAACTGAAAAACCTGTTTTCAGTAATACAATCTATAACCCAGTGTTGTGTTCAAGACCACCTAACCCGAGACCAAGTCAAGACCAAGACCAGAGTGTATCGAGACCGAGACCATCAAAAAATGGTCTTAAGACCGGTATCGAGACCAAGACCAACTTCGAGTACCACAACACTGCTATAACCGATTGAAAACTGTAAGACTCAACAGGCTAAGTAATACACATAGGCAAATAAGTCTCACAGCATTGCCAAAATACAAAAAAAGAAAACATTCAAGTCAAGCACACGTTGCCTCCCGTCAAGTAAAATGACAACAGTTAGCTAAAAAACTGTGTTGACTTTAACAGGTTTTAAAACTACTTGAATTTAAACTCAAGTGTATGAAAACTGAGAAGAGAAATTACACAATGTCACTTCAAAGAAAAAAAAAAGGGAAAAAAAAAAAAAAAAAAAGAGTAGGGCACAATGGAAATTTTTGGGCAAATACTGGCTCCAATCCGTGATTCAATAGCAGTGATGTCCTGAAAGGCATTTTTCTGTATGACTATTAGTTTCTCCTCCTGCTGAGGATGAATTCAGACTGATTTTCCTCTACAACATTGCTTCAGCTCTAAGAGGTTGTTGACATGTTTCTGCACACTTTTTAATCAACTTCAGTGCAAGTGACTGGAACTCCTTGTTTGTTTGTTTTTCAGCCCCTTTGCTGCAGCTTTGCTGCTGTGTTCAGAATGAAAATCTTGTTCCATGACCAAGCTGTTGGAAAAAATAAAAAATTATGGAAGCAGATGTGTACAAATTTTCCATTTTGGTTTTCTTTTTTCATTTATTTATATTGACAGTGTTATCTGTGCTTTTGTATGCTTGAGGTAATATAAAAACAATTTATTAATTTATGTTATCTCAAAATAAATGTAAAATTAAAAGATCCTTAGGTTTTAATCATAACTGCATATACTTTTACTCTCATGAACGTAAATATCGACAGTGTTTGCGTAATAAATATTGCTTCATCATAAAGTATCTGAATTGAAACATTTATTGTCCAATTTTCTGATATAAATCATTCCGACAGTTTTTTTTCTACTATTATTTCTCGAATATTGCTTTGAAATCTCTGCCACACATGCCCACGAGAGCCATCCACCAATTTGTTGAAACGCATAATCAAAGATTCATAAGAGCCGGCTGTGTGGCTGGTTCAGTTGCATGTGCTCAGCAGCTGTAATATCTCTTATCTGAATAAATGCTGGGGCAAGAGGGCCCAGACAGAGGGCCTCATAACAGAGATAAAGCGCCCAGTGTCACCCTGGGCAACAAGCCTGGTGGAGAAAATTAAAAGTTATTAAAGGGCAGCGCGAGGAGAAAGCCTAATTTGCAGTGTAAAAACAAACAATCAGACGTGTTTACCGTGAGAGTCATGTTACAATCTCTCATTACAGCTGCAGCCATCGCTCAGTTGACAAATGATTCCTCTGAGAGGATCTGGTGACTTGTCATGGCCAGTATTGATTAGGCTAGGGAGTTGATGCTGTGAATGAAACAGTCTCTAATGGAGCTGCAGAGTTTGTTTTGACCGACAATGTGCATGACTTGCAAAGTAATTGCTAATGTTCGGGGACATGTTGAGTCAGATGACAGGGAGAAGTGTTACCAGTGTTTCAATACCAAAGCGTTACATTATTCAGTGTTTTTGTCCGACTACCTCCTCTTAACTGTCTCTGTCTGGCACGCAAATATTAAGCGCTCCACCTCACTTTCATTCCCCCGAGTCGTGTATACAATTGAAATACAATGTGAGCGTGCTTGTAAAAAAAAAAAGAAGGGGGGCTTTAATATCTCTATTGGCCTGAGGAAATTGTGGAAATGAACTCTGGCAGCAGGGAGCATTACCATAAAGATGGCACGTGGTAATGCAGAGCAGGGGGACAAGCAGGCCTTCTGGCTGTGGAACTGATTAGTGATGTAGCCTTTCTACTTTTTTATGTTATCCTCACCTGGGCAGTCTAATTTAAACCAGCCATTTTAATGGCTGCTCATACAAAAAAAAAAGGTCCAATAGTTCTCCAATTTCCTGTCACATTTGGTCTTCTGCTTTTCTTTTACATCCTTTCAAACAAAAACAGCTTCTACAAGTCTTCGTCCTGAAAGCCAAAAAAGTATTTTCAAGTGTCTGACTGGAAGAAAGTGAAATACAACAGGGGGTTATCTTAACACGGCTGGCAAAACTGAAAAAAAAGCAGCATAATTCACCTTCCAGGCTTTTTTTTTTTTGTCAAAAAAAACAATTTAACAGGCAAATGTCATTGCAAATTACTTATTTCCATGCTCATATGAATAACACTTCTGGTTCAAATTCTGTAGAGTCTGAATGATAGGGGACATAGAAACACACTCCAGGAATATTTTTGCTCAGACCAAAGCCTTGCAGTAATTGCATTTAGTTCTATTGGCTTCTTAAATGAGAGTGTGAGTGTGATCGTCCTCATGCAGGATGCGTGCAAGGACTGTTTTCATCAAGGTCTGCTCCACATTGTGTTATCTTGATGCAGAAAAGATACACAACAGGCTTTTAGTAATCTCATCACATTATTTTCCACGTGCTTTATCATCTTGTATTTGATCAGCAGTAATGGGCCTACTGTGAGCGCTCTTTGTACTCCTTTTATTTGCTACTGTTACTTCAAGGTAATGCGACTTTCATGGGGTCTGATTAAATGGCATGTTTCCTGATACATTTGAGTTGACTATTCAAAAGATGATTTTATTCATTTATATATATATATGTTTTTTTAGCAGTAGCCATTTTAAAGGTCTGACTCTGTAAATCACATTACAGAGGGAAAATTAGCTGTATTAGCATGGCCTTGTAAAAGGTTGTAGGTGAAATGGTCAATGACAAAACCTCATGGGCTTGAGAAGAAACTGCAAGTACTTGTAAAATAGCATTACAAAGGAGATGACGCAGCACTCTCAATATTTTGGTGCATGTTGATAGATGTGTGCGAAAAACCTTGAAAGAAATTCTTCTAATTTTAATACTGAAAAAAAAAAAAAAAAAGCCAAATATTGAAAATGCTGACCTTTAATTTAAGAACATTCATCAATTGGATATAAAACCCCACATTAAGAAATAATTTCGTTCAACAAAATCATGGAAATTAATTATTGGCACACCTGCAGAAAATACTTTTGAGAACATTTTAATCATTCAGAGACATGGACCATCTCTTATGCTCTTTTCATAGGAATTAAATCCCAGAAATGGTATCTATTCATCAATCCATCCATTCTTGATATTAGCTTACAATTACAGGGTTGTGGGGATTGGATGTGGTGGTTGGGAAAACAGCAGATAACACTTTGGATATTCACCAGTCCGTCACAGTTAGAACTGACTCTGCCCTTGTTAAAGGTTGATTTTGTGTTGGGTGAAAATTTTCTGTGTTGATCTGGCTGTATGTTTTAGATCACGGGTGTCAAACTCCAGTCCTGGAGGGCCACTGACTGCCCTGCAACTTTTAGATGCGACTCTGCTGCACCACACCTGAATAGAATAGAATAATTAGGTCATTAGCAAGACTCTGGAGAACTTATCTACACAAAAAGGAGGTAATTAAGCCATTTCATTCCAGTGTTTTGTACCTGTGGCACATCTAAAAACTGCAGGACAGCGGCCCTTGAGGACTGGAGTTTGACACCTCTGTTTTAGATCATTATCCCAGTAAAGAATAATGCATTTTAATTTTTTGCAAATAAATTAAAAAGCCTCTTAGTAAAGTTTTAATTTCAACTTTTATTTCAGTGACAAATTGGGCCCTCAATTTAAATACAACACAGCCAGTATGTAATTAATTTCTTGCTCACAAATGTTTTCTTCTTCATTCCTTCAAACATCTGGTTAACTTATTTAAAGTCTGTGTGCTGTATCATTCTATCAGTATTCTGAACAAGCTGTTTTATATACACTTTCTTACTACTTGGACAATATTTATTTCAACCAGAGATAGCAGTGAGACTAATGCAATGTCTCACTGCTAATGCTTTCTTTTTGTGGCTTAGAGTAAGTGCAGGTTTTGCTGTGATAAAACCAAGGTTGAATGGTCTGGGAGAAAAGAATCTCTTTCTCTTTCTCTTCCTTCTCTCCGCTTGTCTGAGCATGTTTTCTGGATGGATGAATTACTGTGACAATGACTGAAAACCACGACGATACAGGAAATCTCCAATATTTTTAATGTATCCTGGCATAAATCCAACTGAGACTGCGATGCACTGAGACTATTGAAACTTTCATGGTACAGGAGCCCTTTCTCTACAACACTGAAGAAGACATTAGAAACCAGTGTACATTGAGAAACCCCTAAAAAAAAGACAGTGATGTGTTACTTAAAAGGAAGAAACAAATCACAAAAGAAATGTTTAGCATGAGTAAAATAGCTGTGTCTGAATAAATTAGAATGTCAATAAAAATGTTAATTATTTCAGTATTTATTTTTAAAAAATGAAATATTAATTGCATAGAGTCACATATTTCAAAGCTTTCTGGTGATTGCTTTGACTATGGCTTTACAGGTAATTAAAGTCTAAAGATTTCCCAGAAAATCTGAGTGTCACATGAAACATATCCAGAACAGTAGATATTCTGAAAACTGGATTTAGGATCCTTTTGCATAAACTACTACATCAGTGCAGCATAGTATGGAGCCTGTGGCTTTGATGAAGCCCAAGTAGCTTTGATAGCAGCAGCCTTAAACTCATTTGCATTGTAGTATCTGATGTCTCACATCCTCACATTGAATACCTTTTCATTTCTTTATGGGATTTATGTCATCTAAGGTTTTTGCACAATGAAACACATTAATACCAAAGGTCATTACTAGCCAGGTGCTAGAACAGTAGGCTCAGAGGACAGGTTTGAAGTCCTGCTGGAAAACATAAAAGCAGAGCTTTAGAGAAATTTGTATAACTTTAATGACAGTCATGAGAGGTATTTCAAGTACTTTCTCTACTGGTTCGTTTAAAGCAAAGAAAATGCTTTTTTGTTTTTTCCCTAAAACCATCGGATGAGAGGATCAAGCATTTCTAATTTAATTCCATATTTTTCCCTGTCTCAGCAGCGCATGCCCACGTTTCAAGCCAACATAACATATGAATAAATGATCCATGTTCATTTTAACTTTCAGTTGTCATCCCTCTTACTTATAACTTTTTAGGGCACATACAACTTTTTTCAAACCACAGCCTATACTACATCATTTTAGGGCTAGATTACATTTGCACTGTGATGATTGTGCAAAATCGTGTGATGTCAACATGCAAAGTCTGCACTGTGGGAAGCGTTTGCGAAGTGTTGCATTCCTATTCTAAAGAAAAAAAAGTAGGGATTAATACAGAGTAATTTATACATGCACACAGCACAACATAAATATATCAAACATGGGGAAAATTGTGATGCTGTGGTTTACAAGGCTTAGAAAGGTAAGTACCAATCTTGCATTTAATTATAACTAGTATGATGAAAAACATATGGTATAGGAATCAAAAACAACCATGTAAAATTCTCCAATAACATCTGCCACATGACAGAATTCTTCTTTTTCTGGCCTCTTGAATGATGAAATACGCCCCCTCAACAGACGAGACAACATGAACTGTCACTGAAATGTAGTGTTTTGAATGTAATAAAAAACAATACATAATTCATGACCATCAGTATAAATACAGTGGTTTTTACTAAGTGCACATTTCCACTCAGACATCACTCACACTCGGTAAGTGATTTTTATTTTTGCTTTATTGTAAACAACGCAAATGTACATATTAGAAAGATGGGAAAAAAAAAAGGGCTGCATTTTGGTTAACGCTACAAGAGGGACCAAATGCCTCTTTGGTTTGTCACACAGCTAAATGTCTACACCTCTCTCTCTCTTTTTTCCAGTTTTGTACGGTTGAAAAACTCATTTGGCATACATGCGTTATCGGTTCCTACTTCTTTGGACTTCCTTCATAAGTATTCCCTCCAAAAAGTCTAACTTTTGCTTAGCTTGGCAATTTGGTATACTGTTTTTCTCTTTTCATTTATTTTCTTATTAATCTTCTTTCAGAATGCTTATCGCTGCCTCCGCCATTCCTTCTTCCTCCCTTCCTTCCCCCTCGCCTTCGCCAGTAAAACAGCAGGTAGTCAGCTATAAGCCTCTCTGACATTAGCTGATATTAGGCCACAGGGTCTATTGGATACCGCCTCACTGTGTTTGTTATTGAGCAAAGAGTGGCGTTCTGGGGAATGATCAAGCTCACATTTACGTGTGCATGGGCTCTCACAAACAAACATATTCCCTAACCAATGTAAACACATGAACAAATGTTTGAGCCCCACACTAAAGCCTATGCAATCTCCTAAACACCATTACCTTGCACTCAGTCTGAAGAATGAAGGAAATGACAAGGATGTAAAAACCTGCTCTACACCTGCACACTAAATACACAACTCATTTTTATACAGCTGGTTTTAGGTTCAGCTTATTTGAGCCGTCATAAAGATTGCATTGTCTGCTGCCTTTTCATTTGGGATGTGAAGGATGTGCAGAATTTCTAAAGTGTGGCCCTAACCATAGTAGACGTCATTATCACAGGACTGCACACCAACCACTTCTAAGACATCTCACATACTCAAGTCCTGTAACACATACTCCTTGTACTACCAGATGCAACATTGTTTTCCCCTTACCTAGATACGCCGCTCATGGAGGAGTTATTAGGGTCTTAGTATGTCTCCTAGTTGAAAAAAATTATTAGTCTGCACTTCTTCTCAGTAATAGCAGGAATACATTTTCGAATAGCATTTTAAACTGTTAGCCATCCATGTATTTCAGATGCAATGACCCTCGATTTCATGATAAAACTTTATTTAAAAGTAGTCAGAGTGTCCAAAGAAGCAGCTCATGTCAACTGAAAAAGGGTTATCATATTCAGCGTGCTTGGGAAGACTTCACTCAAAATCCCCTTAGGAATATTAGAGCCTTCTTTACACTTTTGCAGAATTGTGGAAAAGTTTTTTTTTTTTTTTTTTTTGCAGGTCAGTCAGTACACGATGTCCGTGTTATGTGTGTCGAAGTGGGAGTTCCCTGACAGAGCATGTGTAAAATTTCCACCCAATATTGTTGGATTTTTCAACAATTTGAAGCAAGACCAGCTGTGGTGGCCTCATGCCATGGTACCAATCACATCCCACCCACACTGCTTTGGCAGTTTTTCAGGTAAGCAATAAGAACATTCTTGGCACTGACCATCACATTCACAGTTAGTGTGTGCCTGCAACCAAAAGGATCTCACCAAGCAGCTCCAAGTTACAGTCTGAATAACCAACAATCTCCATATCAACACACACCGAGTCATTCTTCGACCTCTTGACTAAGAAATGCATATGCACCATTCGCCATGTGGGGTAGGGATTCCAGCTGGGGTAGAAGTATGCACTGCATACCTCTGTGCATGTGGTTGCTGGGTGACAAAAAGGAAGCTGAAGTAATGTAGGCTACATTTCAATTGAAAAAAAAAAAGCATTTTTGAAGAAGCTAGGGGCCATGTTCAGCTTTAAGGCCTGGAGGAGGAGGAAAATCTATTTGGCAGCAGTTCAAAGGAATGATAAGATCATATTAAGATACTTGCAGCATTACTTGTAAAAACATCTAGTGTCATACACCTTGCACAAAGAATCTGTGGTCAACTCAGTCATCAGCAAAAAAAACAGAGCTTTTGCAAACATTATTCCTTTTGCATTAGGTTGAAATTATTGCACAAGGGGGCATGTTCTGCATTGTGAGACCTCTCATTGCTCATGCCATAGATAAACTGATAAACACATTTGATTGTATTTCTTCTGGGATACTAGGGTTGATGCTCATGATGCCAGGGCAGAAACACTTGATATGTACAGAGAATTACAACAGACTCAAACACTCTTGTACAAGTCTAAGTTGAATTATTGGGTTTATTCAACTTTGACTTGATGGATGAGATTTCAGCAGCACCATGAGTGCATTAGTATGATGATTGATTTTGCACTGAAACTATTCTTTTCTAAATGTTTAGCAATCCAGCTATGTGAACAATCTTTCAGGTTTTTGAGAAACTAGGGCAATCTTACTCCAATATGAAGGAGAACTGAGAAACTAACGACTTGCAAAAAAGAATATGATAATATGAAGCACAATAAACTTCAATAAAAAAAATAAGAAATAATAATAATTTAAAAGAACATTTCACAAAACTATAGGATGAAATTGCGGCATAGGCATTGTCGGCTATAGCAAATTAATACCTTCGGCTTATTCATGGTCCTCTGCTTAAACTCCACTGAACCATTTGACTCCTAAACCCCCCTTATGTAACCGCATCCTAGAGTCTGTGAATAAAGAGTTTCACTGTCAACATTTCTGTTAAAAGTTCTTCTTGTCAGCCATTTTATGACCCCTTTGGGTGTATGTTTCAGGTCACCGTCTCATTGGAAAGTTCAATGCTTCCCCTGCCAATTTCTTTCTCTTTTTTCCTTTCCTTTTTTTTCCCCTTGAGGTCTTCTTTGCAATTCTAATAAATGATTTCTCCAAGGATTTCTGGAAGCCCTTTAGTGTCCACCTTACAACTAAATGTGAACTATTCTGGCCCATTTATATATCACAGCAAATATAAAGCTTGCTGTGGTACATAGTCTCTGTCTCTTGGTTCCGAAAGGTTGATATTTATTGATAGTGGTATTATTCAGCAGCAGCCTATTATTTTGTAAAGAACTAGCTGTTTTGGCTTTCGGTTTTATATACTAAAAATGTAAAATGAGAACACATCAGACATAAAATTGTTCTGGCTGTCATCAGCTCACCTGAAGTCTATCTGCAATAACTGTAATTCATTTATACTTATTTCAAAGAAAGACAATATTTTGCTTCTTACGGTAATATTTTTACCAGATTATTCTGTGTTCTTGGGATCTTTGGTCTTTCACCTTAGCCTCTGTTTGGTTCAGTTTCTGTTTGATCTTACAATTGCAATATATTTTGTTTAGTCCAGACAAAATCATTTCCTTTTTGTCTTTTCCTGCCTGCCTTTTTCTGCTCCTGTCCCATTTCAAGCTTGATTTTGCAAAGTGATCTTTAATTCAATTCCAAAAGCAAAATTCACATATGTGTTTGTTACACACCTAATTTTAATTGTTCTAAACTGATCTTCATGACATATGAAAATGGAAAAAAAAATAATAAAATGATGAAAAATAAAAACTCTTTAGATCCTCTTTAGTTTCAGTAGGGTGAAAACACAATAAACCTAACGAGAATGTGGCTACAGCTGGAAGCAAATAACTTTTTGGGTTTACAAACGAAGAAGCAGAAGCTATTTTCAAAAATTCCACAAAGTTACTTTATGGATTACTCTATGACTTGATAAAAAAGTTAAAATAGCTGAATGAAAAATGTTTTTGATGCAGAACTGTCCAACTCCTGAGGACATTATTCATATAGTATATGCATTAATACTTGGTCAAGAGACCCTTTGCATGAATTACTGCATCACTGCAGTGAGGCCTATATATGATCAGACTGAAGCTCTGTTGAGGTGTTAAGGAAGCCCTCAGCTCATTTGCATGGTTGGCTCTGGTTTCTCTCATTTCTCTCTACACCAGCAGCCTCCTGGGCCGGTTTGCACATCCAAATCACAGTCATTAGTGCGATTCTATAGAACTTGTCTGCATGCTGAATAGAAATTTTTGCCTTTTAATTCAGATGTACAAGTCCAAAACACAAGACAGGACAGCACAGGACACTGCTCGACTCCTGATGACTACAGTGTAAGACTCCAGACAATATCCGATAGCTTATCTACAGAGTGATACTATTGTAATTAAAGCAGGTACTTTTAGCCGTGTGGGCATGTGCCAAGTTCTTAGGGAAAATGAAATCAGCATCTCAGCAAAGCTTGTCAAAAAGGTAAGCTGCTCTGGAAAGTGCTCTAAAATTTTCTGATAGCTGGCTGTGCTGACTTTGTACTTAATACAACACATAGAACCAAACCCAGAAGATGACATGACTCCAGAAATTATCACAGATTTTGTAATCTCCACACTGGACCTCAAGAAGCATGGATTTTGTTCCTATATGCTCTCCCACCTGACTTTGGTATCTTTATTTTTATAAAGTGTCCTTTTTTTTACTTTGATTGTCGAACAATATCCTCTTCTTTATTATTATCTCTATTTTATTTTAGTCCAAATGAGAAAATTCTAACATTTTCTCTTTCTAAGGACTGGCTTAACATAAGGAATGTTGCAGCTGTAGCTCATGTTCTGATGTTGTGGCCCTTGAAACACTGACTCTATTCGCAAACTATGACTTGTGAATCTGCCCCAAATTCATGATTTTACTTTGCTTAGCAGTATTTTTACAACTGTGGCTGTCCCTGTTGTTCGTGCATGTTTTTTTTTTTTGTTTTTTTTCTCAGGCTGTACTCTGAGAAAATTTAATGCAGTTAGGTTTGGGATTCTGTGAACAGCCAGTTTCTGAAGCAATGACCATTGGTGACGTCCTGGTGAAGGGTGTCCGCACCTGTCTGCCTCACAACTGTCAGGTAAGTGGTTTTACACATACTGCTGTAGATCCGAAAATAAGATTTTTGTAGTAAAATCCATTTTTTTGTTACTCTTATTTAATTTTCTAATGTTTTAGTGAAACAACTATAAGCCATAATCATCAAAATGAATAACACTTTAGATATTTCACTTAATTTGTAATGAATATGTGCTGCAACACATGAGTTTCACTTTTATAGAACAACTTGAAAAAACTTGGTGAGATGCACCTGTAGCTGTTTGGAGTTATGGGCACAGCTATATATTCATGAGCAAGTATATCTTAAGCAAGAGAGCAAGAAAACAAACAAGAAAAAATATTAAAATTCAGCTGAAAAACTTGGCCTTTGGCAGAATTGCATCTTAGAACAAGGCAATTATCCCTAAGATGCATAAGAGTTTGCAAAAAATGTACCTTAGAGATTTATCAGCATTTACGGGAGAATAAAAACTAAGGAGAACGTTGATGGGGAAAAATACATACTTCCTAATTTGCAACCATCCATCCATCCATTTTCTGAACACCCTTGTCCCTCAGTGGGGTCGGGAGGGGTGCTGGTGCCTATCTCCAGCTAACGTTCCGGGCGAGAGGTGGGGTACATCCTGTACAGATCGCCAGTCTGTCGCAGGGCAACACAGACACACAACCATGCGCACACACACACACACCTAGGGGCAATTTAGATAGACCAATTAACCTAACAGTCATGTTTTTTGGACTGTGGGAGGAAACCGGAGTACCCGGAGAAAACCCATGCATGCACAGGGAGAACATGCAAACTCCATGCAGAAAGACTGGGGCTGGGAATCGAACCCAGAACCTTCTTGCTGCACGGCAACAGCTCTACCAACTGCGCCACTGTGCAGCCCCTAATTTGCAACACCAAACAAAATTAAATTCTTTCTAAACTAGTATATGCAAGTTAATCTAACCACATTTCTTCACACTGTAACATATGACATTGCAACATTGAGGTATCATATCATACTGTACTGCACCCTTGTTGTATATGTTTTGTTGATTAATTTTATATGCAGTTTAATGCCATGTAAAATCCGTTTTCCTAAAATTGAAATATGGTAATATTAATATTAATGTACTAATATTGATTCTACTTCTAATAATAATAATAATAATAATAATAATAATAATAATAATAATAACAATAATAATAATAGCATGGACTGAATACAATGCCAGGGTTATATATACATTGTCTCAATATTCAGAGCAACAAATTGTAGAGGAAACTAGCAACTGTTCAAATCCTGATAAAGAAATTATACTGAAATGTTAACTCTGAGAACAATCAACTAAATTCAGAAAAAATAATCATTAATTACAGAAATTAATCACAATTTTATATTATAATACATAAAAATGTTTGGAAAAAGTCAATCCCCCTCTTCTTGATTTCCTGTTCCCATTGTTAGTTACATTTAAGCAACAAACATCAAACCAATTCAAATATTAATGAAAAACAACTCAAGTACACACCAAATGCTGTTTTTAAATGAAGACAAACATCTTTGTTCAAAAATTCTTGTTTACTTGTGTTATCTTTGACTAATATTTAAATTTGTTTCATGTCCTGAAACACTGAGTATGAAAAACATGAAAACACTTTTTTCCTACCACTGTGTATTTTATTGGGGTCTCCTTAATATCACTGTTTTCTCGCAAAAATATCCTATTATCCCTGTACACATGTGGCGTCTCCTCACACAGCCTAAAAACTGTGCGAGGAGTTTTTAAGTTAGTTTAAGTTGTCTCTCTAAATTGTCCTTTGGCATGTCTGTGCACACTGTTTGTCCTTTTGTTGCCCTGCCATGGACTAGGGACCAAGGCTCCGGGCTTACCTGAAAGAATAACCAAAATGATGGATGGATAAATTATATTTAATTTGTTCAAATGAGTCTTTGTCTATCCTGAGAGAGTTTACTATTAACCCCATCCAGTTTGTTCTCTTGTGAAGTCGTTATTAGTGAAAATGTTGCCGTTTGATATATGTTGACTCAACTCCCGAGATCAAGCTATCGTGTGCTCACCAATGAGATGATAATTACTGAAAATTACTAAGGAGTGTGGAAATATAACTGTGTCTGCTGAATGCCTGGGAGCCCTGTGGGTTGCCAGATTCACAAATTATTCATGTTGTGGTGTCGTTCTCATTTTAGAGGTGAACAGTGAGAAGGAGGTTTAACTGGATGCCTTTCACAAGTGATTTTGTGTTTTTGATTACTGTATTTCTTATTCAGCTATTACTTTATGCTCATTTGTGAAATCTCTTTCTTGTGTTGAAAGAAATGTGTTGAAGAAAATTGCTCCTCTGCTGCCTCCCGACACTTCCTCAGCTCTTCTCCAGAACTAAAGCTAAAACATCAGACCATAGAATTAATTTTGTCACGATGTGAAAACCCTTCAGGTCATTTTTGGTAAACATGCTACCATAAGCCTTTTACGAAGGAGTGTTTTTTGACTGGAAACTCTGCTATTAAAGCCTAATTGGTGGACTGCTGCAGAGATAGTTGTCCTGTCTTATCTGCACAGAGTAAAGCTGGATGGGCCTTAGTCCATCTCCCCGATCTCTCAGCTCATACAGCCGGCATGCTCTATAAGTCCTGGCGATTTCAAATGT
Source organism: Poecilia formosa (assembly GCF_000485575.1). NCBI lineage: Eukaryota > Metazoa > Chordata > Actinopteri > Cyprinodontiformes > Poeciliidae > Poecilia > Poecilia formosa. The sequence goes on from NW_006799945.1 coordinate 5,753,595, forward strand.
TCTCAAACCAGCAGAACTTTTTCTGTATCTTTGCCCAGATCAATTCTGTCTTGGAGGTGCAGAGACAACTCCTTTGATTTCATGATTGGCATATGTGCTCTGACATGCACCGTCAACTATCCAACCTTATTTAGACGGGGCGTGTGCCTTTCCAAATTAAGTCCAATCAACTCAATTTACTACAGGTGAAATCCATGTAGATGTTGAAATATCTCAAGGATTATCAGCAGAAACTGTTCAATTTTGAGCTTCACTGGCAAAGACTGAATACTTAAATTTGAATTGTTTTCTTTTTCTTTTTTTTCTTTTTTTTTACAAATTTGCAAAATATTAAAAATGCTCACATTGTCATAATGGGATATTTATGTGTAGAATTAGGAAGAAAGAGATTGATTGGCCCAACTTGCAAAAGGACTGTAACATAAAAGGAATGATTTAATCACAGTGAATACTTTCTGTATTCATGCCAAACGTGAGGTTTTCAAGTGGGAACATGTACGGCTGTGTGGGGCTTACAAGTATATGGTATTGACCATACATTTCTCCTGAAGTGTCAGGTAAGTGAGTGGAAAACTGTGTAGTACAGAGTGCTGTTTAACCACAATATTTAGCAAGAGCAGCAGCTTACTCTGTCTCTGTCACTGGGCAAAATGGACAACAGATTGTATTTAAATATCCCGAGTTTCCTTCTAGCATTACTTTGAAATGACATTTAAGAGTTACTGTCAAAAATCACTTTGAAATCCTGTTAACTTTTAAGGCTTTGCAAGGTGAAAGCTCCTACTACTCTTTCCTATTAAAGTCTCACTCATCAACTCAGAACCCCAGATCAGCTAACCAGAGACTGCTTTTAGTATCTCAGACCCATTTTAATATGCATTCTTGTCTTATTCTGTTGATAATATGAATTAATTTAAAGGGAGGCAAAATGTTTTCTTTTTTTTTAAATTCAGACAAGTTTTTAGGTCATTTCTATGAAATTATTTTTAGATGCATTTCATTCCATTTTATTTTTTCATTTTGTTTTAGTTTTTTCATTGCATTTTATGTTTATTGCTTTAAAGCACCTTTGTGATATTTGTCTCTAGAAGGTGAAATATACATAAGGTGTGGGTAGAAAGTTTAAGCTAGCGGCATGACAAGCAGTGTCCTTGGAATAACGTTTTTGTCAGCTAATACTGTAGTCCATCTGAACACTGAAGAATAAAGAAAACAGCAAGTAAAAAAATAAGACTTTTATCTGCTTCTATTCACTGAAGCTGTTTAATTAATGTCATGTCAGGTTATTTCGTTTAAGTTTATTTTTGTCCAAACTAACAACAATATCAATGCAATTTAAAATGTTCTTAAATTATTGCCAATTATGCAGAATCACGCAACACATCAAATTAATTCCTGTCAAACTCAACCTAGGCAGCAACGGCTGTGCAGCTAAGTAATGCAACGTGTTTTGGAGAAATGAGACTGTTGGCCCACTCATCTGAGCAGAAACCGTGTCTACCTTAATGCTGCCAGACTTTCTGTGTTTCAAGAAAAAAAATGTCCAAACACTCATTTGCTGCTGTGACAAATTACAGACAGACTGGCTTATTGTAGAGCATCTTCAAATCTCTGGGTAGGTTGCCTAAACTATATCTGTCCAAACTACTGCTACAGCGTTTTGTTCCTGATCTAAAGCTACATTATTAATATTGAAATGAATACATTAACTCTATGTTGGGTAGTTATTATTTCATGCTTTATGCTCAGTTCCGTTCTTCATTGATTTTTTTAACATACTACTTCTTGATTTTGAACATGTAAATAAATATGGATGTCATGAGCTACAAATATGAATAGAGAAGAAAAAGTAAAAGCATTTTTAGTATGATGAATTTAAATATACACTTTTTTTTTTTTACAGTTGATAAAATCCATTTGCTGCTGTAAAACTTCTCAAAAATATTCGCTACAGGTGATGATTATCATTTCAATAATTTACTGAACTTGCCAGGGTAGAACCTTTATATTTTGTATTTCAGCAAAAAATATTACTGACTCAGGCGCAGTGAGAATATAATTAGAGCTTCAAAAGAAAATCATTGTCCCTTCACAATGACTTCTACAAAAAACAATTTCTGGGATGGAAATCCCTCGCAGTTCTGGCTAAAGTGAAAAAAAAAGAGAAAGGAACAAATGCTTCACCGGTAACATGGAAAATAAACAACTGACTGCATAGAAAGGGACTGTTCCATTTTTATAATTTTCTACATATTAAAAACATGAAAGGTGATAATTTTCTGGAGATTTTCAATATAAAATATCATCACACGTTATCTACTTCTGCTAGATTAAGATCATCCTCAAGACTCCTTAAATTAATGTAAAACCATGTCAAAAGACAGAATTTAAAATATTTCTTTGCTCCTGTCATGTCTACCATGTTTTTGAAATACACTAGCTAAAGTGTTGAGCAGGGCTACCCAAACTTTCTCATCCTGCTTGTTCATGCCTAGATGGGATCTTAGGACGGAGTAGCAGCTCTGATCATGTAACGACAGCTAAAATGAGAAATGTTTATGATCTTATATTAGTTTCCAAGGTTTCCCCCAGAAAACTTGCTAAGCCCGGTGGTTGGGTGTGAGGACAGTCATTCATCCAGTGGCCTGCCATGTTTTTTGAGTTTAAAACTGTTTAAAGCTGACAGGAAATTTGAAAATATCACTTGATAATTATGTGTTATCACATAACACAAAATGTTATGTGTTAGAATTTGATTTATTACTTTGATTGGAAGGTACTAATGCCTGAATGCCAACTATAAAGTCATAAAAACTGCAAACATTTTAAAAAGACTTAAATAAATAAGCAAATCTTGGCCTGGTGGTGGCATACGTAAAGCCTGGTGGCCCGCCAGGCTTATAATACATTGGGGGGGGAAACCTGGTTTCCTCATTCTTTATGATTTTTGGTAGGGGCAGGAGGAGACGGTGTGTGTTTGATCAGCTGTTCACTACACAGTGATGGTTTTTGCAGTCAGTGTTTACCTGCTCACTTTGATGGGGTTAGTGTTTCGGGGCCCAAACTCTACTGTGCGAGACATTTTAGAAGTTCAAACATACCTGAGCAGAAGTCAAATGCAATTTCTTTGAGGGCCTATCTAGTGCTTGCTTCAAACTGTTTTGTGGTATTTGATGGTTAGGAAATGAGACGTAGGCACAGCCTGTCAGCATGTGCCCAAAATGGATTTCTTTCTTTAGTGACTAATTCGAACTAAAAGTTGCATGTCAGCTCGTTCTTCATGCCTTAAATTTACATTCTCTTACAGTTCTTGACATAATGAATGTCTGTGCACGTATAATAGAGAGGTGAGGTGATTTATTTGACAGCAACAGAAATGTTCACCTCTAGACTGATGGACAACCTGCCACTCTGCTCCCACACTTTTCACACATACGTCTCTCCAACTCTTGGTTGGCCCATCACTTCTGTTTCTGAGGGAATTAAGATGTTTGTACTCTGCATACAAAGATGAAATGAACATGAGAATCTTGAAAAACAGAGAACACGTGTTTTTATACAGGGATTTTACATGGAATTTTTGGTTTTCTGGTATTTCACACATGCAGTGACGTCACAAAATCTCAGTTAAGATGCAACTTTATCATAAAAAAATAAAAAATAAAAAAAAACGTTAAATGCTTGCACAACTTTGCATACCTCGCTAGAGATTTGGTGGCACATCCAGTTCATGAGACAAAACTAGACATGATTTTGGAAATGGATCATGAAAATGAGACAAGATTTTGACAAAATCTTTGCAAAAAGTAATGTAGTCCTTTTTGTTTTCACAAATAAAGGGGGTTGAGGGGGTATGCAAGTAAACAAATATGTTCTAAAGAAACTATTAGTGCAAAAATAATTCAGCCCAGATTTGACAAGGCAAGAGATTACTTTGTGTCTGAGCAAAAATAAATTAATAGAACGACTTAGAATTTGATTCATTACTTTGATTTAATGCGTTTTTGAAGCGGAAAACCCACAGTCTCTTTGAACAGTTGCTTATTGCATAGTTTGATCATATTCGCTGTGTGCTTAAAAGGTTGGATCCAAAGTAAAGCATTGAGTTTAATGTGTAGGTACAGGTAAACAAATTAATAATAGCGGTGAAACCTATGCATTGGCTCGGCTGTACCTCTCTTTTCTTTCTCTCCCTGTAAATGCATTCAAACCATCAAAGCTCAAGTTTTCTTTGTCTAGCTTCTAAAGCTAGCTCTACCCATTGTTCTATAGTTATATTGTTTTGTCTTTTAGGCCAGATTTCCCATGTGGCAATAGTACGTCGCCTCCCCTCCTTTACACTAATGATTAACTCGCTGGCTAGTTAGCTCACCTTCACACACACACACGCATGCATACGGCTGTACTACTGGGTTCTTGGTGCCTCCTGCTAACAAGGAAAAAACCTTCCATCAATACATGTTCTGGTTGTGACACACATATCTTTTCTGATCTGTGATATTGCTGCAATCTCATTGTATGTATAATGTTTTATTGTTAGTTAATTAGTTTCTTAGTTGTCCTTAATTGATCTCTGTTTTGCTATCATAATTCATGATTAGATTTTTATTCTTTTTTTTTTCCCTTTTGGCTTAGTAGTTTAGTTGGATGTCAATAGTACATCAAAGAGCTTATTTGCTTAATATTTTGAGCAATATTTTGACTGTAAAGGTAAACTAGTTTAATATATTTTGGAGAAAAGTTGTTTAGGCCTATCATGTGTGCAGTGTTTGCTGTCCAGCAGCATTAATACCTTTGATCCTTCCAACATAAAATAAGGATATTAAAACGTGTTAAGGTTTAATTTCTGAAAAAAAAGTTATTTTTCATTTTGTTTTTGTCTTTGTTGTCAAGCCTCAATAATAATAGTCTAGTAAGCAGCACATTACATTGCAACATAAGCAAGAGGCTGTGTATAAACTTACAAAGAATGTCAAATTTCTAATAGAAGAAAACATGTTCTTTCATTTTGATTGCAAATGTTTGCAATGGCAGAGAGACAATGAGAAACAGAGAGGTTTGAGGGAAGCTGATTTTGTTTTCTTCTGAAACAGCTCAGTGTGATCTGTGTGGTCCATGATACGAAACAACAGCTACAGTAGGAACAGATTATTATAAGCCATAAACAACCCGCAGTCCGTGAACGTCACTGGTTAATAAATCAAGCGTCCTCCTTCGCAGTAAAATATACATAAGCCACACCACGCGTCAGAGCTGTGGTCTACAGCATACATAGTGGCTTGGTTTAAATCTGATTCAGTTAAATAAAGATTGTTTGAGGGACTCAAGTCTTAGACATTGACTACATATTATCAATGCGACATGTTTGATTTTATGTAGCCCAACTCTGACTCTCAAACTAAAAGGAGCATCTGTGGTAGCAGCTAACGGTGTTCTGATAGTGTTTTCAAACCATTTGTACTTACTCCATCACACTTTTAGCAATTATTTCTTCTACTGAGTACCCAACATGTTGCCAAGTAAACAACTTAAGACGGGGGGGGCTTCATCAATGCTTTTGTAAATAAGTGTTGTTGATTATCCAGACAATAAGTGTTGATGACTCCACGAAGACAAGAGGAATACTCCAGAGCTACTTACTCTACTTTAAAATAGTCTCAAAAATAAATGAAACTGTGTTTTCAGCTCAAAAACCCACAACTTCATGTCGAGAACCCATAAAAAAAAAATGGCCTACATGTTTCAGATTACACACCGACAACTGGACAGTGCTTTTAAAAACTTCACAGTGAGTAGAAATATCATGTGTCAACGCATCCCAATTAGTTATTAAATATTAGTAATTAGTAACGTTCACCTCACAGTGTTAACAGCGTGCCCGGCGAGAGTAATTTGAAATAAAATGCATGTTTAACAGGTGTAAATCAGGTGCTTTATTTCTTATTAGAAAAGTACCCGAGATGATGAGACAAATAATGTAATTCATATCAATCATTTCCTTTTTTCTTCCTTTGAGCTGCTGATGCAGGGGAATGAAGTGTTGGGTAAGTGAGAGGGAATCGGTATGCTGCTGAGGCAAGAGGGAAAAAAATAGGGGGTGGGGGGCTGAGAAGTAAGAGTCACATCTGCATTTCAAAGATGTTGTGAAGAAAAGTGCAGAAAATAGGAGTAAAACTAGCAAAGTGCTGCTATAAATACACAAAGTGTGAAGTGGAATCTAATGGGAGCAAGTGTTTGTGAAGACAAAGCTTTGCTTCTTCTGACAAATGACACAGTGGATTTGAAAATGTGGAATAAGGACTTAAGTGAGATGACATGCCGTAATACACATGTTTAATTAGCAGCACTGGGAGTCAAGTATTAGACTCCCGTGTGCTTGGCTTGTGTGGTTAGATTTACAATGATGAATGGAAAATTCGATTTTTTTCTTTAATGCCTTAAATAACTGGAATTCCTTTGTTTGAAAAAGTTTTTGTGTTCTTGCCTTCAAATTATCTGCTGATTGTGAATAAACAATTATTTTTACCTCAGAATAGAGTCAAATTCTTTGAAATCACCGATTGAAAAGAATCAAAATTGGTGCAGCAGATCAGTCTATCTTATGTTTTTTTGCACTTAGTTTCAAACAGACTTTACACCAAGACATGGGTGTTATTTATTGAAGCACCCACAATCAGCCTGAAAGTGTGTTTTGCCCATCATCTGCATGCAATCAGCCAACTGCAAAGGAATATGCAAGTACAGCAGTGTGTGCATCTCACAATTAGTATGGAAATTTTTCCGAGTTTCCGGGAGCAGGTGCAAACTGCAAAGGTGTAATAAAGTGAAGAGTGTCGAGACGGGAAAGAGAACATGTGGTTCTCTGCAAATTACAGAAGTCTCTCGGAGGACAAAATGTACCCAACATTCTTGGAAAGATAAATAAGCCCAGCAAATGACCAATTTATAAAGCCAGGGAAAGGGTGGCTGGAGTGCTGTGGATGAGTAGTCATTTGACGCTTGGTAGGACGAAACGGCATTTTGATTCATTATTCATCGAATTTATTTAAAGATATCCAACAAGTATATTTACCAGCCATTACTTTGATTGTAAGGAAACATCATACTTTTTTTGACTATATTACCAGAACTATAAACTTTTCTGTCTTTTTTTTTTTTTTTTTTTTATCATAGGCAAGTCATATATTTATTACACATGTGGTGATATATTCTGAACAATTTTTTTTTTTTTTCTATTATGGATGACAGCTAAAGCTAATCCAAAAACCAGTTTCTGAGTAGCTTAAAAGTTTAAGTACAATCAATAAAAATGTATTTTTAATCCAGAAATGTAACAGACTACAACATTTGGAGACTTCTGATTTTACTGAGAAACAATTCTCAGATTTTTACTGGCTGAAAATAATTATAAGAGATTAGATGTAAAAAGGTGAAAATAGTAATGTTATAGCTTGACATATTACTTGATCTTAAAAAAATTCAAAATAATGAGCGTTAAATTGCTTGTTCAAAAACAGAGAAAATAAATAAAATGCATTAAGCATGTGCCATGTGGCCATACAAAGATTGAGGGCACATGTAATTAACGGCATAATAGTTGATCTTCATTTAAATGAAGATCAACTGTAAAAACATCAAAAAAGCTCTAAATAGTTGCATATAACGCTGCAACACTTCCTTTCCCCCTCATAGACAGACAGATTTAAGTGATTTTAAAACAGGCATTTGTAAAAGTCCAGTTCAATCTTGGCTTCAGTGCAAATGTCTCTCCTTCTCAGAGTTTTATTTGACCTGGTGTACAGACCTACAGTCTAGAGGTATAGAAACCACTGTGCCCCCCACTACTTAAGGGCAAATGGATCAAGACTGTCTCTCCTGTGGTTAAAATCTCTAAACCGTGCCATGCTTTTATCTGTCAAACTGTGCCCTTTCAGTGTATCAGAGGCAGTTCCCAACTGGTTAAGCCTTGTGAAACATTAGAAAACATTTGGTCTTTTTCCCATGTTAGGCTGTAGACATGTCAATCATGTCAAAGTAATTCTCTGAAGATGGATGTTGAGGCCCATTTAGCTTACAGCTCTAAAGGTGATCAAAATAAAAACAATTCCCACTCCAGCTCTTCATCCCTGTCGTATTTCTTGACACGTGGCCCTTGGGCACACACAGATACAAAGCCAAGTCAGTTCAATAAAACAATGCAAGCCTTTATCTGTGTTTTCTGTGCTCTGCTAAATGTTTGAAATCTTTTTTAATGCATTAATAAGCTCATTTGGGTTTGCATTAAATTCTTATTCAAAAAGCAGTTCGTTTTGTTGCAAAGTCCAATGTTTCACTTTAAGTAATAAATATGAAGTCAAAATTAGGATATATTAAGCAGAAAATTACAAAGCAAATTAGCTAACTTTGTATAAGGGATTCATACAACAAAATGCCAATGGAAAATAATAATAAAACTATAAATATATATATATATATACATATATATATATGAAGTGAAAGTGATGTTTTGAGGTCAGATCTAATTTTTATTAGAAAACTGTCCATGACTGCACAAACCAGTTGGATTACTTAAACTTGACGACTGGTTCACATGTAGTACTTGATTACAATTTTATGAAAAGTATGTTCAGTACATGGTTAAAGGTTGCTAGTTTGTATAAAGTGCTTTTAATCTAACTAATAAGTGTCATGGGAACCCATATTCTAATTTCTTATGATTCAGTGCAATCTGCTGAGACAAAATAGAACAAGGCTCATGTTCCTATAATGACTGTATAAATCCATCGGATCATCTGCTAGTCCTCTCTAGCTAAACCAAGAATAAAGACAGGCGTACAGCAACACTGAAAATGATATGTTGCTATGCTTTCCAGGTCTCTTGTTTCTTTAACAATTATTAGCTGATTAGATTGACTGATGAGGTAATCAGCTGATGAGGTAACTTCTTACATCATACATCTGGTTAGCTTGTAAACTCCATCACTCTTCTCCATTTTTTGCATCTCCAGCAAGTTCAGAGTGATATATCGTTCTACTCTATGTAAGAAACTATTACAATAGTAGTGTAACAAAAGCTCACTTCAAAAAAATGAAAAACTAACCCTTTAAAATTCTTCTATCATATTTGCAAGCAGTGACAAACAAATTTGAGAGCTTACATAAATGAAATCAGTAAAGATGTTTTGTGATGTTCACATTCTGCAGGACAAAAGTAGAAAGCAGCCAGCTTTAAAATGTCAAGTGAAGATACTGTAAGCCGCTCCACTAAGATATACAATATGAAACTGGATGTTCAGGGCTAATATGTCTGGCTACACTTAGCCCATTTACTGGAAGATGCAGAAAGCGCGAGCGGCTGGTAGAAGGAAATAACTTAACACTAATAGTACCAGCGTCCTTTCATTCTGCATGAAGTGTGGACAGAAAAACATTTTTCGAAAAGCCTTTCAGTGTACTTGTAAAATCCATAATACAGCCACTGAAGACCAGAGTGTTTCTTTGAGGATGAAAAATCTCCAGCTGAACTCCTGGTGTCCTCTGCTTGGGTCTGAGCTGATGCACCAGTAGCACACAGGCTTTTAGTTTTCTTAGTAATTTAATATCAAAATGGTAGTAGTTGGAAATTTTACCAAAGTAACTATTAAAACCAGCAATCATTTTAGCCCTACCTCATCATTATCCTCTAAGCCTTTCATGAAGTCTTGATGGTATTCCTTCATGTTGTTTTTAAGTGATTCTATGCAGATTTTAGCTTTTTAGAACAATTTATCTGAGAACACTGCTGGTCCGTTTCAGACAATCCATTTCTTGAAACAATATCCTGTCAGAGTTGAATGTGTGTCTTTGATTATCAAGTTTGACTGCTTCACATTTTTAGACACCTGGATGATTTTTTTTTCTCCAACACCCCGATAATCCTCTGATTCCATCATCCATCTAATAGATTTATATCTAGCACTGGGGGTACTTTTCTCAAACAAAGAATTGACATTTCAATATGTTATGGTAAGGGGTTCTTTTCTCTTTGGATTTTATTTCATCACTCTAATACAAACTAAAGTACTGCAGCGCACTTCCCCAAAAATATCTGACCTTCATTCTTTCTCCCAGTGTACCACTATGTGATTTAAACATTTGTACTACTTGGTACAATACGAAGCCCAGGCAATGAGCTAAATCTAATAGTCCAGATTGCTCCACTTTGATCTCAAGCCCTTGTGTTTTGTTTTGTTCTTTGCTCTAAAATTCGACAGTAACACAGACGATACATTTTTAACTGGGATACTTCCAATGATTAGCATGCATTTTTACATAAAGGTGGATTTCAGTGAATGAGAAAATCACAGAAAAGATGATTTATTTTAAAATGTGAATCTTGTAGTACATTAAATACAACCTTTCATGATGGAACTCAATCTTTCATTCCTCTTCATTTCGATGAATATGGTTCATCTAATGAAATCTTCATATTCAGTTTCTCAATAGGATGCAATTATGATGTAATACCAGTACAAAATTAACACAAATTGCAGCCAACTGAATCATATTTCCATTTAATGTACAGCACAGGTCACAACTAGGTTTGCATTATTTACTGCATCCAGTGCGGTTTGAAGGCAACCAGAATATGGCTCTGCGGAGATGTTTTAGGAAGCCTATATTTCTTTACAGGAGCCTTTAGCTCATTTGCATTGTTAGTTCATGTGTCTCTCATTTTATCATACTCTTCTGTTGATTTTCTGGGCGTTTAGGTCTGGCAAGATTGTCATCCAATCATGCATGGCCATACTATTGTCATTAAACAAGGCAGTACTTTTTTGGCAGTACTTTTTGCAACTGCCAATCCCAGCAGGTGAACGAAATCAGGATCTTCACTAAGTTTGTCAGGTTTAAGTAGCTTATATTTTCCTGGTAAATGGCTGTACTAACTTCAGACTTGATAAGCACATAGCAATTAGGCACAAAACCAAAAAATCTGTCTCCTCTATATTCCTCCAGACTCGGGGGACTTTAATTCAAAATTAAATGCAAAACTTACTTCTTTTTTTAAGAGGATTTTGGACCATTGAGTAAAAATCCAGTGCTGCTTCTCCTTAGGACATGAAAGACGTTTTTTATGCTCTCCCTGGATCAGGAGTGGCTTAACACAAGACGTGACCACTGTATGCCATCTCCTGCATGCATCCACATTTGGTCACTCTTGTGGCACTGGCTCCAGCTGCAGTCCATGCCTTGTGAATTTCCTACAGAACTCTTTAAAAATGTATTTGAACAGGCAATTTAATTAGTTAATTTGAGTTGGCTATTAGCTTCTATATAGGCTGTATTGTGGGTATAAATTTTGTAATTGTAGATACATTTTAAATCACCTTTTTATGGTGCATCTATCTTAAAAGCAATTTCTGTTCTTTTTGAATTACTTTTGGAAGTTTATATCAAGTGCAATCTATTTCCCCCAAAGAATTGACTCATCAAAAACATATTGTCAGCTCTCTAATAAAAGGAATTGTTTAATTTCACATTCACTGTTAGAGACTGTTCAGTGTCTCATTACAGTACGCTGTATCTCACACTGTGACTCACAGGACCTACAGCAGGTAGATAATGGTACCAGCCATTACAATTATTACTTTTTTTATTAGCCAAGCTGAGACACTGTGACCCACAAGGCAGAACTGATGAAAAGCACAACATGATAACACGTGGGAAAAAAATAAATAAATAATAAATACATATATATATATATATATATATATATATATATGCTGATATAAAAACTTGGTAATGGAGGAATGAAACAGGCAGAATGGAATGAGTAAAAGATATGCAACTAATGTGAGATATGATTTGAGCGCATTTTCTGTTGTATTGCATTCATGCATAGATAGACCCTCATCATCTTTCTGTATTATGCTTTTCATTACAGACAGCATGCGACTTATCACAGTGAGCCAGATCTTCAGGAGGCTGCCGGTTGAAGGAGAACTGCCAAAGGATAAGTCTCAATCCTTACTCAGCCATCACTCTCCATGCCCCAAAATACAAAGACGATGCACACACATCTGTGCAAGCAGAAAGGCAGTAAAACGAGCAACCCAGACAGCTGGCTTTTAGAGCTTCTTCCAGGAGGTCAGTATTAAGAGAAAACTTCTCTTTAGATATATTTTTAAGAATCTGAAAATTTGCTACTATGCCAGCATTAGGTATTTTTGAAATTTCATTTTGTGACTTCTCAGTAGTCTGAAAAGCGTATCAAGAAAGCAACATCTTGTGTTAGTGTCATGTGTGTATTTGGACATAAATTACCGGAAGGTCATTTGGAATATCTGCCCCAAGTTGACTTGCTGCGTTTTGTTGTTGTATCCATGCAGCATCTCACCAAACAGAGTGTCATTGAAGTGGACATCTTGCCTCAGGCATTTTTGTCCCTCACAGTTCTCTGACTGCAGGAGGCAGGAGCGCCCGTCTCCTGCCAACTTGTACTCCTGCACGCACCTGCGGACGAGGAACAAGCTGTCAGCGTAATGCAAGGTATGTGAACGTACACACACACACACACACACACACACGCACACACACACACACACACACAGGTGAAAGGTCTTGTTCAAAGAAAAAAGAAGAACATATAAAAGTTTCAGGTGATATAAATAAAGGACAGTCAGGGACTTGCTCAAACTGGCTGTATCTATATCTATATATCTGCATATGTCTATATGTAAAGAACTGTTTTGCACCCAAACTGCAATGTCCTGGCTCATGTATGCAGTGCTGTAAAAAATACTAAATTGTACCAAGTAGTTTTGTGAAGTTTTCTGGTGCAATTACCTTAGTACACTCAAAATAAGATAAAACTAACTTACTATCAGTTTTTCAGCAAGCGGGTTTTATGATGTAAAGCACATTAAACTGCTTTGTTACTGAAATATTTTCTGAAAATAAACTTAAGTCAAAAATTCCTTAATATTGATCAAAAAGTACTAGGTACACTGGCAGATTGTTTCACTTATAACAAGACATTCCTCCCATGTGGAGTTAATGCATAGTTTATCAATTGCATATGTATTAAAAAAATTGAACATAAAAACAGAAAAATTTAAATTTGATTTGAAGGTGAAAGGACGTCACACTAACAAAGGACTAAGTTACATTTTATATGTCACATACAGTACAGTGTTTGCAGATTGTTTTAATTTCTAAATGGGTATTAGACTGATGAACATTTTTAATTAAAACTTTGCCATTAAAAACCTTATTAACAAGGAAAGCAAAGTTCCCTGCCAGCAGACGCCATTCAGACAAAGCCATGGAAAAAAAGTGACATGTTTCCTTGTTGCTTTGATAAGCTTTTAGAAGTAAAACAACAGCAAGAAAGTGCTAATCAAATGTGCTTGATTAGCTGATTATTAGCAGATGAGGCCACCTATGAAAAAGCAAAAGATTTGGCAGCTTGCTGGTTTATTACATTGCATGCAAAGGGAAATATATCACCACAATTCTGCTACGGTAATGCATTTGAAATTTATGTTCAGAACAGATCATAATGCACTGCCAAAAAATACACTATAAAAACATATAAAATAAAAGAGCATATGATAGAGACATTTTTCTTGTGTAGCAGTGTGTTAGTGTTAGATCTTATCAATACTACAGGGGAGATGCTGCACGCACCTTAAAGTTTGCTTTGTAATCCATTATTGAGGACACGTGTGTTAATACAACACCAAACCGGAAAAAAAAACGTTAGCAGTGAATTTAGATGAGCTATTTTTGCTGCTCTCCAGTCTGTGGAATGTTACAATGACATTTCTAACCAAACTGAAGTCTCTCAATCTAAAGTGAGACATTTCTTTTTTCTTTTTTTTTTTTGCACAAGTGGTAAACCGGTTAGACAGCTGCAGGGACTATACTCCCTTGGAATACCCAAGAAGCTTCCAAGGAAATTCCCCAAAGGTCAGAGACTGAAATACTCACAGACTTTAAAATACAAATATAAAAAGGCAAGCATGACTTTTTTTTTAGGAAGACTTTTCTAAAAAAATAAAAAAAAAAATAAAAAAATGTTCTCTTTAAAAATACTGTGTCAGTACAACCTTGGTTTTTAAAGTTGCACCATGATGAACCACAGCACTTCTGCAATGACATTCATCTGACAGATGAGATCAAAGTAGAAATGTCTGACCATAATGTACACAGCCATGTGACCCCAGTCATTAAGCAGTGCAGTGGCGACGATTTGGGGTAGATTTTCAGCCTGCACACTTAGCAGTCACTGAGTCAACCATGAACTATATACCAATAGATTCTAGGGTTACAGATGAGGCTGGTGTATGACAGCTTAAGCTTGGTTCAGTCTCAGTCAATCATAAAAGTGCTACTGTGGTCCACTGAAAGTTCAAACCTCAGCCTGATTGAAACACTGTGGCAAAACCTTAACCTGCACACCTCAGTGTACGGGAGCAATGTCGTAAAATTTCTTCACAATGATGTCAGAGACTTATAAAGTCAAATGAAGGTAAGTATGGTTTCAGAGATATTGAATTCTGGAGTGTACTAAATAATTCCCACGGCTGTGTTTACGGCATGGGAACAGTTTTTACACATTTTATTTCTTGTAGTCATTCTCACCCGCAAAACATAAGAACATTGTTGGAAGTGGGGTCATCTTCCAGGGGTACAAGCTGCTGAAGGCACAGCTGTTCACAACCTCCGTTGAAGCCATCCGTGCAGTCAACGCCTCTGGAGTAGTCATAGCAACCTGAGCCATCCTTCATTGGTCTCAACCCCTCAGGACACTGCGAGAAAATGGATTAGGAGAAGGAGGAGGGGAGGCGGGAGACACATGGAGGGACAGAGAAGGGAAAAGGATAGATTAGGGACAGGGAAGAGAACAGAGGCAAACGAGCTCAGATTGTGCATTTTAATCAGGACGACAGGGAAATGACAAGATGATGATTGATGAGATATCAAACACAAAACAGAAGCCCTTGGACCTTGGATTTAAAAGGAAGAATTCTCAAACACAATGAAGGCTTCTCATACGGTGTTGTAATATAGAGGTTTTCATGTGATCACATAGCAAAACGGAGCAAACTGGTGGCTCTTATCATAAACACAGCTCAGCTCGATACTTGCTTGGATAGATACTCCACTGGAACTGAGATCTGTGTGTTGTTGTTTTTTCTGTGCCAGGAGCAAAACGCCAAGTGTTATGTTGTTCCGATAAAGCTGCACACTGACAGGAGGAAAAGCAGCACAGGAAGCTTTAATGTTTATCAGATGAGGGACGGGTGTGTAGTCTGTCCCTAAACCAAGGAGCAAAGAGGGGGAAATTCTTGATTCTGGAAAACTGGGAAACAGAGAGAAACTGAAAAGTCATATCCTCTGCCTCAACTTTAACAAATAATCACTGTATATTGTCTTGATGTGTCTTTGTAAGAGAAAGTTTTACAAGAGTTAAATATTTTTAAACATTGAAATAATTAAACTGTGTCCATTGAAACTTGAGTGCATTAACAAAATAAGCGATAACTCACTCACATTGCCCAGCAGTAAGCTTCCACTTTCAAATCACATTATGCTGAGTTTAAATACGGAGAATGCAATATAAAAAAATACAAAAAAAAAAAAAAACTTAATAAAACAATAGATCCAATACTCTAACTTTAGATTGGCTAATTTACAGAACAGCCACTCATTTATGAAGTGGATTTCAATAAATTATGACTCCTCCAGCTTAAAGAACACTAATTTTGCCTGAATACAAGAAGAGAAAATGCATACTTAACTAACAGGGACTCCATTAAAAATGCAATTTTACTCATAATTAATAACTTTAGACTTAATAGACTACTTATAATGATTTGAATTGCCTCATCCATCTCGGAAGTAAACAAAAGATTAGTGCACGCATGAAATGGGTTGGTTCAGCTTATGTGCTAGCAAAACACTTGGGGGAAGCACTATAGATAAGCATTAAAATGAAAAACCTACACAAAGTGATGTCATTGACAGTTGGAAAATACAGGAATAAGACTTAATGTAAAAAAGATATCAAATTCTTGCAATGTCGCTATGTTCGTAGATCATTTTTGAACTGTTAAACTATAACACTACGGTGACTTGCTTAGATTATTTCTTAAAGTAATTTGACATTAAGGGTATTTGAAATAAAAAAAATAAACAAAAACGTTACATAAAAACTAAAAGGCTGCTTCTGTTTTTAATGTAAATTTTCCCCACAGCAAGGTTGAAATTTCACAAGTTAGTAATGTGTCAGACTGTGCATGCGTTGTGTCCCACTGGGTGTGATATGAGACATAAAGCAACAACAAACTCAATTGCAGGTGATACAAAGCTACAGATGCGTATACCATAAAGAGGAGGCAGTATATATATATACACTATTGAAGTGAGTTTCTTTGAATATTTGACAGTGTTGCCTGCTAAAGCTGAATTTCATCAAACTGCTCCCAGTAACATGCAGAAGAGGTTTAAGTTCCTGTCAATCAGGACTTTCTTCAAAGCTGCAGGTGTTGCTGCTCTGTCGTCTTTGCCAATATTAATATAACACATCTGCGGATTTCAAATGAATGATGTTAGGGACACAGTTTGAAGAGCGTTGTTCACCACATTTACTGATGGCCACTGACTCATCTGTAACACCTCAAGTTCTTGCTTCCTGCGTGGGCTCTAGCTGTGGGCATGTAATGACTACAGTTAATGTTCTGTGTTGGTTTTGATGTGTTTCTGCGAAACAAAAAGGAAAATGATGCAACCATTTATAAAACTGCTAATGGTAAAACTATTCCATTTCATTATTCTCTGTTTTAATCTTGCCTTGGAAGCTGAACAAATGGTGCGTAGAGTGTGGGGCTTCCACTTTATTATTACTGATTGCTTTATGGCTTTGGGTTCAAATGTTTAGGTCTTTACCAAAGCACCTCGCAGTGTCTTGCAAACATGCTAATACCATTTGAACTACTTTAAATCTTAAAGTATATATGCAAAACAATAAGTGTACAGTGGTGGCGTAAAGCTAACACTTCACAGTATTAATATGAAGACAGTTGTGGCAGCAGCATGAATCACAGAGAGCAAATTATGAGAAGAGGGATGGAGCTACGTACATACAATGCAATTGTTTAAATGTGTCTAGAGGATCGAGACTGAGGTGGAGGTTCAATACTCAGCAAGAACTAATACAGAATGGTTTAGACATAGAGCAAAGCTTATTCGTGGATTAGAAAGGCCATGTCAAATCCCAGGCCTGATTCCAAATTAACATCTGTTGCAAGTCTTGAACATTGATGCTTTAAGGTACTAGTCTTTATTGAGTTATGTTTCAAAGAAGAATGGGCAAATATTTTCCCAAAACTCAGCTGGAATTACAAAATTTTGGCTTTGCAAAGCATTCACTCCAGGGCACTGAATACTTAAATAGCCCACACTTTTCAGTTTCTTCTTTCTGAAATGCTTTTAAAAACCATATTTATTTTTCCTATAACTTCCGAATTAGATGTTATCTTGTCAATGTCAAATTTATTTAGATAACACGTTGTAAACTGCTTGAACTGCACAAAGTGCTTCACAAGGATGCAACCAAGATCACATTAAATATATAACAGTGGTATAGTCAAACACAAAAAATAGTCAAGAACAACATTCTTGTGTATTTTAAATGAAACACAAGGAAGATTCTGGTTGTAGCATATCAAAATATGAAAAAAGTCCAAGAGGTGGGTGTGAAGGCTTTTGCAGGGCAATATATACAGGTTTTGGGGATTTTAAAACTAACCAAAGATAACTGAAAAGTCTGAGTTAATCTTATGAGCCTCCAAACATATAGGTAAAGAAATATATAAGGCTCAGAGAAGCGTTATGTGTTTTGGATCGTGAAATCTGCTTGACTGACAGAAGGCAGCTCAAACCCAGCGGCAGAACTGTTGGGTGGAACTGGCTCATCAGGTAGGAGTTGTTGTCGCTCAGGATTACAACTTTATACGAACACTACGCCCTTCTGGACATGGGAGACTGTGAGGTATTGCTTATTTCTCAAAACTGTTTGCCTAGATTATCCAGACAACAAATGTAAAGTATACTGTTGCTGCTAGCTGTGTGCTGCCGGATGTGAAATCATCTACCCTAAATCATGCAAGAATGCACATAAGGAATGACAAACTGCAAATAGACAATATCTGCATATCAGAAAATGTGTGAGAAAAAGGGGGTTCTAGTGAAAATATGTGAAATATTCCCTTAAATTAGAGACAAATCAATCACATTTTTTGAAGTTGTGAAATCCAGTTATCATTGCATACAATGAATTTCAAACTACTTCTTCAGGCTCAACAGGTACAACACTACAGACCATTACTATAGAAATTAAGTGAAACAAAGTAGAAGCATTGATTTAATCTACTTTAAAGTGAAGTAACATATTCATTTTAAAAAAAGCATTAAACTTTTAAGTTCAAAGACAGGTAGTTAATCATATAAGTGCTAACTTCAAAACTAACTCAAGGGAATTGTCGTATTCACATTTTTCTTTTTTTTTTCTTTATATGACATTTTATTCCATCCTTCACAGTTTGACGCAATTTCACAATATCAAAGAGCTACTTAGAATATACCGATACATAGTCCACAAAAAGGAAACACTATTCACATTTTAAATTCCAGCTACTCGGTGGAAAGATGAAAACCCCCAGACACAAGAAATGCTGCAGGAGCTCTAAGATCTCACCACTCTGATAAGAACAAGTTCAACACAAAGACAAACACTTAATTTAAACCCAAATGACCAAATCCTTCATTCTTGAACAAAGTAAAAAAAATTAGGAAAGCTAATATTTCTTCTATTTCAAGTCAGTTTTAGCATGAAAATGTCTTTTAGTCATACTTTTTGCCACTCTCCATAGCAGCGGACAAGAGCTCTCTTCTTGTACACTTCATTAATCAGTACCCGCTTGAGATATTTGTGTGAGCTAATTTATTCACTTCTGGGACTGTATCAAACCCAGTATGAGACTTCTTGCACTTTCCAGGACCTGAGCGAAAAGTTGATTAACCCCCAACCCCTGATGAGAACTGGCAGTTACCAGCACAGAGAAAAATGATCAGGAATAACCCTTCTAGAGAGATGGTGAATGTAGCATGATTTGAGGTTACAGTTGGTAAGAAGTAGGGCTAATTGGCAGATTTTCTCCCGCCTCCCCCAAACTTTGCAATCTGGTACACTAAGGTACTTTTCCTTTGCAAAGCTGGGAAGCTTACAAATTGAGGCATATTCAGATATATGTGGCTCAAAACAATGTGTTAGGTTGAGTTCTTGAGTTGTTAGACAACCAAATATACAGTCCCAAACATAGAAAAAAGCAAGATTTTCTCTTTAGAAAATATGACCGATTTATTTCTGAAGTTTAGCAGGGCTTTATGAGATACTATCTAAGCCTGGGTGCAGAAAGTCTGTATTCAGTAGCTGTTGCCTTCTTTTCTTGTACTCTTTTATCAGCATCAAAGTATGGAACCACTGAATGCCCACCTAGAAACAGGTGTCTGTATTTAATGTGTTTCTATGTTACATTTCTCAGTGTACATGTTTTTCTAGAATCAATATGCACAATACAGAAATATAGATACTGTATGAAGCCTAGGCATAAATTCAACCTGGGAGACTCTCTCCAGCCTTCCGGCATCATCGATTACCAAGCCTCACCCAACCAGGACCAGATCATCGCTCAGCTCCAGCCAATCACCTTGCAAGAGCTCGTTCAAAAGGCCAATCAACCTCGGATTCACAAGCTGCAGCCGTGCTTCAACCCACCTCCTCCCCGTCTCCACCCTCATCCTACCAGGCATCTTCCAGGCTCCCTCCAATAGTTATTTAATCACCACTACAAAATGCATTGCAATTTTAGTTTATGCAAACTTTGAAGATTTTAATGGACAGATGTATTTTTTGCTCTTTTGGTTTTGAGTAGATTAAATGGATTTTGGAATTTACAGTGTCAGATAGTGAAGACAAACATGATTGTGTGTTTTTGTAGAGTGAATTAAACTTCTTTTTTCAACTGTATGTACTGACAGAGAACTTCAGGCGAACAGTTTCAAAGTTTTTTTGACAAATAAATTAAAAACTGCATTTAGTGAAGAAAAATCAGAATACAGTGGGAGGTAAGGGTGTCACAATGAGTCAGTGCCAAATTTCCTAATACTTTATGTTTTGACTTAGCTGCATGACCTGCCCTACATAACATATGTACATAAATGGCGAAACAACATTGCTGAGCGGTGGTATACCTGGAGTTAGTTGACAATACAGAAAAGCAAAATTAATTCAAAGCACAAACAACGTCTGCAAAACTGTTCATTAATTCAGTCCTCATAAATAATCAGTTTCATAGTCTGGTTTTGTGTGTGTTTTTAGAAGTATCCGTAATTCTGTTTACAATACGCACCATTAAATCAACTTTTATGTTTAAACTAGTGGGATTATTATTTTTGATAAAAGTCATCTCCTGCCAGCTCTTGCCTAACTGACAGGTCATGTTACTGTTGGCTGGCAAGCTGTACATACTATGTTTTTCATAAATTGGTTAATAATAAACAGCACAATTTCAAAATCACTCCTCATTACTGGGCATTAACAGAGCTTTGCTGCTAATAACCAAAGCTTTGTATTATTCTAATTAGATTCCTGATCAAAAGGATACCAGCTAATCACATTAAGAGCTTCAGACATGAAATACTTGGTTTTTACAGAAACCATAAATTAATTAAGATCAAAACAAGAGTTATTCTGTTTTCTTGGAGACAGTTTTAGATCAAACTAAACAAAACCATATTAAGTTGTGAACCGTCTTAAGAATAAATGCAGCTCATTCTTTGTGTAGTCTAAACATGTTTGGTATCAGGCAAGGAAAAACCCTCCAGTCTAAGACCCATTAACTATATTTCAAAAATGTAATGTTACCCTTCTCAGGAGAGGAAGATTGGAGTCATTCATCACAATGAGGTGGAGCTGTAGGAATAGTTGTCAGTAATCCAGAATTGCCTTGCTCTACTCTGAGGCTGAATCCCTGAGGTTAGCATCACTTTAACACATGTGGTTGTTCTGCCAGCTCTGCTTCTGAGATGGAACATGCCAATAAAAACTCAAAAATATTTGATTTGGTTGTCAAAATGGATACAATTCTGTCATTTCAACAATTTCAACAATCATGACTTAATTGAACACATATCGAATTAATCTGGCAATTCAAACCACGTATGCATTGACCATAAAACAGTGTTTACTGCAAATATTACCATGAATACTGAGATTTTGTAGCCAGGTAAACAGGTCTAAAAAGAATTAATGCATCAGAAAAAGTAAATAGCTTTGTACATGCTCAAGTATCTAGATATCACTCTGTAGTTTTATTGTTGATATAGATAATCATAATTTCCGTATATTTTACCAATAGCTTTTGAACAATCTATTGAAAACCTTATAAGGTTACACTGACCTTATCAAAATTATATGCTGAACATTAAAACATATTTGTCATTGCACTTTGCAGAGAATGGAAAGATGCATGCAACAAACAATAAAGGCTTGAAGATAAGAGAAAAAAAAAATTCTTTGGAAAGATGCTGAGTCTTTCACAAAACAATGAAAGTTCTGGAAACGGCACAGCTCTAAATCACACTGACAGACGAGGTGCGGGGGAAGAGGTGGGGGATAAAATACTTATATTTGACAGCCTAATCGAATTTAGAGGTGGCTGTGATGCATGGCCTAAAGCTCGGGAACCGCTCAGATGTGTTAAATTAGGTAAAACAGTTTTATTGCTTCAGAAGCAAAACCCTTCCCCTGTAAGTATATCTGCACTGGCCATCCTAGATAGGAGGTTAACATGGACTGGAAACAATCAGAGATTTAACAACTCAGAAAATACAGAGAAATGTAATAGTGCATATCTCTGTATGTTGAACAAATATGAGGTACTGACTCACTCTGCACAGTTGGGTACTATTTAAGCATAGGCTGGTATTTTAACCACCTATGTATATGTGTGTGTGTGTATATATATATATATATATATATATATATNATTATTTTTTAAGCTACTTGGATGTGTATACATATATAGCATTAGGGGTCAGGAGTACTGAAAGAAGTATGTACTAAAACTTAAAATAGTGGAAAGTATGCAACTGACTGAATTAGTTTGAAAATAGGTCAGACTGCATCAGATAGAGCTGCCCCAGCTATTCAGCATCCAGATGCAACTGAATCTTTCACCAGTGCAGGCAGAGCGAGTGCAAAGAATAGCATGACATTAAGCAATGTTGTTGGGTCACTGCTACAGCATTTGATTCACACTTGAATTGATTCTGCTGCAGTGGCACATTTGTGCAGAACACACTATGTCTAATGCTGCATAATTATTTTAATGTACCGGTCTTACCAGGGGATGAGGTTGTTTGCTGTAGTGTTAAATGCATAATGCATTGCAGGGATGTTATTTACTTAAAGGTGCTTATTTTTCTGAGCAAAACAGACATGAAATAATGGCACAGGGATTCAAAACAGGGGTGTTAAGTGTTTGCCTTCTGTTTTTTATTTATCTTCAACTCAGTCAGACGTAGGAAATAGATGTTTAAAAGCATCTTGAAAAATTAAGAGGTTTGTGTGAGAAAAAAAGTCAACTAAATACATTTTCATGTAGCCTTTAAAAAAACAAAACAGAAAGAGATTCCACCTTTAGCCTTCACTGAAGTTTTTGGTCTCATGTTTTTCATTGATGGTGTTTCTATGTTTTTATTATAGTAAAAGCAATGCTTTGGCTTAAACTTGAAAGTTTAAAGCACTCTAATTCTACCACAAAATTTAATTAGGGAATCTCAAATAAGCCAGCAAATATTGCGTTGCTTACAAGCCAAAATGGATATGGATACATTTCTAGTTTTCAAATACTGTATAATTTGTAGGATGAAAAAAAAAAAAAAGATTTACAGTGTTTACTCAACAGCCTTCACTAAGTGACAGGACAATTTGTGCCCCCCTCATCTTCACATATCCATTAGCTAAAAGTCCTACTATGTGCTCTCAGTTTGTCAGGATAAACCCACTTTGCACTTTGGTAACTGGCACATTTAAAATATGCTGTCTCCACATCTCACCCTCCTTTATTTAGTGGCGACTATAAAACAGATGGTTATGGGAGTGAATAATAGCTTTGTGGTGCAGCTCGACTGCATTGTGCTACTCTTAACTCAGCTTGGTTGTCATAGGCATTTAGACGTGACGATAATATACTCTGTTATTTGGACAATCCATCTAATACTCACTTTTGTTTGTAACTGAGCCAAACTAAAACAATTTAAATAAATGTCTCCTGCTGTACTTTTACCACTGAATTGTTGAAGCCCACAATATGGCTTATAACCCCTCTTAATACCATTTTTCATTACTTCCACTCGACACAAATCTTTTCTCCCTTATTTGGCTACAGCAGTGCAGTGTGCAACTTTGCATTGCTTTAAAAAGAAACTATTAAAGCTAAACTCAATAAACATCTGAATCCCCCAACCCCCCTGGCATTTCCTTCAAACTATAAACAACTGAAATTCAGTAGTAATGATGTAAAGTGAGGAGTGCTCTGCAGCAGAGCAGTGAGAGTCATGATGCTCAGTTGTCAGGAACACAGAACCATAGGGACACACGCGGGAAGGGCTGTGGAGGGATTAGGGGATACGGGGTTGCATAAAGCGCTCACTGTGTGGGAACGATATTTTACCTCCCTGCTGACTCTTTATGCAAGGCAGACAATGCAAAGCAGAAATCTCCCCACATCATTCCATTCTTTATTTCTGGAGCATAAACTCAAGCACTCCAGGATAGCACACACACACACACACACACACGCACACACACACACACACACACACAAATAAAGAAGATGAAAAACAATATTCTGTTCTAACTCGTCATGAACATATTGAGTTTGAAGGTTCAAAATTGTTGCCTGGTTTGGTGCTCCAACTAAAAAAATAAATAAATAAAAGACATCTTTGTCAGATTTACAACCAAACAGCCTTCAAAAAAATCTCCCAAATGAGACATAGACTTTTGAAATATGTGCTACCGATGCTCTACCATCTGTTAAGCCTCTGTAATCTTCCTTTGGAAAATTTTTATTGGTAAATACATCAATGCCTTACACAGAAATAAAATTATGCATTTAGAAAAACTCTATCACTGTCAAACCAAAGTCCTTAAAACTGCAAAAGGTTTCACGAGTTGACGTCGAAAGTTTAACGGGTAACTGGTAACCTCGAGTGTACAAGGTCAACTAGAATTTACTCAGACTTCTGCTGTCCAAAAAATCAACACCCGAGAACTGATATTCACTCCTAGAGGACATGCTGTACATGCTGGTGCAAGGAGTCATGGTACAGAAATGATTTACAGAAAAGAAAAAAAAAATATTCATTCCAGATTCATGGAAAACCAAGATTTTTTTTTTTTTTTTTTGAAAAAAATAAAATAAAATAATAAAAAAAGTATCTTACAAAAAGATAACCATAAAGCAACATGGCAGTATCTGTCCAAAAGGAATATTTCAGTCAGAATGTCTCCCACTGGCATGGTGGTAGTAACTTCACGACGGGCGTCTGTGTTGCTGCCTACTAGTGCACTGCAAAAAGTGGTTATAATATTGAAGAGAGAAGACTACCCCCTAATTCATAACTTCACAAGTCACAACAGTTGTCATATGAGTCAAAATGAAACACGGTCAAAGGACAAAGGCTTGCTCTTTTGACGGCATTTTTTAAGCCCTAATGCGGATATCCATGTGTTTCACAGTTAACTAAGGAACACTTCCAACAGGAAACTGGATGGGAAAGAAAAAAGTCAATAAAAGCAATATGAGCACAATCTGCTGAAATAAAACCATAGTGCTCATGCTGTTTAGATGGCTTTGTCTTCTTTTGGTAACAAATAATAACAGGCAACATCTGCGAGATTACATTTCAAGAAAACCTATGAAAGCTTGTTGTCTTTCTTGCAGGGGCTCTAATCTTCTGGGTCAACATTTCTCTCTGGCTCCCCAACTATGACAACCTGCAGCAATTAAAATGGGAATTTACATACATTTGTCGTAATATTCAATGTAGTACGCATACTGAAACACAATATCATTCTTTTTCTCTTGCTCCCATGAAATAAAAAAAAAGTGACTGTAAAAATAATCCAATCTGCTTCGTCAGGTTCATTGAGAAGTTGTAAATTGTAAACAGATGATACAATAAAGCGTAAAGAGGTCACAACTTTCCATAATTTTTTATAGAAGGCATCAAGTTTTATGCTTTTTTATGCATCTTGCAGAGAACATATTTTTCTTCAATAAGTGTACCCATAAAGGTACTTATATATATATTTATATATTTTATATTATTTTAATTAATATCAATAAATTATATTTTGTACTGCTTTGGGTAAAATTTAAATAAAAATGGAGACTTCTGAACTGAAACATTACATTTTTCATAGTTCATTGGTAGATTTTACTCCCTCCTGCCCTGAATTTCATCCCCGATTCTAATCACTAATATTATCCCCAACAACAAATAGAAGTTTGAGTTTTGGACATTTTTTGCTTTCTCCGCCAGAAGGACCCCCGTTTTGTGAGTTGGACATTTTTCTGCCTTTATAGCATTTTGTCTCATCCATTTTTGCATGCTATAACTTTTTTTGGTTTTTGCAGGTGTGCAGCTCAATAAAGCCCAGGGGGTTAAAGGTTTGACTGGAACCAGCTCATTGTCGGGGAAAAAAATGGAAAGAAAACAAAATCTGCCTACCTGTTTTATTGGCTGGTTAAACAATAAAACAGTTGTTCTGCCCAAAAGGCATGTAGGCCTCCTGGGAGAATGCCAGATGGCCAGTCCAACCCTGTAAGGTGTAGAAAATGTTAAAAAGCCTGTGAAAATTCCCCTCCCTCCCCCCAAAAAAAAATAATAAAAAAACTTCTAAAAAAATCTATTTCTGAGGAAACAAAGTTTTAATGTCAACAATATCTTGGCCCTTACCTTCGACATAAAAGTGTTGCAGCTCAGGCACATTATCAACACTAATCAATCTCCTCAGGCACTAGTGTTCTCCTTCAGCATGAAGGTGAATCCTTACAAAATACCACTCACTTCAGCAATGGCTTGATGCGCTCCACATAAAGCCAAATCCCCACTGAGTATCCAAAGGGACGTGCCATAAAAAGGCGGATCCCTCAAAGCACCTTGCCGCACCCACTGCACAGAAAAAGTATCTGATGCAAGACTGCAGAACATACCGGGAGATTGCAATACTGTTCCTTCTTTTTCACATTTCATCTACTTTTATATTTGAAAAGTTTGACTTAAAACAATCTGCAGCTTATTTGACTGAATATGCTTTATTAATTATGGTACTATTACCAAAAGCAGTTCTTTTGGGAAAAAAAAAAAAAAAAAACTTTTGTAATTAAATGAAACTTAACAATGTAGTCAACACCATATTAGTTACCTCAGAAGAAAGTCACAGCTCTACCATATAAAACATATAGGGTATGGGGAAAAAGAAGACACAAGCTCAAAAACATTAGCTTTTTCAAAATCACCATATGCAGCCCGCTGAGCTCAGATGGCGCAAGAATAAACCGACAGCCTCTCTGTCTCAGCACAAGTGGAAAAGGAAAGGAGGCAAAATAGAATAAACAATGTCTGCTAAACTCGGGCGCTGGGTTTGACTTGAATTTAATTTATTGTAAAAACATATCAGCTGTCCTAAGAGCAGCAGTGTGCCCAGAGGGACTGACTTTGATAACATATTTTAAGTTCTTTGTGTGGATTTTAAATGCTCTGTGTTCACCCAAGCCTGACAAGGGTGTTTGAAAGACTGCTGCTCCCCCCACATGTAAAAGAAATAACAGCAAAAATATGGGGCTATATTTTTCTGTTATTGTTTTTCCCCTCTTTTTTGTGTCTGTTCCACTTTGTGGTAATCCCTCATTACTCGGAGGCATTGTGAGTCCTTTTCATTTGCACAATTATCAGATTTTTGCAGAAAAGTAAATTATCTTTTTTTTTTTTGACACATTTTCTGTCCTTTCCACTATTTACATTATTTTGTACTTAAAAGTACAATTGACACTTGTCCAACTCAAAAATGACAACAGAAATGATAGACATAAATCATGTCCATCAGTTGGTAATAAGATTGGTCAGACAATAAGCATCTTCAAATCCAGATGCGACGACTGCATAGCAACCTGTAAAGGTTTTCAGAAATATGAGGAAAAATGGTAAAGTGCTTTAATACTGCTTGATGCTGGCAGTGTGCATTTAAATTTAGGACTCATTTTGACTTTTGGTGAATACTGTTTATAAGTCATTGGACGCATGACTAATGGAGTAGCATATTGTAACAGAAGCCGTTTTAATAGCCATCTGCCAAATGAAGTAGGGATCTTCATTTAACACGTTCCTTTGACAGCATACTGTGAAGTCATTTTGGTAGCTTATAAAACCATTAAAAATATTACGTAATAACTTCTATTCTTCTACAGCAATTAGTGAAAAACTTTTATTCTAGCCACAAAGACAATTTTTACAAACTATTAAATGCTCTGTCTTTTGTGTTTCCAAGTCTTTTCTATGTCCAGATCAGATAGGAATTATTATGAACAATCCATATATTTTTTTACTCACTTTATCAAGGGTTTTGTAAGGAAACAGAAAACAATTAAAACTTTCAAAAATAACTCTCGAGGCCTCTTTGGAAGAGAAAACAACTTCCTTTTCACCACCATAATTTGGTTTATGGGGAAGGTTCACTCTACCGCAGCAGAGACATTTTCTATACTACATCTTACAACCTCAGCTGCAGCCTTTGCCTTCAAGAAAAAATAAATAAATAAAATAAATAAATCTAACATCTGCAAAACAACCAAGATAACAATTGATTCCAACAACAACAAAAACCTGCCAGGTGTACAAGTTCACTCCATCCCTTTTTTACAAGCAGTAAAATATGCAAGTCCTATGCACAAGCAGTCCACAGTGTAAAAACAGATACCTGAAAAAAATGTAGTGAAGCAAAAACTCTGTCTCCATACGTGAGATAACGTCTCATATTATCATATTACATTATTACTTTTTCTGGGAGTCCATTGCATGTGTTTTGTTTTGTTATTATGATTATCAAAATAATCAGTTCTGTCTTGAGCTTAGGGGTTATTAAAAAGGTCAAGGCTGTAGCCCCACAAGATTAAGATAAACAATGGCAGTGTCTCGCTCATTACCAATTTAAATGCACGTAAATGTAAGAAGTCAGCAGTGATGAATTGAAACAAAGCCAGCCGATGCTCACGAAACAAGAGGTGTGAACAAAAAAAAAAACAGACAAACAACTTGCTTGAAAAAGTCAAAGATAAAGAAAAACAAGAAGGGGAGCCAACAAAATCTGGGCAGACCTTATAATAGGGAACGGAGTAATTTATACAGTTGATTCTCGAAAATGATGACTATGATTATCACACATTAAATTGTACGGTTATTGATTGATCTTCACAGTGAGACAGGAGGGATGTAGGCTCTTTGGAAATTAAAATACTCAAAAGTATTAAAAGCACAGGAGCTGTGAGTCACTCTAGAATGTGGCTCTCATGAGGAAATCTGCCTGTTATTAATCATTCTTGGTCATCGCCTGCCAAGGCCGAGTAACCTGTGGGTCTGCAAAGCCACCGACGTTATCTCCACAACAGCTTTGAGAGTGTAGTAACAAGAAGTTGCATCAATTTTTTTCTGATGAAGACTATTAGTAAATCAGAAGCAAAAAAAAAAGGGATCTCCATGTATTTGTCTTTAGTCGTCACAAAAAACCAAAACACTCATTGATTTACAGCCGCTTCAAAGCTTTTAATGACTCAGAGAGCCGTCCTCCAGTAATTAAGATGGCTCATCAATTTAATTACTTTACAATGCAGGCCTGCCCTGTGCTATGCAAAGCCTGAGGTTTTTTTTAGTCACCCTTCACTTGAAAATATGCCAGGTTTGAAACTCATATGCACTGTATGATGTCGTTTGCAATGCGACATTTAAAGTCAAACTAAGTTTTATCAAGCTTTGTGCTCAAAAATACAGATAGCTTGATCACAAAGCTAAGAAACAAATTCTTAAAATCCAATGACCCAAATCAGAAGAAGGTAGGATTGAAGAAATCCTTTCTCAAAAAATCTCAATCATGTTTCTTAACAATCTTTAATTACCGTTTTAGTCTAATTCGATCATTAGCATAAAGTTCTACTCATACCCAAACTAACCTTTTAAAAACAGATGCAATCAGCAAGTCTGTGTGTTATACAAAACATAAAATAATTTTAAACAATAATGAGGTCAGAAGCAAACATTTAAATTTAAAGCATTGTGTAACATTTGAAGTTTATATTTACCTTGCTTCATGTGAAAAATACTGTACCTGTCATAGATTTTAGTTTTTAATTTACTTTTTGCTGACCTCTCAATATTCATATTCTTAACCCCAAATTCAAATTTGATTCAATTCAAAAATATTTTCCTAATCCTAGAGGAAAATTAATTGTTGTTGTTCGAACAGATGCTTATGGCTGCGGCCAGGAATTGTGTCCTCTAGCTATCTGCATTATAACACCTCTGTGGAAGCTTATGATCTCAGATTGTTGTTGTACATTTATGAATAGGAAGTTCAAAGTTTTGCACAATCTTCTTGGCTTTCTGAAGAATTCTTAATTATCTCCAGATGCTCCATAACTGTTTAAATAACATAAATAGTTTCTGGTTCAGATGGTGCTACTCCAACAGATAATGGCGGAAAACATTGGACTCTTAACAACGGGCTAATGGAAGATATGGAGTATCTTTTTGCAAACCTTGAAATTGCAGACATGTGGAGTCTTTTTACTAATTATATGATTTCTGTAAGAATTGTCCTTCACAATAGATTTCATTATGGGATATTAGTGTAAAATTGCAGAAAACATCTACTCCACAGCTTTGAGATTTTGAAGTGCAGAAAAGTTTTCAACCCATTTATCCTTTCTTTTTATACAATGCAACATTTTATGCTTATGCTTTGTTATTTCATTTTCATTTTTTTTTTCTCTATGTTCTGAAAAACACTTTGGTTAGATTTATGTATGAATAGGAAGAACTTTGCTATGCCTTTTCCATCCGACTCGCAATATTGCGCTAGTATCACAAC
The DNA here is from genome assembly GCF_000485575.1 of Poecilia formosa. Lineage (NCBI taxonomy): Eukaryota > Metazoa > Chordata > Actinopteri > Cyprinodontiformes > Poeciliidae > Poecilia > Poecilia formosa. The sequence goes on from NW_006799945.1 coordinate 5,783,857, forward strand.
ACATTCCAGTAAAATACAGTGAAAGCTGCAGTTGAACTGCGACAAAATGCATAAATACCAAAGGGGAATGCATCATTTTAAAAGCACTGCTTGTACTATAAAAAGTTTTAATGCGTACATTCACTCCCATTATGTTGTTTCCAAAAAAAATCCTTCTGGCATTACAATTCTACTATACCACCGAGAAATAAAGCTCCTCTCATGATTTAAGAGTATGGCTTTGTTCTTAAATGTTGTTCCTAAATTTTGCCCTTTGGCCACAAGCCCTGGGCAGTTAGCAGCACTAAACGGCACACCAATATGTGAGTAAGTCAGTCTTTACTATCTCCTCACACGGATCAGGCAGTCTTCGGAAATCTAGAAGATAACCAAATTAAGATGAACCGGCTGAGGTGGATCTGAAATTTAACAATGATGCCCACTGGGCATCTCCATTCAAGGGTCTAATTGGCATGCCAGGTCTCGCTAAAGGGATTATAACTGAGCTGGCCAGAAAGTGGCTGGGGATGGAAGAAGTAGCGAAAGACAAGGAGACCTTGAAATTTCTGTTTTCTCGGTGTGACCTAAACTGTAAAATTTGAGTGTGTAGCACGGAGAACGGTTGCATTGTTTTAATATTTCAGGTGAATCATCTTTCCGCCAAGACACAGGCTTTAACCTTGAAGAACTCATGAGAATATTGCTGGCATTTTACACAGCTACTGCAAAACACAGGAGCTGGAATGCACTCAGCCAAAAGGGTGGGGTGCTCTATGACTGTCCTGAACAGGTATCACCAGCCAATCAGCTCCGTTTCTGTGTAAATCTGAAAGTAAACACTCTTTGTTTGAAATCAGCTTACCATGCAACCAGAGGAGTCCATCTGTCGATCAGATACACACTTGAAATTTTTTTTGCAGCCACCGTTGTCTTTGGAGCAGTCACGAACGGGTCCAAAGGACGCCAACAAGTCCTGCACCGACTCAAAGTACGTAGACGTCAAGGCCTCTTCCCTGGAATTGAAGAAAAAAAAAAAAAAAAAAAAAAAGGTTCAACTAAGAAAATACTGAACATTTTACATATGTTTTCACAAAACAATTATGGACACACAAGTGCATGTAATGTCTGATTAAAACGAATGCATGAGCAGCTGAGCATAATCCCTTACCACCTGGAAAGCCGTCTCTCAAAATCTTTTGTTCTATTCTACTGCAATTAGGAAAATATTCAAGCTCAGCTGTGTTGTGACAAAGAGACAGCATTCTTTTAGTCATTTTAATTGATACACACACACTTTATAATAATATGTGCATACAAAATAAAGGGAATCAACATTCGGAAGATCACATATGAAAAGTGACCACTGTGAACCTCAGCTGTATTTTTTTGCTGCTGTTTATGAAATAAATTTATTCTGAGATGATTTTACAAATGAATCCACCTTGGGATGTGCTATTCTGGTGCAAGGTGCATTTTTTGGGAAGCAGCTGTGCTCTGGGATTTATCCGCTCATGTGAATCGCATCCATTTATCCTGAGCCGTGCCAGTACACCGATAGTAGCTAGCTAGACATTCTTACCATGTTCCACTGATGTGAAGCCTTTGGGGAATTAGCGTTCACTATGCATTAATGGTGATGACTGCTTTGAAGTAATTTCACTGTAAAAGTTACAAATGTTCTGTTTTATTTTTTATTTTTTTTTTTTTTTACATATACATATTTCTGCCCAATTTGTTCATTACTTGTTCCTGCATGTTATGTGTGTTTCTCCTATGTACATAAACAAAATGAAAATAAATACATGCAAAACTACACAGCTGAAATTCACATTTTGTTTATCCTACTATTTTTTTTTCCCCCCAGTTCAAATCTAGACCAAAAAAGTAAATAAATAAATATTTAAATAAAATATTTAAATACATTTGTAGGAACTCTGTCCTTTATACAAGAGGTGGTCAGAAGGTGTGCAAAGTTTTGGACACATTATTTTTCCTTAATTTGTCCACATACACATTAAGGAAAATATTCAGTTTTGAAATGTCCATCAAGCTTTCTCTCAGTGACAGAGATCTGGGTAGGATGTGTTGCTTTGTAAGATAGTTTAGCATAATTCCTGTTATTAGAGAGGTTCTATTGAACTGAATTTCAGATTTAGCAGCTAGTTTTTCTATATCCACACACCACCACCAGGTGCACAAATCTTATATTACAAGTAATCCCCCCCACACCCCCCAACACTGCTACATCAACATTAACTGCCAACACCCACATGTACTTGTAGAAAATCACGAACGAGTTTGTACATCTGCATGTCATGATGCAAATTCACACAGTGAGAGATGCAAGATAAAGGAGCAAAAGTGCAGTGTTTAATTAGTGTCAAAAGTAGGGCATGCAAAAAAGAAAAAGAAAAAAAACAACAAAAAAATAAATAAATAAATAAATAGGAGACGTGATCCAAACACTCACAAGAAAATTAGCAGGCAGTAAACTATCTTGGCAAGGGAAGATTTTAGCTCTGTAAGGGTACAGAGCGTTATTTGTGTGTGAAACTGCATGATCAAGAGAGCATTTCATCTCTCTACGCACAGTTCAGCAAGCACAGGGTTGTGATAAGCAGATGCTTGACCCTCTGTTGCTCAAACCTGCCAAGCAGTCCAAGAGTTGAGGACATGCTTGTGACAGTCCTGTGCTCCTATCACACGTTTGCATAAAGGGCAGACACACTCCCTTAAAAGACGGTTTTAACTCTTTGCACTTGGGAAACAGCAAGTCTGTTTTCCAAGCATAGCTTATTGCTCACTGATGACTGTTCTCTGCATTCAAGTCAAACATAAACAGGCTGTTTTTCTTGTATTCAGAAAGCGGTTTTAAAACTAATTAGCTTCCACAAAAATACCACAACTGAACTAAAGAACTACTTGCTGTTAAACCTTGCACGTTTTGAATCCTTTGTTTTTTAATTGAAATTTATGATTAAACAGGAACATTAATTTGAATGAAACAAAAAAAGGGTTTTTTTTATTTTAATAAGAGTTCAGTCGAATAAAAGGGATACATTTTGGAAAGGCATAGCACCTCAATTCTATGTTCACCTATAAGCACACTCAGCCATGTCTGTATACTGACTTTAGTGCACTGGCTGTCACAAAGAATGAAATAATAAGCCACACTGTCCCCAGCCGTGGCACCAGAGGGAGCACTGTATGTCGTGAGGAGGGGCTCGAGACTAAAGGCAGCAAAAAGGTCTTGACTGATGGAAAAGACAGATGACTTGCTGTGTAAGGAGGAGCTTAGAGCTCCAGCTCAGTTTGTGTGCTTTTGCGTGCTTCGAATTGCTTGTTTAGCAAAGTCATTTCAAAGAATACTCTAAAAAAAAAGTGCCATTGAACAAATTAAGTACATATTGATGTTGCTAAAAAATGTGATTAAACTGTCCTCTTAAAAAAAAAAAAACAAAAAAACATCAAGCTTAAAGTGGGATTAAAACTTCTCAAGGTTACATGCAGAGGAAGTTTACTCTATGAAAAACTACAAATCCAAGTAAAATGCTTGTGCATAAAGATTATATGAAACACCATGGATTAATCATTTGAAATAGTCGGTATTAAAATGGACCAAAACATTTGAAATACATTGTGGAGCGTCCCAATGATCTTAGGAGTTGTTGTCAGGGGCATGAAGCTCCTGACGACGTAGGTAACCCTGGTAAGGTCACCTAAGGCAAACAGGTCCTATGTGAGGGATCAGACAAAGTGCAGCCCAAAAGACCCCATGTTGATTGCCAACAATGGGAACAGTGTTCCCTTACCAGGGCACCATTCTGGAGCCAGGTCTGGAGGTAGTGCATGCTGGGGGAATGTCTGGTGGTGCTGGAGAGCGCTTCTCATGGGGACTCCCTTTTTTCCCTTGGAGAAAGCTTGGGGAGAAGCTTGGTAATCTGGGAGGGACTCCACAAAGAGCTGCTGCTTCTCCTCATTGAGAAGGAACTAGTTGATACGGCTCAGGCATCTGGTTAGGACGCCTTCCTGGTGAGATGTTCCAGACACATCCCACAGAGAGAGACCAAGAGGAAGAGCCACGACATGCTGAAGAGATTATGTTTCTTTTATGGAGGAAGAGCCCTGGAGGACCTGCCCCAAGTGGAGAGACTGGGCCTCTCTGCTGCCGTAAAGGCCTGACCCTGGGTGAGTGGGTAACTGAGTTTTTTTTGTTGTTTTTTTACATTATACATGTGGATTAATTAATTACAAATGTTGGTTAAATCAAACATTTAAAAGCCTTAATTTTCTTATAGTCTTATTTTCATGTTAAATTCATGACACCTTTTTATAAGTGAAGTATTTTGGTAAGAATTAAAACTGCCTCCACCACAATGCCATTTAACAAATCATTCGCTGTTACCACAACATCACATACTGAGCGTGAGAAAATGTGTGCCTACTTGAGAATAAACAGCTTCAGTAACAGTTCCATTGTTTATGCAATGTTTATTGTGTAAACATTGCATAATAGTTGTGATTTAAAAGGGCTTTAAAATGTTTAAGGGTAAATTACCTAATTCAGTTTGTTGGCTATAGGAGATATTTTGGCAAAGATATATGATGT
>NW_006799945.1:5789439-5845229 GCF_000485575.1 Poecilia formosa
TTTCCTTGTACAAAAAATGAAAACATCTGACATTTCAGGAATTGTTTGCTACAAAACCAATAGATGCATGATCATAGTTCATATCGTTCCCATTTAAATGAGACAACATTGATATGGATATCCAGTGTAGAAGAATAAACTGCTGTTGTATTCACATTTCCACATCTTTAGGTGGTAGCCAACTGATCTAGAAGCTTTTGTGTAACTCAAACCTATGTAACTCAAACTATTTCTAAAAAATCTCAACATTTTTCGCTACTGAGAGCTCATTTTTAGCAATGTATTATGTTATGCACACATAACGGAAGATTGAACATTGGCTCCATTATAATACTTACTGCTGATGTAATCACACTGCAAAAATTGCCAGGTTTGAAAGGAACACCTACGCTTCACATGCTTTCCTACATAGATCTCGGTGGGTATAAAAAAGGGTTAGTATTTTAAAAAACAAAATAGTAATTCGGCCTCACTTTTTAGCGGTGGTGAAATGAAGTAAAATGCAAAAGAAGTTTGGACCACAAACAAACACTTGTCTTGGGTTTAAAAACTCAATGAAAATGCTATGTAACACAGTGATAGATAGTGGAGAAACCCAGGGAGAATAGCTACACCCTTCCTCCCCCCAACACTGCAAGTGCCTACTGTTCTTAATTGCCTATTGATGTTTTGTTGTTGTTCTTGTTTTCGCACCACCTCTGGTTTACGCCCCTGCTTAGCAGAGGCGCAAGTGAGTAATGCCCTGCCATCGTACTGCACCACAACCAACCAAAGTGAGTTCATTCTCTTTGCATGTCCCTTCTTTTTCCTTATTTAGCAGCTCATCTTTTCTGAATTATCCAGCTGGCATTTGGTTTCATCTGCCAAGTATTTAAAGCAGTGAAAAATGAATCCTTAATTCAGAACAGTCTAGAGCACTGGGATGGAGAGGGTGACTAAAATAACACACACACGGACTCATAAAAAAAAGAAATGCTCGAGACCTGTGTTATTTAAAACCTAAGTGAAATGCAGTGCAACTATTTAATCCATGGGGAAGTAAAACTGTTTTGTAAAGCTATCTTTAGTTTAACAGTTTTGATCTATTGTGATGTTTACAAAAGTAAATAATCCAATTTATGAATTATGTTCACTTCAGTTGACAGGTTCCATCAATGCCTCTAAAAAGAGGAAAGATGGATATGTGCATTGACTGACAATGCTGAGGGAGCTGAAGATGCTGTAGTAGTTAAGGGTATTGAGAAAACTTGGCATTATAAAAGAAAAGGGAAGTATCAAATATTCAGAAGCTCAACTGAACAGAGTTAATTCTCTGTCTGTTGTTTCCATGTTCCTTTAGTTGTACTGATAGATTTCCGTACATCATTCAGTTTGTTGATTACTTTCCTTTTCATTAATATATATATATATTTTTTTTGTAGAAATGTTTGGTGGAGGAGTCGGAGATATTCACAACTAGAATTTTCAATTCTGTTCATGCAATATAGACATCTCACAGTTTAAATGTGATTTAACCTGATTGGACATTTTTTTGAAATATCCAAGCTTAAAGAAATGCCTAAAGAGATTTGAAAACTGAGTGAGAGGCAACCATATTTCATGCATAAAAGTATTCTCCCCACCCCTTTCCGTATCAACATCAGTGCTTTTGGCACTTTGACTCTATTGCATGACTTGGCCTTCTACTGGCTGCATCTAAACACCGACGTACCATACTTGTTATTAATCTCCCTTTCTGCCTCCTGCCTTTTCCACATGATGAATGGCCACGCGACACTGCCCAAAGTTAGAGCGCTGCTCCAGCATGATTACAGAGCCCGTTATTGGTCTGGCCCTGCACTTGATTAATGCTCTTATTCCCGCTCCCCGCAAATATGCTGACTCTCATCAAGCAATTTTGTCACTGAATGGACCACCTATGCTTTAGAATTTCAACAATCATAGAGCAAAAGGGTGGTTCTTCGCAGAAAAAAAAAAAAAACTGGTAAAAGTAAATCATAAATTGAAGAGTGATGCCTCAGTTATTATGACCATGTAACTGTAAGACATAATATCGAATTGAGTGAGATTGGCTTTATATTTCATTTACTTATTTATGTTTTTTGTTTGTTTCCAGAAACTCTAGAAGCGTTTCTTTGTTTGTAATGGGGCATTTGAGTTATGGTTCACTTGATCAGGGCTTGCAAACTCATTAATCACACCTGAAAGTGACAGTAATTGTTTAAAGGTTATGAATAGTTTCTCCCCAATGTTTTTTTTTTTTTTTTTGTATGCAGCTCAAAGAACCTTAATTGTGCATTGTGAGCTACATATTCAGTTTGTGAGCATGCAGTATTTTTTTTTTTTTCAAATCTTAGCACCAAAACAAAAGATATCTACTAAACTAAAAACAAAGACTTTAACCAAAAGAAATTAACTTGGCTTCTTAGACAATGACTATAAAGACAAAGAAGCAATTCTGCAAGTTAGAAAAGTGTGTGATAAGTTTTACTCTGCATTATAATAATTGCTTGAAAGGACAGAACCTCATTGTTTGGCAGAATGATTGAGAAAACAAAAGCTTGTTGTTTCCAAATAAAAACAAGGCCATTGGTTTTTGGATTGAAAAAGTGAAAAAAGATTAAAATAAATAAATAAATAAAAAACATGAGGATTTTTTTTTTCTAAGTCATCTTTTACTGTTTAATATCACATGCATTTACTGATAATATTAAATCATTTACTAGATAGGAATTTGATTAAGAGATTTAGTTTTCTTTCCGTATATATAAAAATAAACAATATAAACACAATTGGGTTTCAGTTTGTGGAAAGCATCAATGAAGACGTTCCATCCTCCAGGTCAATGCAGCAAATCTGACACGCAAGCAGCAGGGAGAGGCTGTAAATAAATACATAAATGAATAATAATAATAATAAACAGCCACATCCCTGTCAGCAAAGCCTGTTCCCCAGCCTCCACTCAGTTTCCATGGTAACAAACCACTGTCATGTCTGGTAGGTGGTGCTAGGTTTTTTTTTTTTTTTTTTTTTTTTTAATCTGCACCACATTTATAATTTTCAGAGCAGAAAATATCTAAATTTGTTGAGTAATTGTTGTCTAAATGAAATGATGCCAAAGCAGTTACGCTGACATCCAGCAAGATTTTGAGAGATTGTGGTACTATGTGCAAGTAGGCCATGTTCAGTGCATCCTTATTCTGTCAGTTCAGGTAGTTTGAAGCCTCCTTAGCAGTTACTTACACAATACTTCTTCCAAAATCAGCCATCTATCTTCCATACAACTTTCTAAATTCTTAGAAAGCATTTTCAAGATTTTTCAAGGTTATTCTTAGAAAGAATTGCCATGAAAGAACCCTGCATTGTAGTGCCTGGTGCAACCCTCCCCCCAACAACAATCATTACACATTTCCTGGAGCAAGAAAGACTTCTGCACACAGACATTTTCAAACTACCACAGGACTCCCTTGTATCTAGTTTGTGAAAATTTGAAAATCTTCTGAGTCTCAGATCAATGATTCATAAAATTTCGAAATGTCCAATATTGAGTGCCACATTTGTTTAAATTCTCAACTTTGTCGAAGCAGTTTTTCAGTTTTGTTATTTTAAACACAAATGCCATTTGCATAAAACCACAACCAAATGATTTTCTTTATCTTACTCTGCTTTATGTTTCCATTAATGTACATTCTAGGGACTTTTTGGAATGCATGTTCCTTTACCTTTGTCTGGCTTTAAATGTCACAGTCAACCCAAGTGAAAACAATCAGAGTATCTATAATGAGAATAAAAGGGGAAAAAAAAGCATGACATATAGGATGATGGTCTTATAATTGACTGTGCTTTTGAAACATTGTTAGGCAACAGTTTTGTGAATGAATAACTTCAGGAAGCTGTTTTATCACCTTTTATATTCCATATCAAGATGACATTTAAGTGAATTTATGTAGTTTCCGTGAAACCTGAAAAGAACAGGATTCTATTTTAGCATGTATTATAAAGCACTAGCACCTCATGAATTAGCAGTGGTTAGACAAATTTGCTGTGTCATGGCCATCAGCATTAAGAACCACATTTAAGTTGGATTAATGCGAGTTGCGGACTTTAACACAAGAACGGTCAGGACTCCAGTACCCCTTTTAAATTTGTCAATGACAAACATGACATTTAAAAAGGCTACTTTGGCTAATTTTCAACAGCCTGGTAAATTCCAAGTCGAATAAGAGTTGACAAAAAAATAAATTAAAAAATCCTTGAGCAAAATTTCATTAAAATGTGGTACTTAGGGGTCAGTGTTCTAAATTATATCTTAATGCAAAAATATTAATCAGCAATTTATAATAGGCAAAAAACATTACTAACAGGAGCAATTCAACACTTTTCTTTGTCCCTTATTTGAAGTTGCATTAAAAGTCCAATAATAGTGCCAACTTTGCATTAGTTGGTAAGCTTAATGCAAAGTTGGCACAATTATTGGACTTTTAATGCAACTTTTAAAGCAACTTTGCATTATAAAACTATCATTATTTACAAAATGACACTTCATGACAACAGTTCTAAGTATTCATAAAGACTCCTTCATATTCATGCAGGTGTTATGTCATGTTTATGACAGTGTCAAGTCAGTCTTATGCACATCCCTTCAAATAAAGTGTTACCATACTTTTTTTTTTTTTTAATTTATGCAGGGACACTTATTGGTATACTTCACAAGGTCAACACTGCTAGATATGCAAATGACACACATAAAGTATGCAGGTTTCCATACAGCATATGTGATGTGGTTTTATTATCCTTGCACTGGGCAGTATTTACCCTTTAATTGACTTACTATAAATACATTTTGTAACTGTATTTTGTTTTAAGATTGAAGACTCAGTGTATAAATATCTGAAGGATCATGAGACATGGCGTTGCAGCAGAAGACCCATGCATCTGTTGTTTTAATAGAATGCTGACGGATGCAAATATCCACCTTCGGGTTGCAGCCCTTTTGGAATATTTCTTCAGCATTTTTCAAGGTTATTTTGGTCTTATCTTTGTGTGATGCTGATCACTGGCCTCATTCTGCTTGGAGGCCTTAAGGAACAAAACAGCATCGGGATATATAGATAGAGTACAACGCTTACTTACTTCAATGTGTTTTATTAAGTTGTTGGCTGTTGCATGTCCCATGTGTGGATGGTAGTTTCTCTCTCTCCCAAAAACATAAGCGTACTTCCAGCTGCTTGGTTTTGGGAGTTCGAGCTGGACTTTCAACAAACATGAGTTCTGGCAGTAAAGTTTCTTTAGAAATGACAAAGTCTGCTTGTCCAAAACAGGTTATGTACACAGTTTTATCTTTTCTACATTTAAATTACGTGACACTGTCATAGTCCAGAAACACATTTTGGAACAAGTACTCTACTTTATTATTTGTGCTGTAAGAATGGTGCTAGTTACTGTGTGAAGAATCCAGACTGATAGCTGCTGTGTCTCTCAGAGCATTAACTGTAGTAATGCATTTGTCACTTTCTGAATGCGAATCCGCTGCCTATGCACCCAATGTTCCCACGTTTTATGGGGTTGTTTTGCATTGTAGTAATTTGGATCAAGATGTTTGGCTTCAGTCAAGGCTTAATTTGTTTCTTTGAGCCTAAATGTTGCTGAATTTTAATTTCCCCATGCTAACAGGGACACAGGACAGACCATCAAATGATTTAGACTAACCCTACCGTAATAAAAGATCTGATTGGTCGGTAGTGTGTTTGTAGTTATTAATACAATCCATACAGCAAAAATAAATAAATGAATGATGAGACATTTTATTCAGCATTTGAGGTAGCAGTACATGGACGCAAAACATTTAAGACAGATTTAAAGCAATTCAAAAGTTAAAACCTGTATCCTTCAACCTTAAAAAAGATTCGACTTCACTGGATAATTGTGTTATTTAAAACTTTTTAAATAATTTACCCTGAAAGTTATTTTTGGGCCCTTTTTGAGTAAGCTTTAATTTATGAAATAGCATTCCTTGTAAATGTGCTGTCTGCACTTTTAGTCATAGAAAAGTGAATGAAATGTTTAGATTTACCTTACTTTATAGATACAGTTACATATTTTCTTGTTCAATTTATGATTCATAACAATAAGCATGGTCCATGCATGAATTCTGTTGAGTTCCCATTCTCACACTCCTCTCAGTTTCATATGTCACAAAGGAGGATTGGCTGTAAGCCCAAAGGGCAAAAGTGAGATTGAGAGATGTCCCTTTAAAAGCTCCAGCTGCAGTGCATTTTTGCATTCACCACCAGAGCCCATCTATCGTGCCTAACTGTCGACATAAATGTGCATATAAACATTTTGGAAGGGAGCATCAGACTGAATCACCATGAACTCCCATGGGACTTATTCCCGCAAAAAATTGCTTTGGATAATGAGCTATCTGCATTATTCATGACAATCTGACAGATCTGCCTCACAGTTACAGGGACTAATCATCACTTTAATATACCACATTAAGTTAGTATTCCAAACGAATGTTTTACATTGCAGAGCTGTATGCTAAAAAATGTCTCGCATTCAGGATCCTGGATTTTTTTTTTTTTTTTTTGTATTTCACTTCTAACATTTCAAGAGGCCACTCTCAACGATATCTCTATTTGAATAATCAAGAACAAAAAACAATATTTTTAGACAGTATTGTTGAACTGTAATCATAAGGGCAAAAGATGATTCTACTCATGTGACTACTCATGTGTTACAAAGCAGTGAAAATAGAATATATGTCCTTGAAGGCTTGTTCCACTGACAGCAAGGGTTGTAACCCAAGCAGATCTTACAAGCTGCAAATAAAACAAAAGCATACTCTGTAAGTATTTGGTGAAACATTTTATTACTAATTGAAACTGTGACCTAGGGTAGAAAGATGCATCTGTCATGTATTCAGTTGTGTCAGACTAAATGAAACAAATGAAAAGAAAACCTCATTAGCAATTATTTATACAACTTTGCCTCGTGGGTACATACTATGCTCTTATGAGTTATTTAATAAATATGTGTAAACTGATTGGATCATTGTGTGCCCAAAATCTATTTTTTTATTGTATCTGCTATGCAGCTCACTTCTTTGGTTGTGAAATTATCTCATAGTAAATGAAAGACCAGGAATAATTATTCAAGAAGCACACAATGATCCTATTTACCATACATCAGAAGCATAAAAATTCCTTGGGAGTTCAGTGCTCCTGAAGCAAGTTTATTAAGCCTCTAAAAAGTTTACATTTATGCAGCAATATAGAAACATTGAAATATATGACAAACATTAGAAAATACAAATAGAAAATCTCCTAAAAAACACTCAAGAGTGTGCTCAACTGCCCTTTTGCTCTTGCCTTATTTTAACATGTACACTACACATATTGTTGGGCACAGGTATGGGGAAAACAAAAAAGGACTGAACCATACACAGAATAAGAGGCTGAAAAAAAGTTCAATCCCTGAATGCTTAAACCATTTTCAGACGTAGTTCCTAGGATGGGAGGAATCACAGATGGAATACCCAGGATATCATTGGACAACGAAACTCTGGAATAGCAGTGTTCACTGTCTTTATCCACAGTTCTGTACAGGTTGCGTTAGGGAGGATGACTTAACCTCTTTGGAAAAGTGAAAGGCTGCGTTTTTGAAGAAACCCTGGATCCAAAGAAAATTTCAGTCTTCTGTTATGTATCCAGTGACTCTGTCCCATCCAAAAATAAACCTTATTTTCTTAGACTTATAAGCTTATCTGAGCTCCTGCAGAAAAGAACCTGGCAGAGTTATAGATTCCCCAGAAAGACATGTGTCTCTTGAGTATGTCTGATGTGAGACTGAACTGCTAATCCTGGGTGTGACATCATCATGCCTAGTATTTGTTCATGATCTTGTGAGTACGAAAATGTTTTAAGCTTCCACCTCAGTAGTCAGTAACTGCGATGGCTAATCAATACACCATCCAGGGTCAATTGACCAAAAGGTTAGTGACTTGTAATTCAGCTAAATATTTGTATTAAAATGATGTTTAATTTTCCCTTTTGCATTGCGAATTGGTGATTGAACATATACCGATTGTTGTTCTTAATGCACACACACACACACACACACACCCACACACACACACACACACACACACACACATATAAATGAATGTACATGGATGTGCATATTGTACATAATCATCAAAATAGAAAATTGTGTTTGATTCAAAATCTTTATACTTTAGTGAATGGTTTTAGTTTTTGTATCTTTTGTTTCACTAATGAAGGTAAAACCTTCATCATGAACTTCATCAAAGCGTAACACCTTCCCTTCAATCAGTGAAGGTCAGTTGCAGTCAGTGCTTAAGTATGGCCTTGGTCCCTTTATACTGTGTAGGGTTTTGTTCTTCTGTTGCTGAATGTGACTATTGGCAGTGATTGGTCCAAGAGACTCAATAATGTGTGTGCATAAGAATACACATGTGATAGCGCACCTTCCCTTTTCTCCACAGTGTGTTCAAAGAGGACAGACATTGGATGAGAATAAAGAAACAGATGAAATGCAGCTCTTCTCAACACAAATACATTTATTCAATTCTAAACTGCAGAATAAGCTATTTCAACTTGCAGGTGTATTTTGCTTAAGGTTCAAAATATACCATTGAGCTGGCTACTTCAAGTAACTTTACTACAAACACTTGTTTAAAATGCATGCTTCCACAAACTCAACCAGTCATATGGTCAGCTAAATGCATTGACACATCTAGATGTGGTGAAGACGACTTGCTGTAACATCAGAATGAGGACGAAAGGGATTTAAATTCATTTAAACATGATGTGGCTCTTGGTGCCAGAAAGGCTGGTGCACACAACTCTCTTTCAGGTATACCGAGAATTATCTGAAAAAAGCAAAAATATCGATTGAGTGCCTGTGGAAAAAAAAAATAATAATAATAATAATTAATAATAAAAAAATTTGCCCTGTCATTGTCAGATACAGCTTTAAAGAGACAATAGATATAACAAGAGGTTAAATTTTGAATTGTATGATGTTAGCAAGTTAATATGCTCAAAAATCTCTGATAAGTATCTTCGACTTCTTGTTGAATCTAGGCCATGTAGCACCTTAACAAATGAGCATTGAGTGAATATACAGCATATAGCTAATCCCACTCTTTTTCTCCTGCTACTCTTTTTCTGCATTATCTGAATTTATTGCGGCCATAATTTGAAATAGGTCACTCTCTCTACCATATGCTTAGCACCCTAATTGAACTATCCTGAACAAAGCCAGTGAAGAAGCTATTGCTGCTAGTATTATAGCTAACATAATTCATCTGATGTGCTCTCTTTGTTTGTCACTCCCACAGAAAATTCAGCTTTTGTGATTGGCTGTGTATCTTTCCAGGACAGAGCAATGAATGGCGATATTGCTGGAATCAAGTCTGTGTTTTCTGCTCTTCATTTTTACAGAAAGGACTCCAGAACTAGTGTTTCAGTTTTTCAATTCTATATTCTCTCTGTATTCTTATCCACAGTTTGATTCTCAACCTGAAATTGTTTCTGCTGGAAGTTTCCTTTCATTAACAAGGGAGAGGTTTCTCTCCACTGTCACCACATACTTGCTCAAGATAAGCGATATCTGCAAAGTCATTAGTTGGAAATATCTGGCTGGTCTTCTTTAAATTATCTTTGTACCCGTTGGCATTGCTTAATTAGTGGAATTTGACTGTGTTGTGTTATGGCTATCAATTTGATTGTATCATTTGACTGAATTAAACAAAAGTTGACTCCAACTATGTGTACAGTATATGTGCTATTCTGTCCAGTGCAAAAAGTAAGAATGCACATTTGCATATTTTTTACTCTCAAAATGTACTTTTATTATCAAGTCTGCAAAGACACACAAAACGCAAAGTTAAAAATAAAAATCACGCTTTAAAAGCATTCCAAAAAAATATTTTAAAAGAGTGAGGTATGGACTCAAAAACTTCTGATATTTTTATTTATTTGTTTTGTGTAATTTAACACCTAAATTGATGACTGAGAAATGCAAGAAATACAAGACATTGCTCATAGCTGATATTGTGTTTTTTCCTACGATGTTCATTTTTTTAATGTGAGCACAATATTCAGTTTTAAATATATGCATTGGTAAAGTAAATGAAAAAAAAAATGCTGCCATCAGCATGGAGCTGAACTGTAGCACTGTGTCAGACTTACATATGCGGCACTGCTGGGATGCTATATGCAAAGCAACTCTGCCCTAATGTTGGATGATATGCAAACACTAATCCTTGAGTCATGGAAACAGCACGTCATCTAACGCCAATGTTGTTGAAGCTTGGATGCTTCGTGACTGTGTGTCAACCCATCCATTTAGTGAAGAGTTTAGAGTTATGCAAGCACATTTGTCAGAGAACCTGTATAAATCTGATCCCAGACTGGTCGTTTTCTTACCTGACCTCTCCTGGATCTTCGGTAACCAACACATCTGTCTTGCAGCTGGCGATTGGGTTGATTGACAGTTCCACTGGTGGTACTACAAAGCTTTTACTGACTGGGAGCCACAACCCTTGACCCAAACTGTAGAATGATCTGTACAAACATAAAGTATGCAAATGTTACTTGAGTTCAAGTCAGATTAAAACATTTTGACAGAATGCGGGGTGTGGCAGTGGAATAGAGGCTAGAGCCGGTGACCCATGTACAAAGGCCTCAGTCCCACTGACCTTTGCTCCTGCCTCACTACCATCTTTTCTGTCATATGAAATCTAATATATAAAAAAAACATTTACAGAATAAACCAGCCAATAAAAAATTATTCGACCTATCTGATTGTATTGATGTAAAGTAGAATTGAACCTAGCTCAAAGCAAGGGTCAATAAGACATACATGAGTGATTTTGGTACATAAAATGAACTGGTTTGCACAGAATCATGACATGAACCCAAAAGAACACTTTTGAAGAAATTAATAAAATCAGAGATTGCAAGTCAGGCCTGTTTGCCACATTAAGGTCTGACCTCACAAATGAAATTACAAAAGTATGGTCACCAAATCCAATAGAGATACTCCTAGAACTTGTGTAAAAAAATTCCAAGAGAAGTTGGAGCTTTTTTAGCAGAGAATAGTGGGCCCTCAATTTGATATTTCCATGAATACACACAAGAAAATACTTAGGCAATATTATTAATCTCTTTTGAACTGTCATGAATACATTTTAGAAGATTAAAATATGTTAATTTTTACTGTATAAACAGATGATTGCACAACTGAATGGGTAGAAGAATCTAAAGGCTCATTTTCTTGTTTTCTTTTAAAAGGTATTCAAATCAGTGTACCAAAAAATGTTCATACTTAAAATAATATCAAGCTTAGCTTCTGGTGTAGCTCTTAACTCACTTGATTTGTATGGTTATGATGTTTCAAGCTAAATCACTACAAATTACTTATCTATTGCAAATCTTGCACGCATAAAAGGAATACTTTTTAATTAATCTGGATAAAGTTAAATGTTATATAAAATATAACAATGTATAAATTAATCTAATGGGTATTTGAAAAAAAAGAATGTTTTATCTTCATTTCCTCAGCAATTTTGGTTTAATTTGGGATCTAAGATTATTAAATACAAAATGAATAAAATAAAGCTCATTCCATTTACTTGTCACTTCACAAAAAAAACTGAAAATATGAATTATCTGAATGATTTGTCACACAAAAGTGGAAACTCAATTTTGTGGCACATTTGGCCACAAGACTGTGTCTGAACCATCAGGGGAAGCTGTAAAATAGTTCAGCATTGGTGTTATGCATGCTGATGTCTATATGTCAATATGATGCAAAAAAATGTTTTATCTTTCCTAGAAATATTTGATTTGTGCAAGTGACCAGATTCTGAGCCATAACTTGTAGCCATGTCAATGGCCACAAGAGATACTTGTACTTCACAAGCAGTAGAGAAAGCAGCTGATAATTTCTGTACTAAACAGTGAGGTTCACAAAAAAGGCCTAGAAAAGTCACCAAATGTTTTTAGGTGATTACTAAAGATGTGTTTATGATTTAAAATAAAAACATAATTAACAATTGTGAGCATACAAATTTTATTTTTTTGTATTATTACATTACATGCAAACCCGCCTTCCCAAAAAAACAATAAATTTGTTCTGAAGTCAATGAAGTCAGCATGCTCCCCTATGCCTCCATGTGATATCTCTGGTTTCTGTAGCTTTTACCCTCTATACGTCATCATACATGTTAGATTCAATGGTAATTCTATACCAAGTGTATATGATTAATAGGTTCACTTTTCCACTAATACATGAAGCTCCACTTCTGCCACCAGGGTTATAAAAATCACTAACTTAAGGAGAGAGACAAACTTGCAAACTCTGATAACATTCAAGGTACTGAGATTGCACTGCAGATGGGTCGCATTGGAACGCCAAAGAAGGATTGTTGTACCGTGATTCCTTTGTGTAAACTGAATTAAAACTAGCGAAAGACACCTTTGTGTGTTCAACAAATGAACAGGATATTATTTCGTTTCAAACCTCCCAATGAAAAACCTTCAACTTGCTGCCAATTTCCTGATTTGACTCAACAAGTTTGAATACACTTCACTCATCATAACCTCTGCTCAACATCTGACAGTTCAGATGTCAGAAGAACTTTTTTTTTTTTCTTTTTGGACTTATAAGTCCAATGCTTTTGTGGAGCTGCTACCTTGAGATCACAAGATGCTTTTATTTCTCACTGTTCAGGCAGCTCTGGTTTTACTGAAAGCCTGCCAACTGTGAATCTAATCCCTGTTTTGATAAACTTCCTCTCTTCACCGACATAGAGGAATGGCTTCATCCAGCTAAGGAGCATTGCAGCCTTCTCGCCTCCTACTCTAAACAGCACAGATATAAAACCAGTCCAACTTCAGACTAATGCAAGTTTCCACTATACTGCTGCAACTTAACTCACTTGCGTTGTTATCCGTACTGGTGTGTTCAAGGCCGAATGCGTTTTGCACTGCAACTGAAACTGTGTGTTTGGTTAGTGCCTGAGGTTTTGTGTGTGCTACCTGATCACGGACACATTCTGTAGCCTTTTACTGGCCGTGCAGGTGTAGAAAGGAGAGAGAGTTTCTGTCCAAAACACAGATTGTGAATTTAGTGCATCAGTTCTTATAATAGACTCCACCTGAACAACCATCTCTGCAAGGTCAGTGTAAAGTGAAGCAAGGCTATGGTGACAAAGAATTCCTCCTACCTACATAAAGAAGGTCTAGGGAGCATGAAATAGGAGTTCAATTTCTCTAAATCAGTACCCATCATCTTTTAGAATGTACACCGGTTTCTGTATTTTCGGGTGGGTTGGCTGGTTAAAAAAGAGCAGCTGGGCAACGGAGAATGGGTCCCTTGCCTTTTACACATGATGAAAAATGTCAAACACAATGACCCCATCAAGACTGCAGAGTGAAACAAAAAATGGCAGTAAAAGCATTTGAAATGAGGCCTTCCACAAGTTTTCCTTGGGCTATTCTGCAAAAACACAAAAAACCCACTGGCAAGACTTTTACTCCACCAATAAGGTGTCTGTCGTTGTCAGTACAGCTGTATTTATATGCATCTGCCAGCTACTTATCGGTATGCTCTGTCACACACATGCAAGTCACATGTCAAGAACATGACAACTGTGCAGTTATAGACTCACAGATGGCTAGCACAAGTCATATGATCAGGAAACGCACCGAGGCGTATAGGACTCACCTGAAGATTCTCTCTGGGGCCTGCGCTCCTGTAACTAGGTCGTAACCTTTCTCCAAGTTAGCATATGGCCAAGGACTTAATCGCAGGGAAACAAGGGGAAAAACAAATATTATTCATTTTAGTTTGCAGATTAGCTATGTCATTAAAAGTTTTTTTTTTTTTTTTTTCAAGCACAATAACTTAATATGAGCTAATGGTACCGATAGTCCTGATGCTTTAATAATTTGATTGAGTCTTGTTAAATGTATTGCTAGTGAAAGAGATGCATGGCTACATGAGCTACTATTTCTAGTTGAAACATTTAGACTAGCTATATAAATACACTATACATAAGAATTTTTCTGATGGTTTGCCTTTTTTTCATTTCTTTTGGTTGTGTTTTTATGATGCCGTTTGTTTTTTCTCTATATATTCTCTAACACTGTGGTACCCAAGCCTGGTCGTCAAGTACCATGCTTGGGCACTTGACGGCTGCCCTGCATGTTTAGGGGTCTACAGAAGCCTGAATGTGTTAGCAGGCTTCTGTAGCATTTGGTGGCTGCAGAGGAAGACATGTGATTACTTGAATCAGGTGAGCTGGAGCAGATACACATCTACAACAAGCAGAGCAAGGAGACTTGAGGCTCCAACAGACATCTGAAGCCTTCACAGAACAGTTGCATTGATACTGAGATTGAATTACACATAAATGGTTTTCATTTACAAAATACACAGCTTGTGAATGCTGTTGATTGCCCCTATTTTGTTCATTTAGCAGTATCAAAGTAAAGTTGAATAAGAACGCATGCCATCCTTTCCAGATTAGGCTACTATTTGTAGAAAACACTTTATAACAGTTTATCTGCTCATTTCACATAAACAGTTTTACACTACTTTAATTTGATCATCTGCATAAAATCCCAATAAAGCACACAATAGCTTGTGTTTCCTGGCTAATTTTCTTATATTCTGTATATATCTAACCATTGGGGCATTTCCAAATTGTGCCAGTCTTTCTCACTCTATAATGTTCGAAGGTACTTTATAACTCATTTCAATCTGACTAGAGATGACAAGTGATACTCTAAGACTTGCTATTTTTTTTATTATTATTACTGTAGTTTTGTCATAACTATACGTCTTAAATCAGGATCCTGCTAAAATATCTCACATTGTAAAGACGGTTTCATTTGTTGATGATCAATTATTTAAGTGCATTTCATCAAGTCTTCTGAAGGCATTAAGCACTGTATTCACAAACGTTTGAGATGGCATAATAACATTTCTATAATGATTTTCGTCTGCGATCAAAATGACCTACATTAGGCGCCTAATGAAGACAAGATGATACTTAATATCTTGGACAAAGGTTTCCTGTTTAGGATTAACCTCCGGCGTTTCTTTTGGAAAACAGTGAATGTAAAATTGATCAGCGATTGGACTGAAGCCAGGTGATGACAAGCAAAGCTGGAATAAAATGTGATTGCTGACTGGGAAAGGCAGCTAATTGTCGAGCAAGGTCAAAGTGGTTGCTTGTCTTTCTTTCCATCTGCTTGCCTTCTAAGGACTTACTTTCCATCTCATTCTTCAAGTACTCCCAGGCTGATATATTTAATTACGTGACACAACGTCCTTCCTACTTTCTTTGTACACTTGTTTCATTCTTGAAAATGATATTAACACTTTACATATGCCTTAGCATGTTTTAATCCATTAACTGCACATTCTTAGATTCCCGAAGGCCCTCTGCAAGTGCATACCCAGGTTTACCCTTGGGTTTTAAATTAGTCTAATATTGCAGCATAATATTGTAACATAATGGTACACAGATGTAAAACTTCCTTTTCATTAGAAAATTCCATAAATATATCAAGAAAGGTAGTCTTGAAATATTAGATAAAGGTAATAAAATATGCCAATAGAGCTGAGGTTATGGATTTTGAAATAATTTCTATGGGTGTTCAAGCAGAAGCAAATCTTCAGATGTAAGAGAAAGGAGCAAACGTGTCTTACCCTTCGTTGCGACTCCAGTCACTGCGAACACAAAGGTGTTTATGGACAGGGTCAGGGGAATAACCCTCATGACAGCTACAATCTCCTGTGGTACAAAGAAGAGGATAAAATACAGAGGCAAACTTTTTTTTTTCTCCTTACTGAGGGAATTTACTGCCATTTAATTTGGCCTAGGCTCCCTTATTCATTGAAGATGTATTAACCAACTAGTGGGTGGTACATATATTGTACAGCTCATTTTCTTCACTGAGGTAAAAATGAAGTTCATTTGCTTTGGAACCGGGGTCAGTTGAAATGTTTACCTATATGCAGTGGATATGCTGTTGTGTTGTGTTGAAACAAGCCATTATATGTTTCCACAGCTGATTGGTTGTTTAACTACGACATTACATTTAAGATTTTGCCAAGATTTTTTTAATATTTGCCTTACTTCCACACACAGAGCCCCTGAGAGGTTCTCCTGCCCACAGCACCAAAAGTGGTAATACATGGTTTGATGACCAGCATCGCTTTCCTTTGGTTTACCAGCAAACTCACATGATCTCAATACCACAGACAAGTTATGGATTTAAAAAAACATTTTTTAGATTAACATAGACACTGGACAGAACAAAGTGGATAAGCTGAAGGCCACTGATGAGAAAAAACTATGTTTTCATAACCCCACAGCAGAAACACAGGGCAGGCATGTCTGTCTGAATAGGTGAACCAATTTTTGCAAAATGTGCCCCAGCTAAGTCTAGAGAATTAGAGGTAGACAACCTACTTTTCAGTAAAACAATATTTCAGTGTTTTCTCAATAAGTTTTAACAATTATGAGAAACAACTTTGTTCAGCCAGTCTTATAGGGTTCTTTTTAGTTGCATTTATTATTATTTCTTATCAGCTCTTAGTCATAATCATCAAAATGAACAGAAACTTAAAATATATCAATATTATAACGGAAGAGTTTCTGGAACTGTATTGCAGAAACATTTCAAAGAAATTCTACTTTATTGAGCTGCACCTGCATATATTTAAAAAAAAGAGTGAAACCCGAAGCTTTATGAGAAGGATGTCTACAGAAATACCTTGTATTGCTTCAAAGTCATAAGCCTTACCTGAGCAGCATCTATACATGTTTCCATTTTTCTCAGAGATGCGCTAAGGACAGTGGATGTTATTTACTATGAATATCAACAACCAAAGTTGTAGAACTGTCACACCGGCTTGTTGTGAGGCTACAGAGATGGCCAATTAAACAGATTCCAAAGCAACAATGTCAAAGCAATAATAGTATGCTTAGCTTTATATAGGGATGTTGCTCAGCTCATCTTTGATGCCAAGAGTAAATTCCAGGCAGATGGACACACAATATAAAAGCAAGATGAATCTCTCCAGCAGCTGCCTCCTGCTCACAGACAAATACATAAAGACTGCATGTGCCTCACGCTGTAACTTGACGAATGCTATCGTGAAATCTTAAGACCCCATATGAAACACCCTTATGCTGACTATTTGTTCACAGCACCGTAAAATCAGTTTATTAATTTACTGACTGAATTCATAGGTTTCAAATGAAAGTGAAACCTATGAAGGAGAAGCAACAGCCATGTTTACTTATTCCTGGGTGCTTAATGCCGTGTTTCTAAATGAGGAGCAAGACCTCTGAAGATATTTTCCTTTCAAAACATAACGGAGATTTGGTAAAATCAAAAAGAGTTAAAAAAAAACAACAAAAAACAAATAATACTTCATAAACAGACTTTTAAGATTAAAGAATGTCCTGTAAAAGAAATTACGTAACTATTACCAACTAAAGATAGAATGATGTCTCTTTACGACTATGATTAAAGCTACTACAAAATAAGTGTCTCTTTATCAAGTGAGTGATTTATTTCGAGAGACTCATGATTCACACAGACATAAAAAACTGTGCATGTAAGATTAGCAGCAGGGTAGCTACACTAATTTCACAACATAAGCTAATATATTAAAATGAGTATTTACTGACATTTACACATTTAAATGGGATAAAAATAAGAACTGTTCTAATCACAGCTACTAACTGCCTTTGTTGAACACAACAAAACTTGGTCTGCAATGTGAAAAATGGACGTGCTCGCACAGTATTAAGAATAGCAAATTTCCCATATGTTTCTTTTAAGACAACATATTTTCTAAAAGTTGTAATCCTCGTAGAAAGAACACACATCACCTATGAATTCTTGAGTTTTGACTTTCAGATGATCTGCCTTGCACTTTCCAAACTGTGTCACTATGCAAACTTTTAGTGTGAAAGCTGCACACTCTGCTACCAGCTTGTGAAATTGTTTAACTCTAACCTCAAGTGTAACAGAACCATCAACCACTGATTTCACCATTTTATAATTTATTAAATATAAAAGTTCATGAAAACATTAATATTATTCCAAAACCCTTAAATGCATGCAAAATATATAAACATTTAGATGTTAAGGGGGTGCTCTTTGTTTTTGTCACAACTGCAGATGGTAGTTGAGCTGAGGACACTATTAGAAGTACTTGTCTTTACACAACTAAATGCGTAAGCTGTAAAGCTGCCAAGGGACATGTTCTATACACCTTCTCCACCTTGTTTCAGATGAGGTGCGCTAGCCTGGAAGCACTTTCCTACTCTAATCCGAAACAGACCTTGCAAGTAATCAGTGAAGTGCGGCTCTTTCTTCACTGCAAAACACATTTAGGTTGGGATCAAGCAATTAACAGGAAGATTTATGCCTGGCTGATTACACAGCCTGCTGAGTTAACCTTTAACCAAAGTCAGGCGCATGTGTTTGACCTGTCAGTCTTTTTGCATGAAAACGTGCTGTTCAGGTACATAAAGATTGATTTTGTAGTTGAGATGCAAAGCAAATTTTATTGTTTACTTGGCTCAAATAAGCCCAGTGAGTGTGACAGGGGGTTAAAACAGATCCTTTGTGCAGAGTTTTGTAATAAAAACTTGACAAGCGCTTTTTTGGATACTATTACAGACCATTTGAATCAATGGTTAATTTCGTAAAAGATAAATGGTAAGAGTTTTTTGTTTGTTTGTTTTTTTTTAATTTTGTTAGCCATTATGTGTATAATTTTTTTTTTTATTTGTGTGCACAAAATCTATATTTAGTAAATCAGCTGGACTGATAGGAATCAGAAAAACAATTACAAAACAATCTGCTCTTTAAGAATCAGAAAACCTTAATTCAAAGATTTTATTAGTGCTATTTAATTTTTGTTTCAGGGCTTTGTAAAATAAATATTCCTAACTGTTTCCAATTAGCTATTTTCATGCCGTTTTGATTTGTGAATAGGTAAGGTGCTTGTTTATGAAGCTTCCACAGCATGAGTTAATTTAAGAATTTAAAAGATATGGCTACTACATCTTCTAGTTTACATTAGAGACACATACTCACCTGTGATTTCAAATCACCATTAGATGAGCAACACTGTACAATTGTCCTTATCCAGACCATCTAACACTGTAGGGATACACATACCCAGATAGTGCAGATGGGAACAGTAAGATGATTTATGCGGACTAACAGAACATCGCCAATAAGTTCAGTCTCCCCATTTTAGCTCCTTTCTCCAGTCTCTCACATCAACGTTCCCTCTGTTCTAAATTAAGAGGCCAAAGCAGTTAAACAGAGGCAATCAATCGAGAGCACAAAGCAACTCCGTTTCACATCATGCTGGAAATGATGTTCGTCACCGTAATAATTTCTTTATCTCTTTCTGGCTGCGTGGATGATTTTCACATTTCAAGGTTCACAGTGTTGGCAGAGAAAAGATTTATTGTTGGACTGATGCCTATTTGTGCTTGTAATAATATTTCCAGGAAGAGAAGTAATTCTTCTTAAAGAACTTGGGTGGATTTAATAAGTGTTTTCCCCCAGGAATGTCTGCACAGCACACATGTGTTGGTACACGTGTATGCAATGTGTTCAGGTGGCCAGCTAAAGCAGTTGATAAGGTCAGTTCAGTTTTATATGTGGAATCCTTTTCAAAAGTTTAAATACCCTTTAAACCTCTTCACGTCTATGCACGTTTTTGTACAAATAAAAGTCTAAGAATGTGTCGTTCTATCCATCCCTCCTGGGTTTTTACTTTGTAAAACCAATTTATGTTGCAATTACAAGTGCACGTTTGAGGGGGTCATCCATATAAGCTTTACATATCTGGAATTAGAATTTATTTATTTATTTTTTTGGCTTTGCAAATTGCTCAATCTCAATTGTGTTTTGACAGAACTTTTGTCTGATTGTCTGTGAATCATGTGTCTTGCCACAAATTCTCAACTGGATTCAAGACTGGGCAATACAGCACATTAATATGCTTTGATGTAGTATTCCCATGGCTTGTAGGACACTGCAGAAAACCCTCCTTTTAGTGCCTTTTCAACAATGGCCATTCATCCATAAAGAGTGAAAGTTAAATAGTTGTCTGGTGCCAGATTCACTCACTTAAGCTGTGGATGTCTGCAGCTCCTCCAAAGGTGCCTGGGGCTGCTTCTGTGATCACTGCTCTCTCTCCTAACGACCATGCCTTGGTACATTTGTAGTTGTGCCACCGTCCTTTTATTTCTAGATTTTGGATTTTCAATGAAACCTTTAGTATCGGGATGTTCCATTATCATCACTCTATTAGTAATGAAAAATCTCGAACCTTGAATTTAAGATTATTTTTTGCTTTATTGACTGCAAAAATTGCAACATGTATCTAAAAGTAAATTGCTTTGTCAACTACTTCCAGTGACACTTTTCTTGCATTCAGACAAGAATTATTGCATTATTAGTCACCCAATTATGGACAGCCAGGGTTTGAGCAGACAGCAGAAACAATTGCATCATCTCTGTATGCTGACCTCCACACTGGCAGGTGAATTATGGAGTGAATGTGGAGGAAAAGAGGACTGATTATCAGGTCATAGTGATACAGCGACAGGTAGTCAACAGTGCCTGTCAGCAGGCTTGACAATGAGGCATAAAAAGGGGGGCAAATGATGGAGAAGCTGGTAGAGAACCTACTGAAACACATCCCTGCTTGTGATTATAGAGGCCAGAGGATGTATGTCTGCAGGCTGGCACCTCTTTGAAAACTGGCCAACTTGACAGGCCTAAAGGCCAACCTATTTAACTTCAGAGCAGTTTGTAGAGAGTGCAGAGAACTTTCTGTTGTTTTATTTATTTGCTATATAAAACATGTTTTTTTTGCTGATTGAAACGTGAATCCCATTTCAATCAGCAGGATTTGCTTGTACGCATTTTCATTATGTAAAATTCTCAACGTTTGAGACAGAACTTTGCAACTACACAAACTAGGCAACGCAGGAATGATGACTATTAAAGGAGCTGCGATTCCATTACATTGTATTGAATTAAATAACTGACTGTACATACAGCTCATTTCAAAACATTCATAGGCACCAAAGGGGGTGGTGAAATTCACCCCCCATTATTACACCCCTGATCCAGAGGCAGTAATAAACCTGTAAATTTCTCTGAACCGCAGGAAGTAACTCTAGATTGCAGAAAAAATGAGACGCACAATGCGAGTATACAAATCCAGAAAGCAGCAGCAGCTGTTCAGTATGTGGATTCACACTGAACAGAGACATGTGTCATCCTTTAGTGTCAATCTAATCTGAGAAATATGCTAATCAGCGCAATCTGATGCAGAAAATAACATGCTGAGGATGGCCCACAACAACTTCGCCTGTGTTTGAAGCACTGAATGTATTTGGACAACTCAGCTCTGGGGAAATCCTCTGCAGGTGAAGGCTGCAAGTTGTACGCTACAGTTCTTCGCTTCCATAATCACAGCACTATGTGTTGAAATCTCAAAGGTCTGTGGTTTTAAAAGACTGCCTTTTATAATGTAAAAACACAAAATAAGCCATAAGGAGGCAGGTGGGTCAGTGGTTGATTGTTTATTTTGGAACTATGAGTGTTAAACGGACGGCGGAGTCCGGCGACAACAGGCACTTAAATTCCGTAACAAAAGTATGTTTTTTTTTTCAAAATCTCTTTCTCTTCCTTACTGTTTATTCAATGTGACATGCTGTTCTTATTTTTTTTTCTTTAATTATGTAAAGCACCTTGAAATGCCTTGCTGCTGAAATGTGCTATGCAAATAAAATTTGATTGATTGATGAGGTGATTAAGTGCTAATGTGTTTTATCTCCAAAATAAAACATTTGTAAACCACTTCTGAATTTTCTTTCCCATGGTCTAAGCTTTAACCTTTTTGTCTTAATTCCTTACCCAGGAAAATACACCGCTTGTTTTTATAATTTGACAAAAGATTTTAAAAAAGTTTCAGGGGCGATTTTGCAAGACAAATTACTGAGCTGTATTGTGTGGTCCTTTAACCAACAGTTTTAATTTCCTGGTGTTGTCGTTACCAGGTTTAGCATGTACCTAGATCAGATCAGAAGTATTTTGATCACTCAGCAAGAAATGAACGAGACTAGTGATTTCAATTTCATCCTTCCAGTCCAACCCACATGTACAGCAGGTATGTTTTTGCTTCATTTTGTTGTGTTTAATGCAGCAAAAGCAATCATTTGACATTTTACTCTGTAACAAATGACACAATTCACCACAATATTAAATATTTAGAACATTTTCATTGTGTGTGTGTGAGTGTTCCGTTGAGCATTTAAAAGGACATGTCCTGTAATGGAAATCTTTTTTAAGAGCACGTTTGGCACATTGGTGAACCGTTATTCACTAAGGACAACAACAATACTTAAGAGCAATCACTGATTACATAATCTAGCTTGGGATAAGGACAGATGAAAGGAGAAATAAAAGGACAGTGACAGGAAGACAGCAGCTCTTACAAAGTAAACATTTTGAATGCAGTGAGGGCTGGATAAATGACTCAAAAATCGAGTTACAACCTTTAATGATTTCACATTGCAGCGACGTGCAGGGACTAATGAACTGCAGTTGGACGCACTCTTGTCTCTACACATCCGGAATCTCCAAACACATATGTGCCAATTCCATCTTTGGCATTGTTGTGTGTACCGACTGGGCTGGGAGTCTGGGCCTCTAATACATTATGCATCAGCCCTCAGCATGTCCTTGACTTAGGTTACATAAATTTCACATACATTACAGATGTAATCCATTCTAATGAGCTTAGATTTTATCCAGTCGGGCAGGGAAAAAAAAAAAAAAAAACACTGGGGAAACAGACCACTCAAGGTAAGATAAATATCATCAAGCTGCCTGCTCAGCTTTTGCTGGGACGGTTTTAATGTCACTAGGTGCAAAGCGTTCTGTGCTGAATGTGTACATACTGGAGCTGGTGGTTGTTTACAGAGACGCGGCGAAATACATTGCGAGTTCTGCTTACGCAGTGTGTGTGCTGGAGCCTGGCTGTCGCTCCAAGGATAGACAGAGGACCTTAATAGGACTGTTACATTTACCTAAAGTACCACCAGAAAAAATACAAAAATAAAACAACAAACAAAAAAATGCTTTCTTAAAATGTACATTTTAGGAAAATGTACATTGCTGTATATTTTCTTAAAATGTACAGCAATGTATACATAAAATATACATTGCTGCTTGTATTATTTTAGATTTATTGCAAGTCAGATATGAAATGTTACCAATGGGACATCATTCAAAACGTTTTACTTATATAAGGTAAGTAGATTTTGTAATAGTCCTAGGCCGCCTTTTTCCACTCTGCTACTTTCTTCTTTTACTACCCTCCAATTTGTATTATTTGTTGTTTTTTAAACTGTTAACTTATGTCTTCTGCTTTATTTTCTTATAGAAGCTATGTCTGGTCTGGCGTGCTGTTTGCCTGTCACACCTTCCTGGAGGGTGACATCAGCTGAGAAAAATGCTGTCAACAACAAAACATTTCCCTCCTCCTGGTATTAACATATAAAGTATTTCTCCATCAGTTCTTTCGTTTCGATTTTGTCTGTTCTGTTTGCTGGCAAAACAAATGTGGTCATACCAGGTTCTACTGGAGGTTTCTTCCTGTTGAAGAGGAGTTGGTAACATTTTATTTGAAGGGGGTTGAATAAGACTGTCATGACACTGTCATAAACATGACATAACTCCTGTCATGAACACCAATAAGCCTTCATGAATATTTATGACTGTTGTCATAAAGCGTCATTCGGTAAATTATGACACTTTTAATACAAAGCTGACATTATTCAAAATGTCTTTGTTATGACAACTTGAGATTAACCAAGAAATCATTATTGATATAAATTTGTTATAAAAAAATTACTGATTGCACTTTAAAAATTAGGTATCTTTATGTTATTAAAGGTAAAGTTTAAACAGTAATGATTTCTTGGTTAATGTCAAGTTGTCATAATAAAGACATTTTGAATAATGTCAACTTTGTATTAAAAGTGTCATAATATACCGAATGACGCTTTATGACATCAGTCATAAATATTCATGAAGGCTTATTCATGTTCATGACAGGTGTTATGTCATCTTTATGACGGTGTCATGACAGTCTTATTCACCCACCTTCAAATAAAGTGTTACCGAGGAGTTTTGCTCATTCTCGTCCAGGAGTGAATGCTACAGTCAGTGACTCTTTACAATCAGCTGGGTTTCCTTAGAACAATTTTTAAGCTAATGTCTACAATGAACTGAACTTGATGCACTGATTAACAACTAGGGCGTAATGTATGTAGGATTAAATTGAAATTACTTTTTGTAACATGCACCAAAATGACATTTGTTGTGAATTTGCGCCTTTATAAATCTGCTGAATTAAAGCGTACAAAGACAAGTATGACACTTGCAGATGGCTACTGAAATTAGTGGTTGAATGCTTTAGTTTATATTTATGCATCAAAATGAAAATATCAATAATAAAATGGTATAGACGTAATTCATTTTGCTCAAAATAGAGACTGTTAAAGTTTTCATACAGTTAGAAACTCATACCGGCTCACAGAAATCATTCACTACTCTGTGGAGGAGAAAGAGCCTGTGTTTATGTTGAATGAGAATGTGTTGGGTTGTGTGAACCAACCTGTCTCCTGGTCACAAATCTGCTCACAGGGCTCAGTGGTCCTTTGGCCACAGTAGTCATGGACCCACTGCGTTGATGAATTGGTCTGATAGTAAAGCGTTAGCTTAGCTGGATTTAGCCAGTTGGAGACATCCAGGAAGCTGCCCATGCTCACCACAAAACTGCTTCCTGGAATACAACAAATAATAGATTCATTTAATTTCACATATGCAAAAGACATATTCTGAAAAAAAATCTGAAATAGCCAAAGAGAATTTGACTGATTGGTGTGTTTTAAAAGCTTCTTTCGCCATTCCACTGAACAATCAATTGGGGAAGAAGCTAATTCTTTTGTTTTCACTGTAATTTTATTTTCCATCCTGACTGGACTGAATTTCAATGAGAAAATTAAGACCCATAATGTGCGTATCGATGGGATTTCCTTGGTAATTGCAGCACATGGGATACAAGGGTTTCACAAGTCAATCAGTGAATGCTATTCTCCAAGACGCTGACTTACCTTTCTTTCTTACAGCTTTCAGACCAATCGTTATACTCTGATCACTGAACAAGACTATTCCTAATTGATGCCAATGAGTTTCAGTTCCACAGGGAGCAGTGAGGGGATTGTGCTTTAGCCCTCTAGTTAAAGTCTTAGGCAGCTGTACTGAGAGTATCAATAACCAGAAAATTAAAACCACTGGCAGGTAGGGTAAATAAAACGTGGACTCCAGTTTAAAATAAACAACCTTCAACAAGGGAACCTCTGGTCTGAGTATTTTGGATTGATGAATGTCCCCTTTGATTGTGTTAATTCTCTACTGAAGACAACCCACATCCCTCTACTTTGCAATAACCTCCTTGATAACAGTGGGCGCTTCCAAGAGGACAATGTGCTCTGCTGCTCTGCGTAAACTGCTGAGAAACAGCTTGTAGAGCAAAAAGCCAAAGAGCTCTGACTAAGTCTGCAAATTCCCTAGATCATGATCTGATGCAACGTCCGTGGAATGAACTGGACCAGAGCAACAGATGCCTCAAACTACAACCCACAGGAATAAAACAAAAAATCAGCTGTCAGTGACCTGGTCCTGGTAACCAAATCAGACAGACTTGACGTCAGTGGTGTTTATTGCAATTTAAATGACTTTAAAATTCACAAAGTGGGGATCATCATGTAGTATTTTTATTTATTTATTTTTTAATCTTCCAACTTTGGTGTGACTGGGCCATTCCGACACACCGATGCGCTGTCATCTAAAGGTTCTACTACATCTCTAGCTTTTTGTTTGGAGTTGTTTTTGTGCTGAAAAGCAAACCTTAACTCCGGTCTGTAGTCATTCACACTGTTTTTTTCTTCCGATTGCCATTTAGCTCCATCAAAGTTGTGATCAGGGTGGTTGTGCAGCATTAATTTTCCCCCACATGTAACATGTTGCTATTGAGCATTCACATCTGATTAGAACAACTTCTTCCACATGTCTGGCTTGTGGTCAGTTTTAGACCAGACTGCCGACAACTTTGAGTTTCTTCTCACTGTTGTTCCATTGAGGCCTGACCTTTAGTTGTTCTGTCAGCAGAGTCTCCCACCTGAACTCCTCCACAGTTACCACATGCCTCCTGTCTCCCTCTCTGCTTAATTTGCTCCTTATGTGACCTGTTAGTTTAAATGGAAGGACGACTCTGTAGACTCTCAGATGTTTCATTCTCTTTTCCTCTTTAACTGATTGTCTTGACTTTATTTTGCAAAAAGTTGAATGTAAAATTTTTCTGATTTTATCTTGGAAAAAAAAAAAAAAACTTTTAAAACTAAGCATTCATTTCTGTTTCTGTTGATCATTGATTATGACACACAAGCCATGGGTAGATATCACATGTATGTCAATTTTCAGTGACAACACTGTGAAGTGCATTGTGGATTTATACTTTCCAAGGAATTAGGGATATTGCTGCTGCTTTTAAAAGAATAAAGTACCCCACAGAAGCAGGAGTCAGCTATATACTCTCCAGAACAGACTCTTAAAGTAATCTGCTGGGTCAGACCGAGTACAGGCGACCAAACTGATACCCATTCCTGCAAGAAGGCAGTTTAGCTAAAATCTCCACTGAGAGAACAGATAAACTTAAAGTTCTCCACCCACACAGTGGAGCTGCAATTGTAACATCACTGCTTCTTTTCTCTTGGATGTAAAAAGAAAACACTTAAGCAGTAGGAGGATTGCTTATTTTGCAGTGCACATTTTCTATTCTTAGTCTTCCTTAGACTTTCTCAATTGAGAAAAGAAAAACTGAAGAGTTAGTCTGTGAAATAAATATTTTTAAAGTGTGAATTTATTGTGAATGCAATGCTTCAGAAGTGCATATGCTGTCTTTTTTTTTTTTTTTTGTCTTGGATGCATCACCTCCAACACCAATGTTGGAGGTGATGTTTGACTGAAGCATCAATAATTTGGAATAATTATTTTTAACAGACATTCTATGTTGGAACTCTGATGTTTATCAACAAGAGTGAGTAGCTGAGATTATGAGAAGAAAACGAAAAAAAGATTTACAAACATATTTAGCAGCACCTGCACTAAAGACTGCAGTAACATAATGTCACACTCCAAATAAGTTTCCTAACTAGCTTTGGGAGACATTTTTCTCCCCATTCACTCTCGTCTGGCACATCTCCGGTTTTTCTGGAGAGAGTCGTTTCTCCACAATTAGTCCATTTGACAGCGAGCGCATGAGATTGACTACACTCATGTAAAAAAAAAACAAAAAAAAACATTGTTTTTTATATATATAAAAGTTACAACCTGCACCTTTAATACCTAGCCCATATTTTATGAAATAATCTCATGTAATGTTATACTGTTACACCTTTCTAAAGGGAAACACTAAATTTATTTTAAAACCAGTCTTTGACTAATCTAAATCGAATCCACTGTGTTGATTTCATGTCCACAGACGCTAACAGAGCCATCAAGTCTGGAAGATTGTGAGCAGCATTAATGCATGATGTATTTACAGGCAGGTTTATATTTTGCTTTAAAACAAAAGTTGATTTCTAGCCTAGTTTAGTATATGTCAGTCTATAGTCTTGATTCACATGCAAGGCAGACTGCCACAAAAACAATTAGAAAAAGTCTATTATATTTCAAACACATCAGTTGAATGACTGAAAATATCTGTTATTGGTTGAGGCAGTGAATAATTTTATTTTTTTCCCCATTGCTTTTTGCACACTAGTTTATTTTTTCCAATATTAGCTGGGGGGTTTTTTTCTAGTAAAGGCTTTTATTTCTCTTGAATCGTTGGAAATCTATTGTTCTTCATTGACCGTAGCCAAAAGCTTTTGAATGTTGTGATAAGGTTGTTCAGTTTGTGTTTATCACTTGCACCTTATTGTTATTTCTGATTCATTTAATCTTTCTATAGTTGGTCATAATGTTTCACAATTGAGGGTGTCAAGATTTTAATTAAATTCCTTTAAAAAAGCAAAACAACAACAACAAAAAAATAAATAAAACAGAGAAGTGTCAGATGTAAGTTTAAAGTAATCTTTTAAATTTACAACAGGACTGTTCCTACTACAAGCAATGTTATTGTTTTAGAATGACCCAGCTAAAGTGCACATATGAATCCAACAGAGAATTTGTGGATGAAGCTTAGAATTGACAAGAAGACCTTTCAAACTTGAACCTAATCAGTAAACATAGCGGTAAGACCAGAAACATGCAAAAAAAAAAGAAAAAAAAAAAGTTAAATAAATATAAGAAGGGTCTGAGTGCTGTAAAGCTAATAAAGATGTTTCTACTGATTATTGAGAAGGGTATAAATAATATCAAGCATGCTATTAAAAAAAAGTAAATAAATATATTTCTCAAATCAATGTCTTTCACATAGTTTTATCTTTTGAGAGCTGCCTAACTGGTTTGTAATCGCTGAGACACACTCATAACTAACAGCATCACTGTTTACAATTTTGCTCTCAGTGAAATGGTTCTTTCAAAGTTTTGTTTTAAAGAATCTCAACTGTATTTGATCATCTAAAATTGCTTTGACTAGTCAAACAGGAAACAAACAATTCTGACATAAATTGCAGAATCTGAAGGACCTTTTTAAGAGAAGATTTTCAATGCCCTTTTGGCAAAGGGACCACCATAGAAAGAAAAAATAATAATAATAACGGAAACTGCAAATATTCAAGCTGGAGCCTTTTTACATACCGTTTGTGATTTGTGAAGCCTTTATTTTATTTGCAAATTTAAAAATAAATTCTTAAAACTCTATTTTCTGATATGTCTTTTAGAACTGAATGTAGTCTTTCACCAATTACATTTTTTTTCCACACATATCTAAAAATGCACAATGACTTGGTTTCTACATCTTTTCACTAGTCAGCTAAGCTTTAATGTGTGACTTGTACTTACCATCTGCAACAAAATGCTCTGGCACATGGAGAGTAACCTTGACAGTAAGAGGGCAGGAGTCCTGTGTAGCATAGACAATGGCGATGACACACGTGCTGATGGTAATCAGTGTCAGGGTGACCTTATTCAGGGGACTTTGTGAGTGGCCTAAAGGTACAGACAGAGAGAGAAACAGAAAGAAAAATTAAGGGAAATATGGGTTTAGTGTTTTTTTTTTTTTTAAAGATGGAAAAAATGTTTTTAATTCTGCATTTTTAGCAGGTGAAAAGAACATTACACAAATCTACATACGATCAATTTCTTTTTCAACTGAAAAGGAAATTAATTTCATGTCTGTCTTGCAATACCAGCCATGACTCATATTATGACGTACGTATGTGGTGCATTGCCGAGGACGCCACAGCTTCTGAACAATAGTCTAGAATTATTTCCAAGTGTGATAAATTATTTTATCGCCAGTGACAGGGTTATAGATTGGTAGTTACTGTGTCACTTTGGCTCTGTCAGGCGTCGTATTTCCAAGCTGGAGGATAGGGAATGAAATTAGCCGCTTAACCTCTGCCTGCTAATATCTATCATGGGACAGAACGTGATGGTTTAAAAACAGGTTTACTAGAATCTCACTGTGGTGGCTAGGAAGTCTGAACTATTGCAACATTTATCTCTTAATGATAAATGTTGAGTTTGTGTTACTCTAAAAGAATAGTTCAAAATCTGAAATGTTGATAGCTTATGAAATTATGTTCAAACTAACAATGGTTAAAATTATGTTTGTAATACTGTCCATTAGAAAGAAAAAAAATAATAATTTAAACTCATTGAATTAGTGACACATCAAAGAGATCTATTAAAAAAAATAATAATATAAATGACCAATTAAATTTACAATGACGGAAACCTTGACAGAAGTCCAGAGGTAGTAAAGTGCAGCACAAGGTTAAAACTGTGGAGACAAATTTAAGATTACAGAAACAACAGCTGGCTCCATCAGAGGAGGAAGTGCAGTTAATCCTTCGGGGTCGGGGCTCTGTCAGTGAGGTTCTGAAGGGGTCCCTCACTTACCGTAAAAGCTTACTGAGTGGAGTAAAGAATGTATGCTCACGGCGGCAAACACTTCCGACGTGGGCAAAAACCAAACACGTTTATTCTCTCAAACACTCAGTAAGCCATTCAGGAATGCAAAAACTAACGTATTAAGGGTTGACGAGGAAAAAAGCTGTTTGATTTAAAATGCATTTATCATTATTTAATGAACACTTAATTCCCACATCAAAGTATTTTCTACAATGTCTTTAATCCGTTGAATATGAAAGCTAATTAAGTAATGAATGTAATCATTTATTTTACTTTGTGTGTTAAGTCAAATTAGTGTTTATTTATTTTTTTTTATAAAAAAGTGAAGTGATAAATCGTAATAAATATTAATACATGAATAATAAACACAACCAGGTAATAAAACCTGGATTTTTAACGCAATATTGTTATACAACACAATCTTGTTGAAGCATACCAAAGGTAAAAAAAAAAACAAAAAAAAAAACAAAAAGGAAATTAATTTTGCATTACTTGGATGACATCCCAAAAGGTACGAAAATTAAGCATCACCTGGCATTATTGAACATTATAGCAGATGAGCAAATATGATTTTAGTTTAGTTAGATTGTAAAAGGATTAGAGTGCATTTGAGTTAAATCCGTTATATTTAGGCAATAGTTTTGCACCAACCATCACCATGCTATTAATCAAAAATGATTGCCTGGTTACCATTTTTGTATTAGTATTGTATTAGTGAGTGATGCAGCAGTTAACATTGTTGGGACTTAGCAGTCACGTCAAGGAAATATATTACCCAGAGTCTATGTTTAATCAGCAACTCAAAATGACCACTGAAGAATTTTAGTAATAAAATGCTCCCATTTCAGCATTAATAGGTCCTCTTTACAAACTGCTTCCTTGCATTTAAGTGTTGCTAAATTTTGTTAAACTCCACCCAAGGTTTCCACATGTGGCTCAAACCTCTTTATACAACAGTAAAAAAAAACAAAAAAAAAAAACAAAACACAAGTAGACATATTTTTAAAGTAGATGTTTAATTAAAACCTTGCAAATGAATAGAAAGAATACCAAGAAAAATACTAACTGGCATGAACAAAATAAATCTGATCAGCTCCCTCATGTGAGATCAGAAATTAGTATTTAATCATGCATAGGTGATCCTACTTATTTTTCAGAGAAGTTCATAAACAACATCACCATGTTTCCATACATTTTTCAGGTTAAACAAGGGAAAATGTGCTTGTAAAGGAAATATATGCAGGGTTTGCCACAGCTAATTAGCTGCATTCACACACTTTGTCTTAACATGTTTGTCCTTGGTACGGCTGCATCAACACTATAACACAAGGACGAACATAATGCTTGTTTAAATTCTGTGCCACGGGCCCTCCTATATGCTAAACGCCTCTGTCTGCACAGCTTCCCAGTCATGGTGTTTAGATTTTTCAAAGGTGTTCAGAATGCCAATGAGAATAGACCATACTTTTATCAACTTATTATTATGTCTTTTGGAGGATGTGTTTTTAATGGCTGACTGGCTCAATTACAAATAAATCAAGCGCAAAAATAAATTATCTATGGATAACTTACAGAAGCTGAAATTGTAGTGAAGAAATGAAGTAGTGTAACTTTAATTACCAAAAGCAGGAAAGGCTAACCTAATTACATTCAATAAGTAATTCATAAAATGAGCCAGGTTAAGTAAATAATGTTACAGTCCCACTCCAGCCAATGTGCAACGCCACAAAATAAATAAATAAATAATAAAAATGTTATGTCTCAGTGAATACCCACAGATTTTCTCTTATGGCTACTTAGGTGAGTCTATATTATTTTAATACATAACTCTTTACTGTAAAATAGTTTGTCTTATTCTTAGAAGAAGGAAAGCTGAGAAAAATCTTGGATTTAAATATTATTTGTACATGATTATCTGTGACCATGTATAGCCAAACTAGTTAAGATTTTGCTTTATTAGATTCTTTATGACTGCAGATCTCAGTTTAAACAGTGCTTTATTTAGATTTCAGGTTCAATCTCCATATTGTTTCTGAAGTGACTAGGTTAAAAAAAAACATATCTTCTTACCTAGTCTATATATTCCAATTTTAGAACTAACATCTATTTTGTCTTTACAAAGTTTTCATTTGTGTTATCAACAAGAAATCGCTGCCTCAGTCGCTCAGTATTCTTGAGTACTTGTAAATGAAAATATAATTGTTATTTATTTGCATGTTTGGTTTTCAACCATCTTGCTAAGTAGTACCAAAGTTTGCTCTCCATGTATTTCCACTGCATGACCATTCACTGGAGCTGCTTGTAACTGAATGCTATTTTGGACAACACTGGCATAAGAATTGCATGATTTTTTTCCTTAAAGGAAAAACATAGGCAAACATACTCATGAAACTATAAGGTTTCAGGCAAACTGTAACCAAGGAGATGAAGAGTAAAAACAGTTTTTTTTTCTCTTCACTTTTTTATATGTTGATATTCAGGAGGACACACAGACACACAGACACCCACACTCACACAAGGTCTTGAATGTGGATATCCTCGTCCAGTACAGTCTTCAGTATTACATGTCATGGAAGTTAAAAACACGTTTACGGTCCAAGTCATTTGACTTAAGTTTCATTATCACAGAAACTCCATTTACATCAGCTCATATATCTCCTTTGAGTGTCATTGGCTGTGCTATAAAATAGCACTTTACACACCGCAGGGAGTGTGCAGAACTCCTTCCTATTTCAAGCTATGCTGACAATTCCAAAAATGTCTTGGCTCATTTCTCTTTTCTGTATGCCATATATATCATTATTCCCCTTCATATCCAGCCACTCCAACATTAGAATTCATTTGGTTTTAAGCACACTTTTACTGTTTTTCTATTCTCCATTTCTTATTTCTTTTTCCGATTTTATTGCATTCTCAGCGAGTACAGACAACCCCCTTACTGTGCACAGTGAGGAGTTTAACATATGGCATTCATCACAAGGTTTAGAGAAGAAAAAAAAAAAACATCTGTATTTTCTTTCCTTACCTTTACTGCGCCTTCGTCCTCTGTTCTGCTCTGTGTAAAACTTCATTTGATTTTCATCTTCAGGCTCTGAACTTGATTCATCTTGGGGACCATACACACCTCCAGTCACTGCCAAAGAAAAGTTGAGAGAAAAACAGGGGAAAAGAACCTTATTAATTAGACTCAACTTGTGTGGCCATGAGAAATCATCCTAAGCTTCCTCATTCAGGTGGCATGTAGAGAAAGAACCAACACTCCATAATTATGGTGACAAAATTGCAGATTAATTGTCGAGAGTTTTGATTTTTGACTCTTTTCAAGCCCCTCCAAGCTTGATTGGGGAGCCTTGTGTCTCTGGAGCTCAATTTTCTAATCACATTGTGTCACATCTGTGGAGGATGTTCATGTGCCTGAGAGCACATCCGCGATGAGGTGACAGCAAGACAGAAGATGTGAGAAACTTTGTTTACACCGATATGCCAGCGAAGCATCAAAACACGCAGTCTTTTTTAACCGATTCTCACAGGGGGCTGCCTCAAAGTGATAATTGCCATTCTGAGGATTTGTAAGCTCTTAAAGTCTCTGAAAGATAATTCAATTCTCTGAAGCAGTTAAAAGCCATCCTAAAGCTTACTGAAATGAAATATAAATAAAGTTTAGGTATAATGTATTTATTCCTGGTGTGGAAAAAAAAAAAAAACAGACCCTAAAACAGACCCTCAAATGAGATCATTAATTCTCTATTATATATGCTCCAGTTGCCTTTAAAATTCAACAGCATCATATGCAATCACACTCAGTAAATCATGTATCCGAATGAGGCTTGTTTGTCTTATTGTTTGTACCTCTTGCAAATAACCTCCTTTAAGTGGGTATTAAAAATAGTTTTATTGCCTTTTATTACTCTAATGAAATAGCCGACTCCTAAATGTTGCTATTACTACCTGCAAACAAACAAAAAAAATAAAATAATAATATATATACATATATCATAGTTAACAGAAATAAAGGTTTGGAAATATCTGTTGGCAATTATGAATTTTTCTAGAGTTGTAATTTACAATTAGACCGTATGTTATTGATAATCTCTGTCAGCCAAATTGGAAATAAATTAGCTCCACAAAGACGAGAGATAAGACACTGACTCCACTGCGAGGTATAATTTATTAAATTATTGGCATGACTGGCCATTCCTCATCGAGTCAGGAGACTAGACACATGATGGCAAACTACAAAGAGGCAGATGAAAAGAGGTGTAGCAAAATTAACAAATGAAACAAAAAATATAATGATAGTAATTATATACCTACTGACAATAATAATGGCAGAAGTAAAAAAAATAAATTAATAATTAATAAAAGTTGCAAAACACAAGGTATTCAACTAGATTGCCAAAAGTTTTGGCTCATGTTTTCTAAACACTTCCAAAGACACATGTATAAAATAAAATCAATGACCTAGGTAAGCAGAGTGCTTCTATGGACATTTGTGAAGGAGAAAGAGTTGCCCCCAGGAGTTCAGAGAATTTCCAGCTTTGTACTGTGAGAGAATGCCACATGTGCAATATGTAAAAGTAATGTGCTACAGTCAAATGTCAGTGTTGTTAAAGCAAAGCGGAGGTTACTGGAATGACAGAATTTCAGTCAGAAAATGGTAGGCCACAAAAAATTACGGAGTGAGGTCAGGGGATGCATGAAGTTCAGAGAAGTCACCAACTATCTGCAGAGTGTGTGAGAAAGCATGCAAGTAAGTAATTTTGCAAGAATAGTGTAAATGTGCCTTCTCCATCCATAGAGTGTATACTATAGAAATGTCTCTGGATTGGCTCTGGATATTCATTTATGTGTGCATGTGTTTGTATCAGCACAAAAGGGAAAAATATGTTTTCAACTTGTGCCTAAAGTGCAGATTATAAACAACACATCATTTTTTTTTAATTGTTTAAATAGGCCAAGTAAAAGCAGAGTTAAGCCAAAATAATTAAACCGTCTTTTTTTTCAGAATATCAGGAAAAATGTTGGAACTGGCTACTGAGCTTGCAAGAATAAAA
This sequence comes from Poecilia formosa, assembly GCF_000485575.1. Taxonomy (NCBI): domain Eukaryota; kingdom Metazoa; phylum Chordata; class Actinopteri; order Cyprinodontiformes; family Poeciliidae; genus Poecilia; species Poecilia formosa. The sequence goes on from NW_006799945.1 coordinate 5,824,745, forward strand.
AAATGAAAAGAAAATGTAAAATAAGAGGCCTTTGCTATTGGAAATTTCACATATTCAGCCAAAAAAGTATCTTTTGCATTTGTTGCTGAGAAACAGAGTAAAGTTGAGCAAGTAATGACGAAAAGAATATCAATGAGAAAAGGGAATGGAGAAGTGAATGCATGGGGAAAAACAATGAGGAGTCAGTATTGACAGAAAGTTTGGAAAATGACATACACATTTTTAATTTGTATGTAATGTACTGATTTTGCTTTGTATGTGAAATGAATGAATATGCAATAGGCAACTGGGCCTCAGCTTTGAGCTGGAAGATGAAGACAGGAAACTCACAGCCAGTGGCGCAACTGCACACTATTCAGGTGGATGCGAAAACATAAATTTGACTAAATCTAATGTCTGTTGCTTACTTCATAATTGATTATTGGGTTGTTTTTTTTTATGTAAAGCATTAGAACGTCCTTGTTGCTGAAATATGCCTTACGAATAAAACTGGCTTATTTGCTAGTCGGCAAACTTGGAAAAACGATAAATAAAATAAAATAAAAAATCTGTGATGTATCAAATACTTATTTTCCTCTCTGTGTGTGTTGATAACAAATGCCAGATGAAATACTTCTCTCTTTCACTCCTTTAAGTGATGTGCAATGGCTTATGAAAAATCCCCTGCATCATAAAGATTTTGGGTATGATTAAAAGTTTTATTAAGTCTGAGTAGAAAGTCTGTCCTGGAAGCCAGAGTCAGTCTCTTGGTCTGGTGCACTTCTACTGGATGAGAGTTGAGTAGGATTCAAGTGCTCCACTACGGCTGTTTGGGAAAGTGGAGCTCAGTCAATGTGGTGTAAAATTGGTTCTGAATTTATGCATCGTGTTAGAACATGCTCACAGAGTTGGTGGGAGCAGAAAACGAGGGAAGAGGAGCAAACTCGGGGCTGGCTTCACAGGGTCAGCAGACTGGATGTTCACAAAGCTGAAATAAGTGTTAAAATTTATATTTTATACAGAACAAATTTAATTTATTTAAAACTATTTCACACACACACACAAAAAAGAAAAGCACCTACAAGGATGATATTTACTTTCCCAGCAATAGCTGGATGCCCAATAATTTGCTGTATTTTATTTATGTATTTTTTTTTCTTGGTGGTTAGATTTCATTAAAAATATCCCTTTTAGAAATGTCTCAGCATCCTTGAGCTAGGAAGTAAAATATCTAATTTAGATTTGCTTGAACCTTTGACTGTGTGCATATTAATGCTGAATAAAATTTAAAATACCTCAAAACATCAAAGAAATTTTGGTTTTAAATATTTCAAGCCATTCAAGACCCATATGGATTTTTAGATTAAATCATCTGCTTAATAGACATTGGTTTTTGATTTAAAAATAATTGAAAAAGTAATACAGTATGCATTTTGACTTCAAATGGACAAAACCTGATTCTTTATAAAAACAACAAACGAAAAAAGAAGTGCATTGAAATGAACACATTGATTTAATCTCATATGGACCTGATTTTTGTTTGTATTTTACAAGTTTAAAAGGCAACACGGGAAGTAAGCCAAGTCTTCACAGTTTTTATAGACAACAAAAGAAAGAAGAAAAGCTTCTTAGAGATATACTGCTGTGATCGCACCTCATCAGCGAGTGTTTGCTCTCGTCAACCAATCCACTCGGGAAGGAGTTCAGCGGTGGTGTAAAACGGGGCTTTATCATGAAAAGTAGCAATTGTACCAGCTGAAACAGGCTACACTGCATTTCATACCTTGGCACATTACCCACTGGCAGGATGTGGCACTGACATATACAAATTTACAATAACCGTCTACCAAATATGGCCATTTAAAAAAAAAAAAATAGCCTACATGTTTAGGAGCCAATTAGACGCTGCTTGGGCACACATACAATTAAATGTGCTCGTTTCACTCCATTGATGTCTTAATTGCGTCTTAATGTTCTTTCCTCATTATGTATTTTGTGACGTGCATCCATTTCTCCTGCAGCAAAACACCAACACAGCAGAATGCCGCAACTCCTTTACTTCAAGACTTCAAGTCTTTACAGTGTTGTAGTTAGAGAGGCATCTTGAATTTAACAGTCACCACAGCTCCACAGGTTTTGATTTGTAATGTTACAACAACGATAAGCAATTGTCTATCTTGCTGCACAACTATTTTTATTTTATTGTTTCATAGCAACTAGCTTGAACACGTTCTATGATGAAATCAACAACAAATGTTCCTGTCAAGGATGGAAAGCTTGAATGTTTAAAATGAAACTTCATGTTTTGGCATAGATCTGGTCTTATTTGTTATTATTCTATGGATTTTTCCCACACATTAAAAAGAAATACACTTTAGCACATCTTCTGAATGGTGATTTTATTACAATGTCAAAAAGTGAAAAAGGTTTAAATTGGCTTACAATAATAATAATAATAATAATAATAATAATAAATCACATCAAACAGTTTTAATTTATAATTTAGTCCATAGTCTTAATGTATATCATTAAAATATTTTTTTTGGTTGATTTGTTTTGATTTCTCCCATTAGGTCAAACGAGGAAGCGTTATTGTTGAGATGTGGCTTTGAAATACATCCAGAGCTGTGTCTCCGTTTAACTAAAATGTGAAGAAGCTTACAAAGCCGTAACGCAATCATACAGACTTTGACAAATTACCTTAATATGTAGTCATCTTAGCTAGTATTAACTTCTGATTTTGAAGAAAGTAACAGTTTTAATTAAAAAAAAACAAAACAAAAAAAACAATAACTTTGTCTTATCCTCACATTTAGGATAGACTATTTAATCTAACTAATCTAAAACAAGATTAGTTAGACAAAACAATGTGTGCTTGCGTACATTTATAATACACATGACAGAAAGATCCTGGTACCTAGGTAGTGTGCAGCTTTGATAAATAAACACACACAGGAACCCATTTAAACCAAGGTACAAATCACTACCCTACCCAGCCATCCTTTCACTTCCTATCTGCATTTCATCCCCTTATTACAATATTTTTCTTAACCAACTTCTTTAGTTACTTTGATTTAAAATAATATTTTTTTTCCTACAAAAAAAAGGCAAACAGCTGTGCCACTAAGGCTAAACAGGAGCATGTGTACACAAGATAATCCCATTAAAAAGACACATTCTTTCTTTAAGTTTCCCAGAGATAACATAATTTCAAAAATCTTTCAAAGTCATTTTGTCTGCCGTTATCTACTGAGCTGGTATTTGTTTTGTCAGAAGCTCCATAAAACACCTATTTTAACTGAAAACTTGAATGCCAGTGTCTTCTTGTCTCACAGTACAAATAAGTAATTTTTTTATGGTGTGGCCTTTCTTTTTATTGGACAAACAATTTGTTTAATATTTACTTTTTATCATATTATTTTAAGGTTTTTGTATTTGCTTTTCATTATTACAGTTTTATAAACTACCAGCGAACATGCAGTGTCTGCAGATTTGACAGGAGCTGTTCATTTCAATGATCAAAGTGAGTAAACACACTTAAAGCAGTCTTTCATGTGTCTTTCTTTAATAATGAGCTGTTTGCAGCGCATTAAGCTGTTTGAACGTGGCAAATGTTTAAAGTGCAAGAAAGTGCCTGGAGCTAAACTGCAATTATCTGTCATATCAATTTAATAAGTATTATGCATAGATTGTATTCACGTGTATGTAGTGTTTTTGTAAACTAAGCCACAGTAGCTTAATAGTAACTAATCCATTTATCATTCAGCTGCCATCTTGCCTGATCAAGCAGCAGTGCAGATGCCTCTTGAATCGGATTGTGAGTTGCCAGGTTGCAGAGACAGATGGGTTGAAATTACAACAACAACAAAAAAAAGAAAAGTGTTGATTATGTGAGCAGATTTCATTTAAAAGTGAATCCTGCACAGTAGCATGTTGGGAAAAACACACAAAACTTTAGGACATGGGAGTAACACATAAAGTTTGTAGGTCATGTAAAAAAGGAACAGAAAGGAATAAATAATAATATGACTGGGCATCTGCTGGCTTATTCTCCACATGCGGACGGGGGCCATACGGACCTTTCAAGTGAATGACCCAGTTGGTCATCATTTACATAACCATGGTTACCTGCCTGCCTAACTGGTCTATCACCATTAAAGAACTAGCTGGAAAGTAAAGCAGCAGACACCGAGTCTAGCAGTGAGACCAGCACAGAACACACACATGCACAGTTGATGAAAGAACCGAAAGTCCACAGGAGATAAAAGGATGTTCTCCTTTGTAACATTCCCTGTAGTGAGAATAATTAGCTAGATGATGAGCTAAGGAAAAGCAAAGGGGTGAGGTGATGAGTTCAGTCTGCATTGTAAAAGCTAACTAGAAAATTCCGCAGAAATTTTNCCATGCAATGCATGGAGGCAGTGACTGACCTGCTTCGCAGGTCAGTCACTGCTCTCCTTATGCATTGCTAATGGCATGCCCCAATAAAGAGACATTCTATTGGGTGTAGAATAATAGGTGCCTTCCATGCAATGCATGGAGGCAGTGACTGACCTGCTTCGCAGGTCAGTCACTGCTCTCCTTATGCATTGCTAATGGCATGCCCCAATAATCTTCTGCGTAGGAAGATGGTTAAACACATTGTGGTAGTACAATGACATACTGTAGTCCGTCTCTCACTCACTCGCTACTTCTAGTTCATATAATTAACCTTATCCATTTAAAGTGTTGCCTATTTATTACAGCTTTGTGACAAGCCTTTAGGTCTAAGCTCGTGCCTTATTTGTATGAGTTAACAAGTCTTTCTACTCAGCTTTAATCTGATTATTCTGATGACGCGTGTATATGCATGCATGTACACATTTATGGCTGCATGTATACATGCAGACCAGAAAATTTGCACATCCAAACCTTACAATTGCAATTTTATTTTTTTTTTTACAATGACTGTGTATAAAGGTTCAGCAGCTTAAAATAAATAAATCATTTCTGAACTTAGCTTTCCTCAGATTCATTCAAGTATCCATGCCTAAACTGAAGACTTTAGGATGTACAAATCAAATCAACAGCGCTATTTCTGAGATGTTCAAGCTGAACTGTATGCATTTGCAATTCTTTAGCAAACATGACTCCAGTTTCAGGGTAATAGCTCTATGTGGTGATGGCTTATTGAATAAACTTTGGGGTGGTGTGATCAAAATGGGCTAAGACATGGAATTATCCCTCACATATTGCATCAGCAGAGTCCACAGATAATACTGATTCAGTTTTGGGTCAGCTGGCGCAGTGGAATAAGCATACCTCCCCTAAATAGGAAAAGGAGATGTAGAGATTCAGGGGAAGCCACAAATTACAACAAGGAAAGAATTGTGTCTCCAGGGAAAGCCATTTGAAATAATAGCAAAAACATAAACTTAATCATTTGTGTGTAACCTAAGGGTGAAGTGCAGTTTCTGCTTTGACCGTCTATGATTTATGACCATGTCATGAAGTCTCTTGTTTGCAGGTTTTATAGTTTTTATTACTGGAACTAAAATCTTTAAACGCTAAAGCAGAAGAAGCTAGCAGAGAGATAGGGCTTCTGGAGATTCACACGTTTTACTATGAGTTACAGACTGTACATTTTAATTAATTGCCGACAGTTTGTAAAAATGGCACCAAAGTGTCATGACATTACATTTAAACTGAACAGTATTAAGTGTAAGTAGATTAAATGAGCATGTGTTCTGCTAGTTGGGAAGACTTGGTATATCTAGCCGATTATGTTTATATGTTGCACACAACGTTTTTTTTCTGCTTCATCAACACAGTTACAGGGTCTTGCACAAGTGTTCCTTGTGAATTGAACTTTGCCTAACTTCACAGTACAACCACCAAATGCACTGTGTTTTCTTGCTCACTCCAGATTATTTCAGTCTGATCCCTACATGATTTGTTGCTAAGATTCGTTTTAGCTGTGGCAAGTGAGGTCTGCTGTGTATATGATGTTGTTGGGTTTTTGTGACCTCTCATGAATCAGCAATGGGCTCTTGGAGTACTCTCGACAGGCTGGCAGGCCACTCCTGAAAATGCTTGTCACTGTTCCACATTTTCTCTATTAATGAATATTTGGCTCTTAATGTGGTTCATTCAGATCCCAGAGCCTAAGGAATGGCTTTGTAACCCTTTCCAGACTGCTAATGTCAGAATAAAGGAAACTCAAAATAAATGCATGTCCCACTTCTCACATATTTTTTGTGAGAAAACGTCAAACATTTCATTTTGTGTTGGTCTATAGCAAATCGCTAAAAATACATTAAAGTCTGCGGTTGTAATGTGACACAATGTAAAAAGGTGCTTTGGTGTTTTTCTTCTTTTTTTTTTTGGTATGGCACATAACACCAAAGGGAATGGAAAAGATCACCCTATTCAGAAACAGACAACCAGATAAAAGCTTGGGTCATAGCTTAAAATAGGTGGTATAATTTGTGTATGCCAGCTGACTTTTGCTATGCCTTCACTTTACTGAGCAGGACACATTGGCTTAATTTACAAAGGAAACAAAACGGATGGAAATTGTAATTTCTTGTGCATAAGAGGCAGTATGAAGGAGTGCCTGAAAAGTCAAAGACTTATTTTTACTGGCAAAATTAAAATGATTTTAGAGATTTCAGTACTTGTATAACTGTTGACAGGTGCACAAGTCTTGCTGGGATCAAGGTTAATGTAAAGAGCTGCCTAAATTCCTTGTAGGTTTGATGTGAACCAGTCAGATTGACATGAGTAATAGAGCTTTGAAATTGCAAACAGGCACAAAAACAGCCTTCTGGAGTCAGAATCACGTAGCATGGAGTGCCTGAGGCACTCCATGCTACATCAGCCAAAGAGATTCAGAACTGCAAATCATAAAATCAGAGACAAAAAGGTAAACTCGAGTAGTTTTTTTTATTTTTTTATTTTTTATTTTTTTTGCAGGTCAGTCTGTCTCCTTTTAAAAAGCAATCAAGTTTATTTGTACTGCATATTTCAGCAGCAATCATGCAATCACCAACTGTGAAACCAGTAGCAGAAATTACACTGTCAAGTGCCATCATGGAACTCACCAAGACATTAAATATGGTCCATCTCAATGTGTTAATGTTTATGTAAAATAGTAAATGACCTGTACTTGTTAAGAGCTACATCAAGTCCACAGCAACCCAAAGTGCATCACACTACAATCAGTCATTCACACATTCACACACTGATGGTGTCAAGGTACTGGATGGTAGCCACAGCTGCTCTGGGGAGGCTGCCATGCACCGGCGCCACCAGGCCCTCTGACCACCAACAGCAGGCAAGGCGGGTGAAGTTTCTTGCTCAAGGACCCGACAGCAGAGAGCAACACGACAAAGCAGGCAGAGCAGGAACCGACAATCCATCAATTGAGGGATGAACTCCTACCACCGTTGCCAACATCAACCTTTTCTCATGGGTCAAAACGACCTCTAACCAAGTGAATTTTTAGCCTTAATCAAAGGGAACTCAGCGTTTCAGTTTTTTTTTTTTTTTTTCAGTTTTCAGGAAGCTTGTTCCAGATTTGTGGTGCACAGAAGCTGAATTCTGCTTCTCCATGTTCGGTTCTGGTTCTGGGGATGCAGGATAGGTTAAACCCAGAAGACCTGCGTGGTCTGGAGGATTGATACAGGCAGACAATACTCTGGTGTGGCTTTTCTTGCCTCTGCTTCTTTCACTCATTAATCCCCTCTATCCCAGTCTACTTCCGCTCTGTTTCTTTATGTTAGAAGAAAAAAAAAATCAATTCCGTTTTACCCTAGAGTTGGACTTTAAGCATTCAGCAAACGAAAGCACGCACACAAACAAACGTCCACACACAATTCCATTTCATACAAAATGAAACCTTGGCATGATGAATATTATTATAGAGCGCGTTGCAGTATAAGTGCTGTTGACACATTTTACAACTAAAATTTATGAGCAGCTACCAGTTTAAAGGGAGAGAAAGGATTTGAAAAGGTGGGGGGTTTAACAAGCCACCACTTGCCTCATGTACTTCAGTGGGCTGAGTATTTGTTGGGTGCACTCATTTCAATGTCTTTTTTATTGCATCTCACTAGAATCAAGAGTCTATCTGGCTATTTGGAGCTAATAAGCAAATAGAAAAGTGTGTGAAACCCACTCAGGAATTTTAGCTAGGTGTTTGCTGAAAAGGCGTGCCAGGTTATCATTTTAGATGCAAGAAGTTTTTACCCCCCTTGACAGTGAGCTTGTGCAGAAAAAAACTAATATATGCACTGTTAGTTGTAAACCTTAAAAAAAAGGAATGAAAAAAAATGCATGAATAAACACTGGCTAGCCTTTAAAACTCAGCTGAATATAAAATGTACATATACAAATGTGTTGCATTAGTATAATTACAATAAATGGTTTGAGCTAACTTCTTTCTGTGTGTAAATTGTGCAGATAAATACATGATTTAGACTGTTGGGACATAAAAACTGAAAATGCCACTAATTTTGACAGGATGACTATCCTGACTTGCTGGCCTTTTAGACCGTATGTGGATCCTCTATTAAACATTGACATTAGTAAATTTGGTCATTTGTACAGTAACAAATTACCAAATGTTTTCTCTTTTAGACATTTTCATGTGCACATGAAATGTTATTGTTGCAATGAACGGATAGAATTTGGCTTAAATTTTAAACATGTCCACCCTTTGTGAGTCTTAGATTGTTACATTAATAAAATAAAAAAAAAATAAATAAAAAAATGAAACAAAAATCTTTTGGTACAAGATTGTGACATCCTAATACTATAGTAGCATTAAGGCTGCGTGGCTTTGGATGGATAATAGAATTTGAAGTATCCACCACCATTAATTTTCAGTGAAGTACTTTAACCAAAGATCAAAATGTCTCAAACCACGAACTCATTGATTTCAAAAGCTTCAGAAGCTCTTTTGATCATAGAGAACAGAATTAGATCAATAGTATGACCTGGTATACATCCGGCTGTGTTGCACGTAGTGACTCATTTAAACTGTGTGCAGTCACCCCATCCACACATGCTAAACAGGTCAGTTCAATTTCATCGTAATGACCTTTGTTAAGCAAAGGAGCACTTCAGCGGCTCCTTTCAAAGCTCCTCTCAGTCAGGATAGAGAGCCATGACTAGTGCACCGTTGTAAATCTTCCGAGTCTTCTGCAAATACACCAATAAATATTGTTCCATAACTGTTCATTAGTTGTGTAAAAACTGCACAGCTCTCCAGTGAATTTCAACCACACGGCTTTTGAACACAATTTTGAGCAAGAACATTTCCTTATACACAAAGGTGATGAGCGTTTCTTTAAGGAGCAGTTGTAAATCTTGTGAACAGAGTGCAAATGGACAATGTCTTTCCCTCCTTCACACTTTCCATCTTCCTCTCTCTCTCCAACTCAAATCACAAAACTACAATTGGTTTTAAATTTGTTATTACAAAGTCAATAAGTGATAAAGACCACAGAATTTCAAATCAGTTGTCAATAAGTATAACGTTTACATACGTTCAGAGTTTAATTTCATGCTTCATGAACTGCTCTGCTGAAGAAAAAAAAAAAAAAAAGGGAGAGAAACACACAACTGTACACAGACACACCAGCTCCAAATCATCTCTGCTGGTTCCAAAATGTAATATAGCTGGATGCTACGCACATTTGCACATATAAAGAAGAGCTTTGGTGACCATATGCAGGGAAAGTAGAGATGGGCAGCTTGGATAAAAATAGACAACTTGTTGAAGTCATCAGATGAATGCTGGTTAAACATCAATCCCTGCCGTTGCCGCCCTTTTTGGCGTTATCTGTGCAGAGCACACCACCAGAAAAGCATTAAGATTCATCAAGACTGACAATGTTCAAACATGTTTCAACATACAATAGATCAGATTTTTTTTACAGTAATCTACAAGCATACTCCAGTGGGGTGAGCATGATTCAATTCTACTCAGAAGCTCAAAAAGGCAAGACACCAAACTCCAGCATTGCTGCTGACACACTTATGGGTGTGTGAATGAGAGGAAAAAAAGAACTGCATAGTAGATCAAAGTGTTTGAGCTGAAAATGTGAAAATATGTAGTCATACTATTTGTGCAACAAAAGCTACAGAAGATATGCGTGTGACACAGAGAATAACCATAGCACACAGAGAAATTAGCTTGATGGGATTATAGCACCTGCCATAATCAAATGCTCCGCTGGCAGCTCTCCAATATGCTAAGTCATAAATTAAAATCAGGACTTAGAGTTGAACTGTATGTTTTTAATTAAGTTACTCAACATAAATACAACTTCTTCCCCTGAAGTTAATTCAATGTGTATTTTATGCAAGGGATGTTGCAATCGGTTTACACATATCAGTTAAAAAAAAAACACATTTTTGGGTAATCATAATTATGAAGTAGCTGACTGTAATCAATACCAGATCTCTGTTTTCACTCTACATGGCTTCATGCCAGCTGCACCTAATACAGTTTCTGCAAAGCTTGAGTGTTGGACTGTTATCAACTAGTCTATGGTTTGAAACTACTTTCAACAGAAAATTAAAGCAGTTAAGTTGTTCACTTAACAGTAAGGGTATTTCTTGAGGGAAAGCTCAAAAGTGAAAATTTAAGTTTATGCAGCACAAGTTCTTAGTCAAGTTTGGGTTAACTTCAATTGAGAGAGCTACAGCAACAGTTATTGCAAAAAAGTTAACTGGATTCATCACTCTGAATGACTGAACAGTTGTTGTGATGGAGAATATAGAACATATCACTTTTTGAAGTGTCTTAATCAAGGATATGTCTCCCTTTCTCCCCCTTAAACACAACACTGTTTGTGTTGGATAAAAAGAAAAATAATAAAATAAAATAAAAAAAGTTTGTCATTGCTTGTGGGGAATGTTATCTTTTGCAAATGCGTTTGGCTTCACTACAGATATTTTCTGTTTGAAGATTTGCCTAATGTCACTGCTTAGCCTCACAGAACATAAAACAAACTCATCATTAAATAAGCGCTGTGCTTCATACCCGGCAGCTTCTTAGATCTCATACTACAGAACCAATACTGTAAGCAAGCAATAGAAGATACATTAAACAGATGAAGAATCAACAAAGAGTGCTTCCACGTTGTTTCACCAGAATACACCCAGTGTCAAACCAGTGGCTGAACAAGGAGAATTCCTCTAATGCAGCATCTTCACAAAAACTATGGCTAAGAACAGCAAGATAATAGGTCGTACAGAGTCCATCAAACATCTTTAGAACTATTGACAGAGGTGGGACTAAGTCATTGTTTTGCACGGCACAAGAAAGTCTCAATTCTGTCCAATCAAGTCTTGAGTGAAGTCCTGTGTAAAGACATATCAGTTCCAAGAAAAGTACAAAGTCAAGACTTGGAAAGTTTGGAGTCAAATCAAATAGGTTCCAAATAAATGAGGAATCATGTAAATATATATATATATATTTTTTTTTTCATTTTCTATATTAAACACCATAATTATGATTTTTGATTGCTCCCTGATCAAGGAGCTCTACTCTCCTGCCTTACTACAGTTTCCAAAAAAATTAGGGGGAAAAAAAAAAAAAAAAACTGTTCCAGCTTGGCAGTGCATCATATGTATGGCGTGTTGTGAAGAGACGCCTGAGGGCTGCAGACCAACAAGTGTAATCGCTGCGTTTGGTCTGCACCAAAGACTGAAGACGACTGAAAGCGAAACCGAGCTCTGCAACAAAAATCCTCTTGCTGTCTCTCATTCCCCCTTCCGCACCCGCAAGCACATAAGACACCAAAAGCTAATACTTTCATGCGTCACTTCAAAACATTAATTAAGGAGAAATCCCAGATATTAACCATAAGGTTATCGTTGTTGAAATAAGACAAAGTACTTGTTGCAAAACATCAAACACCAGCACTTCACCACGCTAGCACGCTGAAAGACATGAACAGTGGAGATTAGAATGCACAGAAGCGTATGCAAATAAGGTAGGACAAACCTACTATTCACACTGACATAAATATTACTTCAGTGTGTTTACTCACGGGTTTCTAGGATACCTTCTAGATGTGGGAATTTTAGATTGCGGTTGTAAAGACAACATAAAATTAGCAAATATGATTAGCTGAATAAATACTTGATTTGATGTTGCTGAATCTGACAGTAACTGTAGAACCTTTAAAGTATACAATTAAAACAATATCGCTCCTTGAAAATAGTACAAACCATACCAAACGGGAAAGAAATGCCTCATTGAGCCGTTTAGTTTGTTCACCGGCTTTTCTAAGCTAAAACCTTTCTGCAACCCGTGCTTTATTAAATGACAGGCAATACTGCAGACGTAGAACACAAAGAAATGTACCAACTGGAAAAAATAAAAATATTCAGCTAACCATTACTGAACATAAGTTGGATGACATAAATTGCAACTTTACTGCTAAATGTAATTTTGGTCATCACAATTTCAATGAAATCCTAATAAAATGTCTATGATTATGAAGACATATGTGGTTATTGTCATCAACGTTATTTTTCTTATTAATAGTAGTCGCAGTAGTAGTAAATTACATATTTTCCAAAAACCGGAAATGCAAGCTGGTGAACTGTGGATTTTACAACTGCATGATAATAATATTTATGCATGAGTCAACATTTCAAGAGTCCAGGTATATGATGCAGCTAAAACTAGGACAATATGCTGAACAGGGAATAAGGAATTTTGCTACAGTGCATATCTCTATAAGTAGGTGTGGGGACCCAATGAACAGATGCAGTGTTTTGCCAGAACAGCTTTGCCAGGTTGCATCTTACTGAAAACTCACTAATAGTTTTTGTGATAAATATGACAATAATTTTGACAATTAATTTGTCAAAATTATTTATCACTGAACAAATATCTTTGCAACTTTTATTAGTACGATAAAAACGTTTTGCTCTTTTTGGTGTTCTGCGTAGATTTGTGGACAATGATAGGCACAGACAGCACTCGCATTCAGTGATTGGCCATTAGCTTGGATTTATTTTTTCTTCACCCCTAGAAAGAAACTTTTTGGGAAAATTGCTGTGTGGTGCTGGATGTCGACACCCCATGCATCATATTCCATCAGTAAGTACCGTTTTCCCTCCCACACAGACGCTGAAGACAATAAGGTTTCCTCTTGTGCAGACAAGCCAGCTGCTACTGTTGTCAATATTGGTCTGTTAACTCCAAGAGTGCATCGTCACACACCATCAGCATGTTACCAAATAAAAACTGTGCAGATTGTGGTATTGTTCAGTAAAAATTGTGAAACTGTGTGCTTGTTTATTTATTTATTTTTTTCTGAGTAGGTCAGAACGGCAAAGATTTTAGGAACAACAAATAGTTAAAAAAAATATATATACCTCAAGAAATCATGACTCTTTTAGATGCAAAAGTTGCTCACAAAAAAGTGAACCCATTTTTTTGAGCGACACTTTTGGTGTCATTCACGAAAGGTAAATGCTACCATTCTGTGGGAGGAGGAGCCACAGCAGGAATTCCTGTGAGCGTTCTTCCTCTTTGCCACAAGCGACGCTGGTGAGGACAAACATGTGAATGTCTTGATCTCGTTGGCTGACTAAAACACTGTATCTTTGAAGAAACCTTAAATCCAAAGTAAAAGACTTCACCAGGCAGATATTAAAAAAAAACAACTGAAAGAGACTGAGGCCTGTTTGCTCATTAATTCTTGATGTTGCATAACACAAAGTTATGTTAATGAGAAAATAATGTGAATCTGTGAAAGTAACTTCAATTATCCAGTCCACATACCTTTTACAGCTTCTTGTAAAACACATCAATGATGTATTAGATTGTGCAGTACATATCTAAGTTACATCAAAGGTTGTTTTTTTTGGGGGGGGTTTTCCAGCAAACCGGTGACAGCATCTACTGGGTGCTAGTACATGCTTAGACACTGATAAAAAGGTAATATGAGCATACAACTTCTCTGTTTTTTTTTCCACTCTGTGGGTTAACGATGGTCTACACATTTTAAAAGCAGGTCTATGAACTGCATAGAGCTGCTTTGCAAGTTGCATTAATAGTTGAAATGAAAAATATCTTTGGTCCCTTTGTCCCGAAATAAAGTCGAGTCACTTCATTTCTGTGAACATTGTTTATCCTTTTGTGCAGAACTGATCTTTGGAGTCTGACCAGTTAAATTGCCTTTAACCCCAGTCCAACTAAGTGTTTATGATTTTTGTTGTTGGGTGGGTCAACTTTCAGGAACCGTTGTACGGTTTTAAATTATGAACTCACAAAGAACGTATTTCACCACTGACCTCGAAAAGCACGTCTCAGTCATGCCCTTCACAGTTTTGAGGCTGTGGGAATTAATCGCCTTGTCTCTTTTGCTCAGTAATTTGACACATGATACACTTAAGTAATGCCCAATCAAATTCCCAATGGCAATTAATAACAACACAAATTGAAATGATTTATATTATAATGTAATTGCTCTGAATCGCCGTGTGATTGGGGAAAATGTGTAAGACTTGTGCAATATGGAAAGAAAAGAAATTGTCGGTGTTATTCTTTTATTGTGCACTTAAAGTAAAATAATGGTTGTCCTGTCAAGGGCGGGTAAACTCAGCAAGGTTAATGTCTCATTATAATACAAATTTCATCTGTGGTCATAATGGCATGACCAACGACACAGACTGTATTTTTACAGCATATGTGACTGAAAATATCGTTGCAGGTAATGAGCTGTATTCAATGCTAATGTTGCTGATCAGATCTTAAAACTGAAATGAGATGTCAGGTTTTTTTTCATAAATTATAAAGGTTTTGTAGCCATGCATATTTAAAAGTACCATGCAGAGCAACCATTATATAGCATTTCTAACATTTATATAACATTTCAGACAGTGAATACAAAATGCAGTTTACAAATTAGGGTCTTTTTTACTATAGAAAGTCAAATAATTCCGGCCCTGTATGAAAAAGGTTATTGACCCAGTTGATTTTTGTTGTCTTTTTTTCTAGTCTATATTTGGTTGTGCTAGTGCCTTTTCCCCATTTTTTGACAGGAAAGAGGGGAAGACATGCGGCAAAGGTACCGAGGTACAAGACAAAGGCTGGACAAAAACTGCATTAATGGGAGACATTCTAGGTAAAAATCAAAGTGGTAAAAAAATAAAATAAAAACACAAATTGTAGTCTTTGGGTAAAACATGTTTGATGATTTGAAACATCTATATGTGGGGAGAAAAAAGGGAAAAGATGAGAATGTCACACAGGGAAATACCTTTTCCAACAACTTCAGTCCAAGCATCAAACATGTGGAGGTCAGCACTTCTGCAGTAAATAAAACGTGGTATCTGTCCATAGAATCAAGTTAATATTTGCACATATTGTCTACAATATTATTCAAGGACAGTTTTCTCAGTACCGAGTGGGAGTCTGAAAGTTACCTGACCTTGACATTTACTGAGATAACATAATGCATTTTAGCTTAACATTCTAGAAGCATTTTCATTTTGAATACATTTATTTTAAAAAAGAAGTACTGTAACTAGGTGGTGCATTAATAATAACTGAATTAGTGCATATCTACATTTTGGGGTTGGTACATTGATCCAACATGAAAATACCAGACTGATTAGAATAATCACTCTTCCCAATTACTTATAATTATTTAAATAATATTGTCTTAATAATATTTGAAAGTAGCTTACTTTTTATATGGTGTCTACATGTTTTTTTTTCTCCAAACACAACCCAACACCTGCATGCTTTCTTAAGAGGCTGAGAACATCTACAAATAACTATGCACAGTTCTGTTTTGTGTTGAAAGTTGCAGTACGCAACTTCCATAAACAATTTTTATTATTATTATTATTATTATTATTATTTTCACATATTTGTTAAAACGGTCACTATGTTTTGACTGTATAAGATGAGAGAGAATCTGTGGGAAGACAAAAAAACAGAGCTATGCTCCCTTCTCTCTGTGGTAGAAGGGAATAAAATACAGAATAAAAATCAACAAATAATTGTAGTTTAATTCTAATGCACAATTATTCTGGTTTTCAATTAGTTTTAAACGCATTAAAGTCAAACATATAAACTTACTCAAAATAGATTCTCCAATGTCTATATTTTTATGCCAAGACAAAGCCTTAATGATTTTTTGAACAACTAATTATTTCCCAAAACACAAGATTTATGCAAGGCATGAAAAATCTTTCTCCACATTGGAATGTACGAGTCTCTTCAATAAAACATTTTAACTACAGTAAGCAGTAATAATTGCATTTTTGAATATATTATTAATTTCTTTTAAAGTCTTGTTTTAATGTAGTGACTTCAGCAGTTTTCACAAAATCAGGCTAGTAGTATTGGACTGGTGACAAGCAGACTGCCCATAATTAAGAGTTGTTTTCTTTTTTGTTTTTGTTTTTTTACCTCTGGTGCGGCTGGAGAGCCTCCGCCGGCCTGTTGATGAGCTGTGCACGGTATGCTGGTAATGGGACATGTTGGTTGGTGTGTTGGGAACACGAAAGTTGTCCTGGAACCTCTGCATCAAATCCTCTATGGAGTCAGTGTTTGCTTCGATAGCTATAAAAAGAAGATGGTTGTCATGTCAAAACTGTAAGGTAGTTTTTTTGTTGTTGTTTTTTTTTTCCAAACACTTTATAAAGAGCGACTCTCTCTCAAGATGATTTGAAAATCCATACAAAGATACAAGCAGCGTTTTTTCCAAAAGTGCTTGTTTCTATCTCTTTCTTTTTTTTTTTTTTTNAAATAAAAATTGGTGAACAATGGTCTAGCAAAAATTGTATGAGAAAAATTAATTTCAACTCATTTTCTACAAAAATGAGCAATTAATAAATAACATTTAATTTAAGGATTTTTTTTTTTTATAGATCGCTTTAGGTAGGGTTTCCCCCTACAAAAAAAAAAATGCTATGAAAACTGTATTCGTACTCATTCAAGTTACCTTTATCTCATAATAAAATCAGTATGACGATCTGGGACATTTCATAGTAACAAAAATGGAAAAGCAGATTCAATCTATAATGGCAATACTTTCCCAAAGTGCCATATATCTGCTGAACATAACATGTGTTATGTTTGAGTATTGTTTACACAAGTCTCTGTTTACTGATGATGTCTAGAAAGCAATAAAACTTAGTTAAAAAGTGTAAAGTAGCATTTCTATGGTGAACCTGTCATTGCCACGCAGCTTTCACAGTTCATGTTGCTCATTTTTCCATTTTGGCATTTCTTTAATCTAAAGTTGACTGCTGCAGCCAATGAACAGAGGCAGAATGCAAGATGCATGTTGAGTGGCGCAGAGCAACTGACCCTCATGGTCTATTGAGCAAGCAAATTTGGTCTCCACTCTGTGAAATGCACAACAGTGCAAATTGATTTTTATTGCACTATTGACAAAAGAAGCTTTGGGTGCGTGGTTTTTTTTTTTTTTTTTTTTTTTTTTGCAAACACTTTATAAAGAGTGACTCTCTCTCAAGATGATTTCAAAATCCATACAAAGATACAAACTGCGTTTTTTCCAAAAGTGCTTGTTTCTATCTCTTTCTTTTTTTTTTTTTTTAGGAGGGTTAAGAGATTAGACCATGAAATGCACTGAAACCCACACGGCTGTCTCATTTAGACAGTAAGGAAAAAAAAAAACAGTGTTGTTTTCTTTCTTCTATTTTTTTTTCCAGCTTTTAAATGATACCATCAATTCAATATTGCCTCATCTCTACAGGGATCCTGCCAGCGCTTCCCTTGATTGTTCAGTCTCACTTCTCCTGATGAATGACTCCAAAACAACAAGCTGGAGGGAAAGAGGAGGGGCTGGGAGAGGGTTTTGGTTTGCCTTGTTCAATAAAGGATAACACAAAAGGAAATAAGGGAGATTCTACACATTTTAGTACATTTGTGGTAGCAAAAAAAGTTAAGCGTACCTTTAGCCTGTTGTCCCTTCTTTGTGTTTGACACACTCATGCACATGCACATAAGCACGGATCACATTTGAAAGCAGTGTGCATCAGAAGTGGGAAATTTAACAACTAGATGAAAAACATCCTTAAACTTCCTCCAGCGAAGCCATCTCTGAACGATGGGGCCATTCATCACCCAAAACACCAGTAGCCCCAACCTATCATCATCATCTTTTGATCTGTCAGTCTCGCTCAGAGGTGTACTCTGTCCATGAATAATGGTGAAATGTTGCACCCAGTCAAGTATCATCATGCATGCCAATGAGCTTCCAGGAAGAGGAGATGAAGACACAGGTGAAAACAATACAATTACTCACACAGGTCTTGATTGGAAACAATAACAAAGCCATTGAAGTTTGAACATTATGATGCACATTTGCTCAGATTAATGTGCAGTTAAGCTCAGCTTCATTTGGTTTGTTTTTATTATGGAGTTATTTTGGTCACGGGGTAATGCAGTGCTTTTTTTTTTTTTTTTTTTTTAATTTACCAATTCCCCTTCAATATGAAGAAATGGAAGTCCAAACTGCCCATGAATGTATTTTTGAACATTGTTAACATCTTCTATGCTTAATTTTACCCCTATAAATAAAAAATATTATTTTTAAAAATTTAGACATCAACTCTTATTGATTTATAAAAACATACAAAATAAAAATTGGTGAACAATGGTCTAGCAAAAATTGTATGAGAAAAATTAATTTCAACTCATTTTCTACAAAAATGAGCAATTAATAAATAACATTTAATTTAAGGATTTTTTTTTTTTATAGATCGCTTTAGGTAGGGTTTCCCCCTACAAAAAAAAAAATGCTATGAAAACTGTATTCGTACTCATTCAAGTTACCTTTATCTCATAATAAAATCAGTATGACGATCTGGGACATTTCATAGTAACAAAAATGGAAAAGCAGATTCAATCTATAATGGCAATACTTTCCCAAAGTGCCATATATCTGCTGAACATAACATGTGTTATGTTTGAGTATTGTTTACACAAGTCTCTGTTTACTGATGATGTCTAGAAAGCAATAAAACTTAGTTAAAAAGTGTAAAGTAGCATTTCTATGGTGAACCTGTCATTGCCACGCAGCTTTCACAGTTCATGTTGCTCATTTTTCCATTTTGGCATTTCTTTAATCTAAAGTTGACTGCTGCAGCCAATGAACAGAGGCAGAATGCAAGATGCATGTTGAGTGGCGCAGAGCAACTGACCCTCATGGTCTATTGAGCAAGCAAATTTGGTCTCCACTCTGTGAAATGCACAACAGTGCAAATTGATTTTTATTGCACTATTGACAAAAGAAGCTAAGGGTGTGTTTTTTTTTCTTGTAACTTAGAGTTAGTATTTAGAGCATGGCTCATGGCTAATGCATTTCTTGTAAATAAATACAGCAGCATCAAGAAAAGATTTAAATTGCTAAAATGTAGACATGGGACAACTTACAGAAAAAAAAAAAAATGTTGGACACAGATTTTGTTTGCCAAAGTGTTCACAATAACGTTTTCAAGATTGATCAAAGGTTATCTAGACTGTGGATAATTTTATCTATGCCATTTAATTTTGATACAGGTTTGATACAGGTTTAGCTCATATAGCTTATTAGGAATATTTATTTAGTTCTGCCTTTTCTGCATTGGCCAGGTTTTAATTGTGTCCACAAGTTACTGTGTATAAGACCAGTGATCGACATAGACTAGCTTAATTGTATTTTAGTATCTACTTCAATTTACTGTGTTTGATAGAATTCAGATTTTTTTTTTCTAAATAATTCATCTGATATTCTATCGACCTCACATGGCCTTGTGTGCCTTTGTACTCTTATCTTTTGTATGTCTTGTATCGTCATGCAGCTGGAGGAAAAAAAAAAAAAAAAATTTCCAGCAGAGCCATCACACTGGAATACTGTTTCAATTTCTAGTACAAAAGAAGACAAAGAAAATCTGTCTGGAAACGACATTGTTTTTAAGGTTCACCACAGGGTTTGATGCTGAGACAGATAATGTATTGGCGCTTATGGTTCTAGCAATGCTGATTTAAACTGAAGTGCATGCCTTGAGGGAGTAGCATCTTCCTGCTTGCCCCAATAAAGAAGCTATTTAAGCCATTTACAGGAATATAAAAAAAAAAGTAAGGCCATGATGAGTTCTAATAAAACCTTGGGATTAGCCAAGTTGTGCAAAAGTGACATCTAAGAAGTTAATATACTGTATACTGTCCAGACATAATCAAATTGCTGTAAACAAAACTTAAAGAAAACAATTTTAGCCAAATAAGACAAAACAATTAAGCGGTGAGAGAAAAAAAAGCAGACAGATTTAACACAAAGCTTTTTAGTGCAATGAGTCACTTAAACTCTTCATCTCTAGGCCTCTTTTTGAGAAATATGGTTGAAAATACATGCCCAAAATGAATTGAATGTATCTCAAGAACTACAGAGTTTATTTTAATTGTTTTGGTATCAAAATAAAGACAAGACTCTAGAGAATATGTTACAGCTCTAAAACCCACCCTGCCTGTTACTGA
>NW_006799945.1:5845239-5884016 GCF_000485575.1 Poecilia formosa
TTAAGTGATGTGCAATGGCTTATGAAAAATCCCCTGCATCATAAAGATTTTGGGTATGATTAAAAGTTTTATTAAGTCTGAGTAGAAAGTCTGTCCTGGAAGCCAGAGTCAGTCTCTTGGTCTGGTGCACTTCTACTGGATGAGAGTTGAGTAGGATTCAAGTGCTCCACTACGGCTGTTTGGGAAAGTGGAGCTCAGTCAATGTGGTGTAAAATTGGTTCTGAATTTATGCATCGTGTTAGAACATGCTCACAGAGTTGGTGGGAGCAGAAAACGAGGGAAGAGGAGCAAACTCGGGGCTGGCTTCACAGGGTCAGCAGACTGGATGTTCACAAAGCTGAAATAAGTGTTAAATTTTATATTTTATACAGAACAAATTTAATTTATTTAAAACTATTTCACACACACACACAAAAAAGAAAAGCACCTACAAGGATGATATTTACTTTCCCAGCAATAGCTGGATGCCCAATAATTTGCTGTATTTTATTTATTTATTTAGTTTTTTCTTGGTGGTTAGATTTCATTAAAAATATCCCTTTTAGAAATGTCTCAGCATCCTTGAGCTAGGAAGTAAAATATCTAATTTAGATTTGCTTGAACCTTTGACTGTGTGCATATTAATGCTGAATAAAATTTAAAATACCTCAAAACATCAAAGAAATGTTGGTTTTAAATATTTCAAGCCATTCAAGACCCATATGGATTTTTAGATTAAATCATCTGCTTAATAGACATTGGTTTTTGATTTAAAAATAATTGAAAAAGTAATACAGTATGCATTTTGACTTCAAATGGACAAAACCTGATTCTTTATAAAAACAACAAACGAAAAAAGAAGTGCATTGAAATGAACACATTGATTTAATCTCATATGGACCTGATTTTTGTTTGTATTTTACAAGTTTAAAAGGCAACACGGGAAGTAAGCCAAGTCTTCACAGTTTTTATAGACAACAAAAGAAAGAAGAAAAGCTTCTTAGAGATATACTGCTGTGATCGCACCTCATCAGCGAGTGTTTGCTCTCGTCAACCAATCCACTCGGGAAGGAGTTCAGCGGTGGTGTAAAACGGGGCTTTATCATGAAAAGTAGCAATTGTAACAGCTGAAACAGGCTACACTGCATTTCATACCTTGGCATTTTACCCACTGGCAGGATGTGGCACTGACATTTACAAATTTACAATAACTGTCTACCAAATATGGCCATTTAAAAAAAAAAAAAAAATAGCCTACATGTTTAGGAGCCAATTAGACGCTGCTTGGGCACACATACAATTAAATGTGCTCGTTTCACTCCATTGATGTCTTAATTGCGTCTTAATGTTCTTTCCTCATTATGTATTTTGTGACGTGCATCCATTTCTCCTGCAGCAAAACACCAACACAGCAGAATGCCGCAACTCCTTTACTTCAAGACTTCAAGTCTTTACAGTGTTGTAGTTAGAGAGGCATCTTGAATTTAACAGTCACCACAGCTCCACAGGTTTTGATTTGTAATGTTATAACAACGATAAGCAATGGTCTATCTTGCTGCACAACTATTTTTATTTTATTGTTTTATAGCAACCAGCTTGAACACGTTCCATGACGAAATCAACAACAAATGTTCCTGTCAAGGATGGAAAGCTTGAATGTTTAAAATTAAATTTCATGTTTTGGCATAGATCTGGTCTTATTTGTTATTATTCTATGGATTTTTCCCACACATTAAAAAGAAATACACTTTAGCACATCTTCTGAATGGTGATTTTATTACAATGTCAAAAAGTGAAAAAGGTTTAAATTGGCTTACAATAATAATAATAATAATAATAATAATAATAAATCACATCAAACAGTTTTAATTTATAATTTAGTCCATAGTCTTAATGTATATCATTAAAATATTTTTTTTGGTTGATTTGTTTTGATTTCTCCCATTAGGTCAAACGAGGAAGCGTTATAGTTGAGATGTGGCTTTGAAATACATCCAGAGCTGTGTCCCCGTTTAACTAAAATGTGAAGAAGCTTACAAAGCCGTAACGCAATCATACAGACTTTGACAAATTACCTTAATATGTAGTCATCTTAGCTAGTATTAACTTCTGATTTTGAAGAAAGTAACAGTTTTAATTAAAAAAAAACAAAACAAAAAAAACAATAACTTTGTCTTATCCTCACATTTAGGATAAACTATTTAATCTAACTAATCTAAAACAAGATTAGTTAGACAAAACAATGTGTGCTTGCGTACATTTATAATACACATGACAGAAAGATCCTGGTACCTAGGTAGTGTGCAGCTTTGATAAATAAACACACACAGGAACCCATTTAAACCAAGGTACAAATCACTACCCTACCCAGCCATCCTTTCACTTCCTATCTGCATTTCATCCCCTTATTACAATATTTTTCTTAACCAACTTCTTTAGTTACTTTGATTTAAAATAATATTTTTTTTCCTACAAAAAAAAGGCAAACAGCTGTGCCACTAAGGCTAAACAGGAGCATGTGTACACAAGATAATCCCATTAAAAAGACACATTCTTTCTTTAAGTTTCCCAGAGATAACATAATTTCAAAAATCTTTCAAAGTCATTTTGTCTGCCGTTATCTACTGTGCTGGTATTTGTTTTGTCGGAAGCTCCATAAAACACCTATTTTAACTAAAAACTTGAATGCCAGTGTCTTCTTGTCTCACAGTACAATAAAGTAATTTTTTTATGGTGTGGCCTCTCTTTTTATTGGACAAACAATTTGTTTAATATTTACTTTTTTATCATATTATTTTAAGGTTTTTGTATTTGCTTTTCATTATTACAGTTTTATAAACTACCAGCGAACATGCAGTGTCTGCAGATTTGACAGGAGCTGTTCATTTCAATGATCAAAGTGAGTAAACACACTTAAAGCAGTCTTTCATGTGTCTTTCTTTAATAATGAGCTGTTTGCAGCGCATTAAGCAGTTTGAACGTGGCAAATGTTTAAAGTGCAAGAAAGTGCCTGGAGCTAAACTGCAATTATCTGTCATATCAATTTAATAAGTATTATGCATAGATTGTATTCACGTGTATGTAGTGTTTTTGTAAACTAAGCCACAGTAGCTTAATAGTAACTAATCCATTTATCATTCAGCTGCCATCTTGCCTGATCAAGCAGCAGTGCAGATGCCTCTTGAATCGGATTGTGAGTTGCCAGGTTGCAGAGACAGATGGGTTGAAATTACAACAACAACAAAAAAAAGAAAAGTGTTGATTATGTGAGCAGATTTCATTTAAAAGTGAATCCTGCACAGTAGCATGTTGGGAAAAACACACAAAACTTTAGGACATGGGAGTAGCACATATTGAAAAGTTTGTAGGTCATGTAAAAAAGGAACAGAAAGGAATAAATAATAATATGACTGGGCATCTGCTGGCTTATTCTCCACATGCGGACGGGGGCCATACGGACCTTTCAAGTGAATGACCCAGTTGGTCATCATTTACATAACCATGGTTACCTGCCTGCCTAACTGGTCTATCACCATTAAAGAACTAGCTGGAAAGTAAAGCAGCAGACACCGAGTCTAGCAGTGAGACCAGCACAGAACACACACATGCACAGTTGATGAAAGAACCGAAAGTCCACAGGAGATAAAAGGATGTTGTCCTTTGTAACGTTCCCTGTAGTGAGAATAATTAGCTAGATGATGAGCTAAGGAAAAGCAAAGGGGTGAGGTGATGAGTTCAGTCTGCATTGTAAAAGCTAATAATCTTCTGCGTAGGAAGATGGTTAAACACATTGTGGTAGTACAATGACATACTGTAGTCCGTCTCTCACTCACTCGCTACTTCTAGTTCATATAATTAACCTTATCCATTTAAAGTGTTGCCTATTTATTACAGCTTTGTGACAAGCCTTTAGGTCTAAGCTCGTGCCTTATTTGTATGAGTTAACAAGTCTTTCTACTCAGCTTTAATCTGATTATTCTGATGACACGTGTATATGCATGCATGTACACATTTATGGCTGCATGTATACATGCAGACCAGAAAATTTGCACATCCAAACCTTACAATTGCAATTTTATTTAATTTTTTACAATGACTGTGTATAAAGGTTCAGCAGCTTAAAATAAATAAATCATTTCTGAACTTAGCTTTCCTCAGATTCATTCAAGTATCCATGCCTAAACTGAAGACTTTAGGATGTACAAATCAAATCAACAGCGCCATTTCTGAGATGTTCAAGCTGAACTGTATGCATTTGCAATTCTTTAGCAGACATGACTCCAGTTTCAGGGTAATAGCTCTATGTGGTGATGGCTTATTGAATAAACTTTGGGGTGGTGTGATCAAAATGGGCTAAGACATGGAATTATCCCTCACATATTGCATCAGCAGAGTCCACAGATAATATTGATTCAGTTTTGGGTCAGCTGGCGCAGTGGAATAAGTATACCTCCCCTAAGTAGGAAAAGGAGATGTAGAGATTCAGGGGAAGCCACAAATTACAACAAGGAAAGAATTGTGTCTCCAGGGAAAGCCATTTGAAATAATAGCAAAAACATAAACTTAATCATTTGTGTGTAACCTAAGGGTGAAGTGCAGTTTCTGCTTTGACCGTCTATGATTTATGACCATGTCATGAAGTCTCTTGTTTGCAGGTTTTATACTTTTTATTACTGGAACTAAAATCTTTAAACGCTAAAGCAGAAGAAGCTAGCAGAGAGATAGGGCTTCTGGAGATTCACACGTTTTACTATGAGTTACAGACTGTACATTTTAATTAATTGCCGACAGTTTGTAAAAATGGCACCAAAGTGTCATGACATTACATTTAAACTGAACAGTATTAAGTGTAAGTAGATTAAATGAGCATGTGTTCTGCTAGTTGGGAAGACTTGGTATATCTAGCCGATTATGTTTATATGTTGCACACAACGTTTTTTTTCTGCTTCATCAACACAGTTACAGGGTCTTGCACAAGTGTTCCTTGTGAATTGAACTTTGCCTAACTTCACAGTACAACCACCAAATGCACTGTGTTTTCTTGCTCACTCCAGATTATTTCAGTCTGATCCCTACATGATTTGTTGCTAAGATTCGTTTTAGCTGTGGCAAGTGAGGTCTGCTGTGTATATGATGTTGTTGGGTTTTTGTGACCTCTCATGAATCAGCAATGGGCTCTTGGAGTACTCTCGACAGGCTGGCAGGCCACTCCTGAAAATGCTTGTCACTGTTCCACATTTTCTCTATTAATGAATATTTGGCTCTTAATGTGGTTCATTCAGATCCCAGAGCCTAAGGAATGGCTTTGTAACCCTTTCCAGACTGCTAATGTCAGAATAAAGGAAACTCAAAATAAATGCATGTCCCACTTCTCACATATTTTTTGTGAGAAAACGTCAAACATTTCATTTTGTGTTGGTCTATAGCAAATCGCTAAAAATACATTAAAGTCTGCGGTTGTAATGTGACACAATGTAAAAAGGTGCTTTGGTGTTTTTCTTCTTTTTTTTTTTGGTATGGCACATAACACCAAAGGGAATGGAAAAGATCACCCTATTCAGAAACAGACAACCAGATAAAAGCTTGGGTCATAGCTTAAAATAGGTGGTATAATTTGTGTATGCCAGCTGACTTTTGCTATGCCTTCACTTTACTGAGCAGGACACATTGGCTTAATTTACAAAGGAAACAAAACGGATGGAAATTGTAATTTCTTGTGCATAAGAGGCAGTATGAAGGAGTGCCTGAAAAGTCAAAGACTTATTTTTACTGGCAAAATTAAAATGATTTTAGAGATTTCAGTACTTGTATAACTGTTGACAGCTGCACATGTCTTGCTGGGATCAAGGTTAATGTAAAGAGCTGCCTAAATTCCTTGTAGGTTTGATGTGAACCAGTCAGATTGACATGAGTAATAGAGCTTTGAAATTGCAAACAGGCACAAAAACAGCCTTCTGGAGTCAGAACCACGTAGCATGGAGTGCCTGAGGCACTCCATGCTACATCAACCAAAGAGATTCAGAACTGCAAATCATAAAATCAGAGACAAAAAGGTAAACTCGAGTAGTTTTTTTTATTTTTTTATTTTTTATTTTTTTTGCAGGTCAGTCTGTCTCCTTTTAAAAAGCAATCAAGTTTATTTGTACTGCATATTTCAGCAGCAATCATGCAATCACCAACTGTGAAACCAGTAGCAGAAATTACACTGTCAAGTGCCATCATGGAACTCACCAAGACATTAAATATGGTCCATCTCAATGTGTTAATGTTTATGTAAAATAGTAAATGACCTGTACTTGTTAAGAGCTACATCAAGTCCACAGCAACCCAAAGTGCATCACACTACAATCAGTCATTCACACATTCACACACTGATGGTGTCAAGCTACTGGATGGTAGCCACAGCCGCTCTGGGGAGGCTGCCATGCACCGGCGCCACCAGGCACTCTGACCACCAACAGCAGGCAAGGCGGGTGAAGTTTCTTGCTCAAGGACCCGACAGCAGAGAGCAACACGACAAAGCAGGCAGAGCAGGAACCGACAATCCATCAATTGAGGGATGAACTCCTACCACCGTTGCCAACATCAACCTTTTCTCATGGGTCAAAACCACCTCTAACCAAGTGAGTTTTTAGCCTTGATCAAAGGGAACTCAGCGTTTCAGTTTTTTTTTTTTTTTTCAGTTTTCAGGAAGCTTGTTCCAGATTTGTGGTGCACAGAAGCTGAATTCTGCTTCTCCATGTTCGGTTCTGGTTCTGGGGATGCAGGATAGGTTAAACCCAGAAGACCTGAGTGGTCTGGAGGATTCATACAGGCAGACAATACTCTGGTGTGGCTTTTCTTGCCTCTGCTTCTTTCACTCATTAATCCCCTCTATCCCAGTCTACTTCCGCTCTGTTTCTTTATGTTAGAAGAAAAAAAAAATCAATTCCGTTTTACCCTAGAGTTGGACTTTAAGCATTCAGCAAACGAAAGCACGCACACAAACAAACGTCCACACACAATTCCATTTCATACAAAATGAAACCTTGGCATGATGAATATTATTATAGAGCGCGTTGCAGTATAAGTGCTGTTGACACATTTTACAACTAAAATTTATGAGCAGCTACCAGTTTAAAGGGAGAGAAAGGATTCGAAAAGGTGGGAGGTTTAACAAGCCACCACTTGCCTCATGTACTTCAGTGGGCTGAGTATTTGTTGGGTGCACTCATTTCAATGTCTTTTTTATTGCATCTCACTAGAATCAAGAGTCTATCTGGCTATTTGGAGCTAATAAGCAAATAGAAAAGTGTGTGAAACCCACTCAGGAATTTTAGCTAGGTGTTTGCTGAAAAGGCATGCCAGGTTATCATTTTAGATGCAAGAAGTTTTTACCCCCCTTGACAGTGAGCTTGTGCAGAAAAAAACTAATATATGCACTGTTAGTTGTAAACTTTAAAAAAAGGAATGAAAAAAAATGCATGAATATACATTGGCTAGCCTTTAAAACTCAGCTGAATATAAAATGTACATATACAAATGTGTTGCATTAGTATAATTACAATAAATGGTTTGAGCTAACTTCTTTCTGTGTGTAAATTGTGCAGATAAATACATGATTTAGACTGTTGGGACATAAAAACTGAAAATGCCACTAATTTTGACAGGATGACTATCCTGACTTGCTGGCCTTTTAGACCGTATGTGGATCCTCTATTAAACATTGACATTAGTAAATTTGGTCATTTGTACAGTAACAAATTACCAAATGTTTTCTCTTTTAGACATTTTCATGTGCACATGAAATGTTATTGTTGCAATGAACGGATAGAATTTGGCTTAAATTTTAAACATGTCCACCCTTTGTGAGTCTTAGATTGTTACATTAATAAAATTTAAAAAAAATGAACGGAAATCTTTTGATACAAGATTGTGACATCCTAATACTATAGATATAGTAGCATTAAGGCTGTGTGGCTTTGGATGGATAATAGAATTTGAAGTATCCACCACCATTAATTTTCAGTGAAGTACTTTAACCAAAGATCAAAATGTCTCAAACCACGAACTCATTGATTTCAAAAGCTTCAGAAGCTCTTTTGATCATAGAGAACAGAATTAGATCAATAGTATGACCTGGTATACATCCGGCTGTGTTGCACGTAGTGACTCATTTAAACTGTGTGCAGTCACCCCATCCACACATGCACAACAGGTCAGTTCAATTTCATCGTAATGACCTTTGTTAAGCAAAGGAGCACTTCAGCGGCTCCTTTCAAAGCTCCTCTCAGTCAGGATAGAGAGCCATGACTAGTGCACCGTTGTAAATCTTCCCAGCCTTCTGCAAATACACCAATAAATATTGTTCCATAACTGTTCATTAGTTGTGTAAAAACTGCACAGCTCTCCAGTGAATTTCAACCACATGGCTTTTGAACACAATTTTGAGCAAGAACATTTCCTTATACACAAAGGTAATGAGTGTTTCTTTAAGGAACAGTTGTAAATCTTGTGAACAGAGTGCAAATGGACAATGTCTTTCCCTCCTTCACACTTTCCATCTTCCTCTCTCTCTCCAACTCAAATCACAAAACTACAATTGGTTTTAAATTTGTTATTACAAAGTCAATAAGTGATAAAGACCACAGAATTTCAAATCAGTTGTCAATAAGTATAACGTTTACATACGTTCAGAGTTTAATTTCATGCTTCATGAACTGCTCTGCTGAAGAAAAAAAAAAAAAAAAGGGAGAGAAACACACAACTGTACACAGACACACCAGCTCCAAATCATCTCTGCTGGTTCCAAAATGTAATATAGCTGGATGCTACGCACATTTGCACATATAAAGAAGAGCTTTGGTGACCATATGCAGGGAAAGTAGAGATGGGCAGCTTGGATAAAAATAGACAACTTGTTGAAGTCATCAGATGAATGCTGGTTAAACATCAATCCCTGCCGTTGCCGCCCTTTTTGGCGTTATCTGTGCAGAGCACACCACCAGAAAAGCATTAAGATTCATCAAGACTGACAATGTTCAAACATGTTTCAACATACAATAGATCAGATTTTTTTTACAGTAATCTACAAGCATACTCCAGTGGGGTGAGCATGATTCAATTCTACTCAGAAGCTCCAAAAGGCAAGACACCAAACTCCAGCACTGCTGCTGACACACTTATGGGTGTGTGAATGAGAGGAAAAAAAGAACTGCATAGTAGATCAAAGTGTTTGAGCTGAAAATTTGAAAATATGTAGTCATACTATTTGTGCAACAAAAGCTACAGAAGATATGCGTGTGACACAGAGAATAACCATAGCACACAGAAAAATTAGCTTGATGGGATTATAGCACCTGCCATAATCAAATGCTCCGCTGGCAGCTCTCCAATATGCTAAGTCATAAATTAAAATCAGGACTTAGAGTTGAACTGTATGTTTTTAATTAAGTTACTCAACATAAATACAACTTCTTCCCCTGAAGTTAATTCAATGTGTATTTTATGCAAGGGATGTTGCAATCGGTTTACACATATCAGTTAAAAAAAAAACACATTTTTGGGTAATCATAATTATGAAGTAGCTGACTGTAATCAATACCAGATCTCTGTTTTCACTCTACATGGCTTCATGCCAGCTGCACCTAATACAGTTTCTGCAAAGCTTGAGTGTTGGACTGTTATCAACTAGTCTATGGTTTGAAACTACTTTCAACAGAAAATTAAAGCAGTTAACAGTAAGGGTATTTCTTGAGGGAAAGCTCAAAAGTGAAAATTTAAGTTTATGCAGCACAAGTTCTTAGTCAAGTTTGGGTTAACTTCAATTGAGAGAGCTACAGCAACAGTTATTGCAAAAAAGTTAACTGGATTCATCACGCTGAATGACTGAACAATTGTTGTGATGGAGAATATAGAACATATCACTTTTTGAAGTGTCTTAATCAAGGATATGTCTCCCTTTCTCCCCCTTAAACACAACACTGTTTGTGTTGGATAAAAAGAAAAATAATAAAATAAAATAAAAAAAGTTTGTCATTGCTTGTGGGGAATGTTATCTTTTGCAAATGCGTTTGGCTTCACTACAGATATTTTCTGTTTGAAGATTTGCCTAATGTCACTGCTTAGCCTCACAGAACATAAAACAAACTCAATAAGTGCTGTGCTTCATACCCAGCAGCTTCTTGGATCTCATACTACAGAACCAATACTGTAAGCAAGCAATAGAAGATACATTAAACAGATGAAGAATCAACAAAGAGTGCTTCCACGTTGTTTCACCAGAATACACCCAGTGTCAAACCAGTGGCTGAACAAGGAGAATTCCTCTAATGCAGCATCTTCACAAAAACTATGGCTAAGAACAGCAAGATAATAGGTCGTACAGAGTCCATCAAACATCTTTAGAACTATTGACAGAGGTGGGACTAAGTCATTGTTTTGCACGGCACAAGAAAGTCTCAATTCTGTCCAATCAAGTCTTGAGTGAAGTCCTGTGTAAAGACATATCAGTTCCAAGAAAAGTACAAAGTCAAGACTTGGAAAGTTTGGAGTCAAATCAAATAGGTTCCAAATAAATGAGGAATCATGTAAATATATATATTTTTTTCATTTTCTATATTAAACACCATAATTATGATTTTTGATTGCTCCCTGATCAAGGAGCTCTACTCTCCTGCCTTACTACAGTTTCCAAAAAAATTAGGGGGAAAAAAAAAAAAAAAAACTGTTCCAGCTTGGCAGTGCATCATATGTATGGCGTGTTGTGAAGAGACGCCTGAGGGCTGCAGACCAACAAGTGTAATCACTGCGTTTGGTCTGCACCAAAGACTGAAGACGACTGAAAGCGAAACCGAGCTCTGCAACAAAAATCCTCTTGCTGTCTCTCATTCCCCCTTCCGCACCCGCAAGCACATAAGACACCAAAAGCTAATACTTTCATGCGTCACTTCAAAACATTAATTAAGGAGAAATCCCAGATATTAACCATAAGGTTATCGTTGTTGAAATAAGACAAAGTACTTGTTGCAAAACATCAAACACCAGCACTTCACCACGCTAGCACGCTGAAAGACATGAACAGTGGAGATTAGAATGCACAGAAGCGTATGCAAATAAGGTAGGACAAACCTACTATTCACACTGACATAAATATTACTTCAGTGTGTTTACTCACGGGTTTCTAGGATACCTTCTAGATGTGGGAATTTTAGATTGCGGTTGTAAAGACAACATAAAACTAGCAAATATGATTAGCTGAATAAATACTTGATTTGATGTTGCTGAATCTGACAGTAACTGTAGAACCTTTAAAGTATACAATTAAAACAATATCTCTCCTTGAAAATAGTACAAACTAAACCAAACGGGAAAGAAATGCCTCATTGAGCCGTTTAGTTTGTTCACCGGCTTTTCTAAGCTAAAACCTTTCTGCAACCCGTGCTTTATTAAATGACAGGCAATACTGCAGACGTAGAACACAAAGAAATGTACCAACTGGAAAAAATAAAAATATTCAGCTAACCATTACTGAACATAAGTTGGATGACATAAATTGCAACTTTACTGCTAAATGTAATTTTGGTCATCACAATTTCAATGAAATCCTAATAAAATTTCTATGATTATGAAGATATATATTGTTATTGTCATCAACGTTATTATTCTTATTAATAGTAGTTGCAGTAGTAGTAGTAGTAAATTACATATTTTCCAAAAAACGGAAATGCAAGCTGGTGAACTGTGGATTTTACAACTGCATAATAATAATATTTATGCATGAGTCAACATTTCAAGAGTCCAGGTATATGATGCAGCTAAAACTAGGACAATATGCTGAACAGGGAATAAGGAATTTTGCTACAGTGCATATCTCTATAAGTAGGTGTGGGGACCCAATGAACAGATGCAGTGTTTTGCCAGAACAGCTTTGCCAGGTTGCATCTTACTGAAAACTCACTAATAGTTTTTGTGATAAATATGACAATAATTTTGACAATTAATTTGTCAAAATTATTTATCACTGAACAAATATCTTTGCAACTTTTATTAGTACGATAAAAACGTTTTGCTCTTTTTGGTGTTCTGCGTAGATTTGTGGACAATGATGGGCACAGACAGCACTCGCATTCAGTGATTGGCCATTAGCTTGGATTTATTTTTTCTTCACCCCTAGAAAGAAACTTTTTGGGAAAATTGCTGTGTGGTGCTGGATGTCGACACCCCATGCATCATATTCCATCAGTAAGTACCGTTTTCCCTCCCACACAGACGCTGAAGACAATAAGGTTTCCTCTTGTGCAGACAAGCCAGCTGCTACTGTTGTCAATATTGGTCTGTTAGCTCCAAGAGTGCATCGTCACACACCATCAGCATGTTACCAAATAAAAGCTGTGCAGATTGTGGTATTGTTCAGTAAAAATTGTGAAACTGTGTGCTTGTTTATTTATTTATTTTTTTCTGAGTAGGTCAGAACGGCAAAGATTTTAGGAACAACAAATAGTTAAAAAAAATATATATACCTCAAGAAATCATGACTCTTTTAGATGCAAAAGTTGCTCACAAAAAAGTGAACCCATTTTTTTTTAGCAACACTTTTGTGCTACCATGCTGTGGGAGGAGGAGCCACAGCAGGAATTCCTGTGAGCGTTCTTCCTCTTTGCCACAAGCGACGCTGGTGAGGACAAACATGTGAATGTCTTGATCTCGTTGGCTGACTAAAACACTGTATCTTTGAAGAAACCTTAAATCCAAAGTAAAAGACTTCACCAGGCAGATATTCAAAAAAAAACAACTGAAAGAGACTGAGGCCTGTTTGCTCATTAATTCTTGATGTTGCATAACACAAAGTTATGTTAATGAGAAAATAATGTGAATCTGTGAAAGTAACTTCAATTATCCAGTCCACATACCTTTTACAGCTTCTTGTAAAACACATCAATGATGTATTAGATTGTGCAGTACATATCTAAGTTACATCAAAGGTTGTTTTTTTTGGGGGGGGTTTTCCAGCAAACCGGTGACAGCATCTACTGGGTGCTAGTACATGCTTAGACACTGATAAAAAGGTAATATGAGCATACAACTTCTCTGTTTTTTCCACTCTGTGGGTTAACGATGGTTTACACATTTTAAAAGCAGGTCTATGAACTGCATAGAGCTGCTTTGCAAGTTGCATTAACAACCGAAATGAAACATATCTTTGGTCCCTTTGTCCCGAAATAAAGTCGAGTTACTTCATTTCTGTGAACATTGTTTATCCTTTTGTGCAGAACTGATCTTTGGAGTCTGACCAGTTAAATTGCCTTTAACCCCAGTCCAACTAAGTGTTTATGATTTTTGTTGTAGGGTGGGTCAACTTTCAGGAACCGTTGTACGGTTTTAAATTATGAACTCACAAAGAACGTATTTCACCACTGACCTCGAAAAGCACGTCTCAGTCATGCCCTTCACAGTTTTGAGGCTGTGGGAATTAATCGCCTTGTCTCTTTTGCTCAGTAATTTGACACATGATACACTTAAGTAATGCCCAATCAAATTCCCAATGGCAATTAATAACAACACAAATTGAAATGATTTATATTATAATGTAATTGCTCTGAATCGCCGTGTGATTGGGGAAAATGTGTAAGACTTGTGCAATATGGAAAGAAAAGAAATTGTCGGTGTTATTCTTTTATTGTGCACTTAAAGTAAAAGAATGGTTATCCTGTCAAGGGCGGGTAAACTCAGCAAGGTTAATGTCTCATTATAATACAAATTTCATCTGTGGTCATAATGGCATGACCAACGACACAGACTGTATTTTTACAGCATATGTGACTGAAAATATCGTTGCAGGTAATGAGCTGTATTCAGTGCTAATGTTCCTGATCAGATCTTAAAACTGAAATGAGATGTCAGGTTTTTTTTCATAAATTATAAAGGTTTTGTAGCCATGCATATTTAAAAGTACCATGCAGAGCAACCATTATATAGCATTTCTAACATTTGTATAACATTTCAGACAGTGAATACAAAATGCAGTTTACAAATTAGGGTCTTTTTTACTATAGAAAGTCAAATAATTCCGGCCCTGTATGAAAAAGGTTATTGACCCAGTTGATTTTTGTTGTCTTTTTTTCTAGTCTATATTTGGTTGTGCTAGTGCCTTTTCCCCATTTTTTGACAGGAAAGAGGGGAAGACATGCGGCAAAGGTACCGAGGTACAAGACAAAGGCTGGACAAAAACTGCATTAATGGGAGACATTCTAGGTAAAAATCAAAGTGGTAAAAAAATAAAATAAAAACACAAATTGTAGTCTTTGGGTAAAACATGTTTGATGATTTGAAACATCTATATGTGGGGAGAAAAAAGGGAAAAGATGAGAATGTCACACAGGGAAATATTTTTTCCAACAACTTCGGTCCAAGCATCAAACATGTGGAAGTCAGCACTTCTGCAGTAAATAAAACGTGGTATCTGTCCATAGAATCAAGTTAATATTTGCACATATTGTCTACAATATTATTCAAGGAGAGCTTTCTCAGTACCAAGTGGGACTCTGAAAGTTACCTGACCTTGACATTTACTGAGATAACATAATGCATTTTAGCTTAACATTCTAGAAGCATTTTCATTTTGAATACATTTATTTTAAAAAAGAAGTACTGTAACTAGGTGGTGCATTAATAATAACTGAATTAGTGCATATGTATATTTTGGGGTTGGTACATTGATCCAACATGAAAATACCAGACTGATTAGAATAATCACTCTTCCCAATTACTTATAATTATTTAAATAATATTGTCTTAATAATATTTGAAAGTATCTTACTTTTTATATGGTGTCTACATGTTTTTTTTTCTCCAAACACAACCCAACACCTGCATGCTTTCTTAAGAGGCTGAGAACATCTACAAATAACTATGCACAGTTCTGTTTTGTGTTGAAAGTTGCAGTACGCAACTTCCATAAACAATTTTTATTATTATTATTATTATTATTATTATTTTCACATATTTGTTAAAACTGTCACTATGTTTTGACTGTATAAGATGAGAGAGAATCTGTGGGAAGACAAAAAAACAGAGCTATGCTCCCTTCTCTCTGTGGTAGAAGGGAATAAAATACAGAATAAAAATCAACAAATAATTGTAGTTTAATTCTAATGCACAATTATTCTGGTTTTCAATTAGTTTTAAACGCATTAAAGTCAAACATATAAACTTACTCAACATAGATTCTCCAATGTCTATATTTTTATGCCAAGACAAAGCCTTAATGATTTTTTGAACAACTAATTATTTCCCAAAACACAAGATTTATGCAAGGCATGAAAAATCTTTCTCCACATTGGAATGTACGAGTCTCTTCAATAAAACATTTTAACTACAGTAAGCAGTAATAATTGCATTTTTGAATATATTATTAATTTCTTTTAAAGTCTTGTTTTAATGTAGTAACACTTCAGCAGTTCTCACAAAATCAGGCTAGTAGTATTGGACTGGTGACAAGCAGACTGCCCATAATTAAGAGTTGTTTTCTTTTTTGTTTTTGTTTTTTTACCTCTGGTGCGGCTGGAGAGCCTCCGCCGGCCTGTTGATGAGCTGTGCACGGTATGCTGGTAATGGGACATGTTGGTTGGTGTGTTGGGAACACGAAAGTTGTCCTGGAACCTCTGCATCAAATCCTCTATGGAGTCAGTGTTTGCTTCGATAGCTATAAAAAGAAGATGGTTGTCATGTCAAAACTGTAAGGTAGTTTTTTTGTTGTTGTTTTTTTTTTCCAAACACTTTATAAAGAGCGACTCTCTCTCAAGATGATTTGAAAATCCATACAAAGATACAAGCAGCGTTTTTTCCAAAAGTGCTTGTTTCTATCTCTTTCTTTTTTTTTTTTTTTTTAGGAGGGTTAAGAGATTAGACCATGAAATGCACTGAAACCCACACGGCTGTCTCATTTAGACAGTAAGGAAAAAAAAAAACAGTGTTGTTTTCTTTCTTCTATTTTTTTTTCCAGCTTTTAAATGATACCATCAATTCAATATTGCCTCATCTCTACAGGGATCCTGCCAGCGCTTCCCTTGATTGTTCAGTCTCACTTCTCCTGATGAATGACTCCAAAACAACAAGCTGGAGGGAAAGAGGAGGGGCTGGGAGAGGGTTTTGGTTTGCCTTGTTCAATAAAGGATAACACAAAAGGAAATAAGGGAGATTCTACACATTTTAGTACATTTGTGGTAGTAAAAAAAAGTTAAGCGTACCTTTAGACTGTTGTCCCTTCTTTGTGTTTGACACACTCATGCACATGCACATAAGCACGGATCACATTTGAAAGCAGTGTGCATCAGAAGTGGGAAATTTAACAACTAGATGAAAAACATCCTTAAACTTCCTCCAGCGAAGCCATCTCTGAACGATGGGGCCATTCATCACCCAAAACACCAGTAGCCCCAACCTATCATCATCATCTTTTGATCTGTCAGTCTCGCTCAGAGGTGTACTCTGTCCATGAATAATGGTGAAATGTTGCACCCAGTCAAGTATCATCATGCATGCCAATGAGCTTCCAGGAAGAGGAGATGAAGACACAGGTGAAAACAATACAATTACTCACACAGGTCTGGATTGGAAACAATAACAAAGCCATTGAAGTATGAACATTATGATGCACATTTGCTCAGATTAATGTGCAGTTAAGCTCAGCTTCATTTGGTTTGTTTTTATTATGGAGTTATTTTGGTCACGGGGTAATGCCGTGCTTTTTTTTTTTTTTTTTTTTTTCTTGTAATTTACCCCTTCAATATGAAGAAATGGAAGTCCCAACTGCCCATGAATGTATTTTTGAACATTGTTAACATCTTCTATGCTTAATTTTACCCCTATAAATAAAAAATATTATTTTTTAAAAATTAGACATCAACTCTTATTGATTTATAAAAACATACAAAATAAAAATTGGTGAACAATGGTCTGGCAAAAATTGTATGAGAAAAATTAATTTCAACTCATTTTCTACAAAAATGAGCAATTAATAAATAACATTTAATTTAAGGATTTTTTTTTTTTATAGATCGCTTTAGGTAGGGTTTCCCCCTACAAAAAAAAAAATGCTATGAAAACTGTATTCGTACTCATTCAAGTTACCTTTATCTCATAATAAAATCAGTATGACGATCTGGGACATTTCATAGTAACAAAAATGGAAAAGCAGATTCAATCTGTAATGGCAATACTTCCCAAAGTGCCATATATCTGCTGAAAATAACGTGTTATGTTTGAGTATTGCTTACACAAGTCTATGTTTACTGATGTCAAGAAAGCAATAAAACTTAGTTTAAAAGTGTAAAGTAGCATTTCTATGGTGAACCTGTCATTGCCACGCAGCTTTCACAGTTCATGTTGCTCATTTTTCCATTTTGGCATTTCTTTAATCTAAAGTTGACTGCTGCAGCCAATGAACAGAGGCAGAATGCAAGATGCATGTTGAGTGGCGCAGAGCAACTGACCCTCATGGTCTATTGAGCAAGCAAATTTGGTCTCCACTCTGTGAAATGCACAACAGTGCAAATTGATTTTTATTGCACTATTGACAAAAGAAGCTTTGGGTGCGTGTGTGTTTTTTTTTTTTTTTTTTCTTGTAACTTAGAGTTAGTATTTAGAGCATGGCTCATGGCTAATGCATTTCTTGTAAATAAATACAGCAGCATCAAGAAAAGATTTAAATTGCTAAAATGTAGACATGGGACAACTTACAGAAAAAAAAAAAAATGTTGGACACAGATTTTGTTTGCCAAAGTGTTCACAATAACGTTTTCAAGATTGATCAAAGGTTATCTAGACTGTGGATAATTTTATCTATGCTATTTAATTTTGATACAGGTTTTGATACAGGTTTAGCTCATATAGCTTATTAGGAATATTTATTTAGTTCTGCCTTTTCTGCATTGGCCAGGTTTTAATTGTGTCCACAAGTTACTGTGTATAAGACCAGTGATCGACATCTACTTCAATTTACTGTGTTTGATAGAATTCAGATTTTTTTTTTCTAAATAATTCATCTGATATTCTATCGACCTCACATGGCCTTGTGTGCCTTTGTACTCTTATCTTTTGTATGTCTTGTATTGTCTTGCAGCTGGAGGAAAAACAAACAAACAAACAAAAAAAATTCCAGCAGAGCCATCACACTGGAATACTGTTTCAATTTCTAGTACAAAAGAAGACAAAGAAAATCTGTCTGGAAACAACATTGTTTTTAAGGTTCACCACAGGGTTTGATGCTGAGACAGATAATGTATTGGCGCTTATGGTTCTAGCAATGCTGATTTAAACTGAAGTGCATGCCTTGAGGGAGTAGCATCTTCCTGCTTGCCCCAATAAAGAAGCTATTTAAGCCATTTACAGGAATATAAAAAAAAAAGTAAGGCCATGATGAGTTCTAATAAAACCTTGGGATTAGCCAAGTTGTGCAAAAGTGACATCTAAGAAGTTAATATACTGTATACTGTCCAGACATAATCAAATTGCTGTAAACAAAACTTAAAGAAAACAATTTTAGCCAAATAAGACAAAACAATTAAGCGGTGAGAGAAAAAAAAGCAGACAGATTTAACACAAAGCTTTTTAGTGCAATGAGTCACTTAAACTCTTCATCTCTAGGCCTCTTTTTGAGAAATATGGTTGAAAATACATGCCCAAAATGAATTGAATGTATCTCAAGAACTACAGAGTTTATTTTAATTGTTTTGGTATCAAAATAAAGACAAGACTCTAGAGAATATGTTACAGCTCTAAAACCCACCCTGCCTGTTACTGAGGAAAGTGAATTAATATGATACACAGCAGAAATTAAGCAAAATATCTATTTCCGCCTAAAAAAAAACCAGTTCAATATATGAAGATTCCTTTCAAAGCATGTTTACTACATGTTTTGGATGTAGTAAACAACAGTACACAATCTGACCTTTTACTGTGCCAAGTTTCATGGAAAGAAAGTGCATCACATGAGTTTTAGAGAGGTACTACTTGATAAAAATCTAGGCGGACCTTCCAAATGAGCCATTTTGGCACAATTTGTGCCATTTGAACTTTCTCAGTTTTTTTTCTGTAGGTTCTGTTTCAATTATTTATTCTTATAGAATAAATGATTACTTGTCATAGATAAGTAATTACATCTAATAATTGTTTTTGGGGGTTCCTTTGAAAAAAAAATTCCTCCTGGAGTCTCTAGTCTGCGCTCTGCGCGTAAAACCATGCAGTTCTCAATACAGATATTCAAACTTACGCGGGGCGGTTTCTCGGGATCCCATTGGCCAATTTTGATGATTGACACGTCTTTCGAACCGTCAGAGCCAATAGAATCCGAGGGCGTTGACATTAATACGGAAACTAAAGCCATTCACCAATTAGAGGACGGGAAACGCATGTGACGTGCATTGACGGAGTTCGCCTCTACATTTTTATATGGAAGCCCAGGAGGCGGAAGAGGCTCTGGGCAGAGCCGAAAACAGTATGAGATGGATTTAGGGAAAATGGATTATCGAACCAAGTGGAAATATTTAGTCTAATAAGGATTATGACCACGAAACAGCAAAGGTAGGACTGAATTTATGTTTTTCGCTTCGTGAAATTAGCGATTTCTTTTTTTCTTCTTCAGCTGCTGGTTCAGTGAGTTTTGCACGTAGCGTGGTGATTCTGGTATTGTTGGAAACGGCAGAGCTTCGGCTTTACTCTGATTGATAGTTTGTGGGCTTTGGGAATAGTCGCTCTTTCACTGTTGCATTTTTTACTGTGTATGCCTCGTTAGCCTCGTTAGCATCTAATTACGTTTCGTTTTATCAAGCTACTTCGTGTTCAGGCTGGGTGTTGTTGATGTAGAAAATATTGTTTGTATCATTTAGAAGAGCTTTTTCCCGATCTGTGGATATGCAATATGCCTATATTGATAAATGTATAGCATGTTTTTTCAATCGATCTTGTTGCGGCAAGCGCAGAGGACCCAAATTTGGGTCCTCTCGCGACAAACAGGTTGAATGAATTATAAAAGTACATTTTGCTCGAAGGCTGTTGAATAAAATTAAAAGCAAAGGAAAACAATTATGCCTTTAACGGTCTATGCAATGGAAAGTAAACTTGCTTCCACTCAATACACATTTCATTACTCTCAATAAATAAAAAAAAATGTCAATGTTAGTCATGAAAATAACATAGAAAACTGGTGAATTGTGGTAGCACGTTTTCCTGGAACACCATTTACCTGTACCACAAGAAAAACAAAGATATTGTTTCTTTTGGTATTTTTCCCCTCAAGATTCTTCTCATTTTGAGTTCAATGTCAGTTGAAGCTCTGGTCCCTTTATTTTCTTCTTTTCCTCTCCCTTATCTATCTTTTGTCTGTTATCAGTGGTTTGCGCATGTAAACACCGTCTCATGAGCGAGGTATGTCAACAGCATCCAGCCTCAGTCAACTTATTCCAGGTGTTCTCACAATGCCCAGTGTGGGAAGATAACGCCATTCTGATTTCTGCATTTGTTCAGCTGGGCTATTTTGCTTGTTTACTTGCTTTGCAGATTTGCGTCTTGCATTTTTTTATTTTGGTTTATTAGTACAATTGTTTATAAAAGCACTGAAATTCATGTTGGGATTTTTCTCAGATTTCATTATGAGAAATGTCTATGACTCCTTCAAAGCAAATCAAATGTCTAACACTTAAAAGGAAAAAAAAAGTCTGGTCACAATGGTTGAGTGTAACTTTCTCAAAAAGACATCTTTATTCTGAGGTAAATATGTAAATGTACCAAAACAGTAAAAATAAATATTTTTGCTGGAACATCCACTCCAGACAAACTGCAATCTATCTGCTTCTCCTTCTGTCTTCCATCTGCAACTCTGATTTTGCAGCATCCCCCCCTTGGGATCTAATTGGTGAAAAATGCAGTCACGTAGATCTGGAGGAGTCAAATACACTGCCATTTGTTTCTGGACAGACATTCGGTGTTCTTATTAAGACTGCTCTAAGGTGACAGGAAAGACTTTACAACTCAGGTGAAACACATAAAAGTTTAACATTAACAAGTCATTCACTGGCAACTACTGTCTCCTAGGAATAGATTATTATATATTTGCAGAGGCACCATGCACCAAATGAACACTCACTTTAGCATCACTTTCTGTTAAAAGTGAAAACAAAAAAAGTCAAACTTTTTTTTTTGTTGTGCTCAATGTGATTGCATAAAACATTTTATCCTGTTTGCACCATGTCATTTTGTTCAAGTTAAAATAAAAATAAAATAACTATGTACATAGTTAAAATAAAAATAAAATGATTTGACAATTAAACTAGAATCCTTTCAATTGTAAAATCCCAATAAATAGTGATGATAAGTTTCTTACAATGGTTTTATTCTTTGCTCTGGATGGTCTTACATTTTAGGTCAATAAGTAATTCAACATATATTTTAAGAGTAAGTGTAAGTAAGCATAATTGGTTTTGTTTACATAGCATTTGTCTGTTCGGTTTCAAGCCTCTGACTAAAATCAGTGCTCAAATAATGAAGCCATGTCATCTTGTATGCTTAAAGCACAACATTGACATAATTATGAATTTTCATCACTGTCGCTTAACCTCACTTAAACTTTAATATCTTACATTTTAACATCTTTTGCACAAAATCCAATTTACTTCTTAAAAATCGTTAGTTCAGCTTGATAAATATCTATGTGGTCGTTTTTATACTTCTACAGCAAACAGCCATGTTGCTATGAAATGTTAACAACTCAAAGTCCGTAAATGAACCTTTACCAGTAGAAGAAGGACAACGTTGTGTTCTGAAGTTCACTGTATTTGCACTGCGAAGGCAAGATTGCCAGATGGTGGTAATAAATGAAAAAAAAAGATGGAGGTTACAGAAAACTCCTTATTCGGTTTTACTGTTATGAAACATTTCATTGAACTCATATTTACTGTACAAAATCACCATGACAACCAGTCATTTCCATGCTCTCCGATAACTCTTTAAAATAAGATTATTCACTAACTCAAATGATCCCCACCGGCTGGCTATGTTTTACCCTGATTTCACGAGATAAAGATTGTTCTCGAGGCTCTAGGCCTCCAGCTGGATGTCGTCGTTTTTGACACTTAGGTGCTACTACAGTTTAAGATGCAGACTTGAGTCCTGATCTCTGGTAGCCTCTGGCTGCACTTTTGCCCAGTGATCAGTGCTGTTGTCTCATAGCAAGAAAACTCTGGATTCAAATCAAAGCTTTCTCCAAGCATATTCTCCAGGTGCATGCACAGCATTCCTGTACGTACTTCAACATCTACCAACAGTCCAACAAAGTAAATATTCAGGTAACTGATTCCAACTTCCCCTCAGCTGATGTTGGTTGTGGTTGTGGTTGTCTGCCTTGTGTGTATCTTTGACAGATTGGTGGCCATTCTTTGCCTTTACCCCATTGGCTTTTCATGATGGGACCCCCCCACGACCCTGAACAGGATTGAGCTACTGCAGCATAGGTGGATGGATTGGCTGCGTGAATGGCTTACTTCAGGGTGTAAGCCCCTTCTCATCTAGTGATAGCTGGAGCAGACTCCAGTCCACAGTGGCCCTGACAGAATACCGTAGCTTAAAAAATGCACTTATTTTTCTCATTCATAGCACGAACAAGCCACTCAATTGCGTAAGCAGCGGTTTCTAAAAGACATTTCTACATAATATGATAAAATTTGATACAACGTCTGCACATTTGCTGGAAATGATACTCAGAACCAGGAAGGGCAGAAGACGTTCCATCAGCAAAAAAAATAGACCTACAGTGAAGGACTAGCTTGATGCCAGATGAACAAAACAAGGCCAGATTCCTCTAAACCGCTGATGCAGCCTTTGGGAATTTTCGTCTGCCAGAAACGGAAACCTTTGACCGTGATTACCCATCCACACGTAGCGTTTGACCCTTATTTCTCTTAGGCTCAAGAGGATATCTCCTATCTGCCCAAAAGTCAGTGAAACACAAGGTAACATTTTCAGACGCTTCATCTATGCCCCATGCCCCGAGGCAGGTGGTGATTCAGCTTGCATGGCAGCTTGAAAGATGAATTGTAGTGCTATGAATGTGCACACAAGAATGATAGTGTAGAAACAGGCTCGGGAATCCATTTCTCTATACAGATTACTTTAAGCTACACACAGGCTGCAATTTCAAAAACAGAGTATTGATTTAAAAGTATGTGATTTTTTTTGGCATTCACTAAAACAGGAGTTAAAAGCTCTGGGGTTACATTTTATGAGAGCATTTTTCAATAATCCTATTAATATATTTCAATCCCCACAAGACGGATGGGCTGAAAATTTTGTCTGCATCTCTAAATGAACCTTTCAAGATGGATTTTAACAATAAAAAAAAAAAAAAACATTCAGAGTCAGAATGATAGTTGGAAGGATTTTACCATTCCTTGAGAACTACCAGCTTTTCGGTTTTGATCAAGATTCAAGACTACTGACAAGCATTTGAAGCTATTCATAACCCTAAATAAAATTAACAATTTTTTCCCATCCAATGCCA
Source organism: Poecilia formosa (assembly GCF_000485575.1). Taxonomy (NCBI): domain Eukaryota; kingdom Metazoa; phylum Chordata; class Actinopteri; order Cyprinodontiformes; family Poeciliidae; genus Poecilia; species Poecilia formosa. The sequence goes on from NW_006799945.1 coordinate 5,868,749, forward strand.
GTTGATGCATATTTTTTTAAAAATAGGAGATATTAGGCTTTTTCTACTGCTCAGGCATTCTGCTTGCATGACAGCAAACATTTGTGCTTAAAAATAAAGATGCAGGCTAAAAGGAAAGGATGTGAGTATTTCTGTAGATTTGTGGAGTCTAGACCTCCTGCTGTTTTAATTTACTACTCCCCTGTGAGAAGGAAAAAAATGATAGCATAAGAAATTAAATTCCTATTTTTAAAACATTTCATTATTTACTCACTTTTTTCACATCCACCTCAGCTGTCTGACTTTAACCACACACGTACTCATGCTCTTAAATCATTTCCATTTTTCACTTTGTTTTATCTTCCTATCCAATGTGGCTTAGGGTGCAAGCAAGTAAAGAATAGATCAAAGTTTTTTTTTTTTTGTTTTTTTTTTACTCCAGCTGAGATTTGTCTCTCTGATTTATTAAATTTGTCATTGTTTGAATTGGAGCAGTCCATTGTGGATGTCTGTAAAAAAACAGCTATCAAGGCTCTACTTCTGATGGTGTGATAGATACCTACATGAGGTCAGACAGAAACAAAGAAAGTGTCAGAAAGAAAAATGATCTTGTGCAAGAGGATACATGAGAGAGCTGAAACATCAGAAGATTAAGTCTGAGACATGTGTATGAGGTAGGAAGAGCACTGATAAAAGAGAGTTTAATGAATGAACAGATACCTGGTAAAATAGAGAAATTTCAAAGCCAAGAGAAAAACCTTTGTACCATTTTAAAACAGCAACACAAACTAAAATTATAAAAATATATGCAGCACATTGCAAAAGTATTTAGACACCTTAAACCACGTTAAACCACGCACAAACTATTTTACGACTTTGAAATAAAACATTTCAGATTTGCAGCTTGCATTGCAGCCTTGGCTGCGTGTTGGAGATTCCTGTGGCGAATCGTCTTCCTGTTCGTTTTATCTCATTCAAAGTGTTTTGAAGCTTCTAACAGTTTTTACTTCAGGGTTAGCCCATTTACCTCCATCCATCTTCGAGGCACTTCTGACCAACTTGCCTGTTCTTGCTAAAGAAAGCATCATGCGGCCACCACCAATTTTAATAGTGTGGATGGTGTGTTTAGGGTTCGGTGTTATTTTTCTTCTTCACTTAGCATTTTGCATCTATATCGAAAATGTAAATTTTGGTCTCATCTAACCAGAGTGTTTCTTTCCACGTTACAGTCGCCAACATGGCCTGTGGAAAACTGCTCAAGGGACCTCTAATGGCTTTCTTTCAACAATGATTTTCTTTTTGGCACTCTTCAATAATCACAAGTAGTTGTCTCATTGTCAGATCCTCCCACCTGAACGTGAATGTGTCTAGCTCCTTCCGAGTTACAATGGACCTGCTTTTCCTTGCATAGCCTGTCAGTTGATGCGGATGATCATATTCTAATTAGCTTGCATTTATGCCTTACTTTTCCCATTTGTCGACGACTGTTTTCTCATTAGGTGACATGTGAGGGTCAATTGGCTACATTGGATTTTTTATTTATTTATTTATTTTTTACAGAGTAAAACAGAGTGTATTCATGGCAGGGGGACAGAGTATAAGACAAAAATATTTGAAAGCCATGTGTCATTTTCCTTCCATGTCACAATTATGGAATACTTTGTGTTGCTCGATCACATAAAACAACAATAGAATGACGGAACAGTGTTTTTGAATGTGACAGGATATGAGTTCAAGGCACAAGAGTTCTTTTGCCAATATAGAGTGGTCTGTTTTCTTTTCTTTCTTTTTGCCAAAACAGTAAAACAAAATCAGAATGACAACTAAGTTCTCCAAAAGCCTTGAAAACAACAGGAGCAGACAGTACTTCACCCTATCTGCCTCCCTTTCTGTTTGGTCTGCACATTCTGAACATCTACCCTCTCATGTCTTGTCAATCTTACCCACCGGAAAACATGCAATGTCACATCTTCAGTGAGATACTTTTCTTGTCTGGCCTCTACTTGCATATTTTAGGATTTTTGCTCTTTTCAAGGCAGCACAAATAAAGATCTATCTATAGCTCAGCTCTTGCCATGGGCCAGAATAAAAAATGGATGTGTCTCCCAATGCTGCGGCAGCAGAACATAGCAGGCCACACTCTGACCTCCAACTGCACCAGACGCACTGAAAATCCAGCATGAAAATAGGAAATAAGCCCTTGCTATAAACATTAAAAATCAAATCTGGTGAGGAAAATTGTTTCAGAGTAATTTTTACTTTTTTATCTACTTGCATATCAAACTTGGTTCAGTGTGGGAACCTTACACAACTGAGAAGGTGCAAAGATAGCTGGAACTATATATAGCTAATGTGTGATGTTATGTTTCTCACAATATCATACCTTAGATGCATTGCCACTGCAATGCATCTATATATATATATATATATAAAATCATTGTGACCATGCATGCAATTTATTTTTAGGCATTTTTTGTGATTTCCTGAAAATACATTTTCCAAAGTGAAACAATTATGAAACTTAAATGAATTTAAGGAGAAATGCTTGATACACAAATTTAAATGTGTGCATCAATGTTGGGTGATGATTAAATATATGGGCATCTAAACATGAATCCAACATAGTAAGCTACTGAAAAAAAAAAAAAAAAAAAAAAAAGATTTTACTCTCTTTCACAGTTGAAAGAATAATTTTTAGTGACCTAAATATATGACAATTACACATAAACATACTGGTCACACTTAATTGAAATTACACATATATGTGATTTTTTTTAATATATGCGATATGATGCAGTGCCCTATTTATTTTTGTCACTTGGCTTACATACAAACCACATGTATATGTTGTCAATCATGGTGAGGTTTTAGTGTCTATCCTAATTAGCACTGATCAACACAGCCATTGTACTGAGAAAAACTGGTGTTTCCAAGAAGCCTGCAGAACAAGTCACTCTTCGACACCAATTTAAATTGTGACCTCAGGCTTTTTCCAGTTTCCGCATCTTTCTGACCATTAATGTGTTTCTGTGTATTCTTCTCAAAATGGTTGAGACAGTCATACCATGCATGGTGTGGTTGCTAATGTTTATAATTTTACCTTCCACATAAAAATAAATACAATAAAGACAAAAAAAAAATCATATGATCCTTCTGAGTGTCAGTAGTAATAAGGTATGACTAACATTACTACACTCATACTGAAGACGTCCAGAATGGCTTCTGCAGGAGTCTAGAGGGAGTGCTGCATGCTTGTCAAAATGACTCCAGACATGGGGAGGTGGACAAAAACCCACCAACAATTTGGGTCCTTAGTCAAATTGTGTCTTTTGTGTCCATTCCCCCCCCACACCCACTTTTTTTAAGAAATAAAAATTAAACATACAAACAAACTAAGAACTCAGGGGAAATTAGTGAAATCTGTTATTTTTACACTTTTATTATGTTTATTGTATTTCAAACGACCTCAGTCATATTCCCATACCTCCACTGCCGACTTCATCATTACATTTTACTCAATGCTTTTCTCTCTTTTTTTATTGCACTAGTGGTTTTAATTGATCCGGAGCTCAAAATGTAGAAGGTTAGAGAGGATGAGGGAAGCACATGCAGTAAATGGCCTGGGGTTGGGAATCGAACATGAGACGGCTGTATCAAGGACTGTAGCCTCCATAGGGTGCATTTGCTCTACATAAGGAAACATAAGGACACTGATAATCATGAACAGAAAGGAAAGGGCTGCAGAATAAAAAGACAATTGCACCACCATTTTTGCCTTAAATAACGAGGCTTTATTTTTATTTTTCTATTTAGTACTCTACATAATTAGGCTAGATAGCTCTGAAACACATAGTTAAATTTTGTTGTTTCTCTGGTGAAACCAGGAGATCAATGTTTACACTGTGTTTACACTTCAGTACGTGACTAAATGCAATTATCATTTACTATTTGACAGTACAGTGGCAACGCTGAATGAGACTGGGTTGGTGAAGTATGTTTTATTTTAAGAGTAATATCTGCTTATGTTTGACGTTATTGATGATTTATTTTTTCCAAAAATGACTGATCAATTTATTTATTATCATAAGCATCCCATAACATGATAATAAAACACTTTTGTGGCACGTGCACATCAGGACAGTCTACTGCTGACAATGCTGTGCTGCATAGGACTCTAGCCAAGTGTAAAATTAATGTTAACATGGTTTTCCTTTGTTTTGATACGAGTCATTAACAAAATGACTGGCAACATATTTTAATGTGATTCAAGTTAATCATGAGCAGACAAAACATACAGAAAAAAGGTATTATTATAAAACAATGCTTTGTGAACTTCTTTGTCATAAAATGTGATCATTTTCTCTATCAATGTCATTATGAAGCATGAAAAACCCTGAGACAAAGCCCATGTTTGTTAGATCAACAACATCGTATGCACAGACAAATGGATTAGCAGGCTGTAAGCATACAAATAGGCTCTGATTTAAAAATCTGTCCACACAAAATATGACAACGAGGTCTGCTGAAGGAGTGGCTGACAAAATCACAAATATTAGACCAATGGCATGCATCTGAGCTGGGTTTTTGTGAGAGCATTTGAAAAGGTATGGCTTGGCAACCTGAAAACCCTATCTGAAATTCTTCCAGGAAATCCAAAAGTTTTACAGTTGGAAACGTAAAACGAGGGAAATAGTATGCTTCAAGGTTAGAGTGACCTGTTGTTGTTATGGCATCATAAAACATCATAAAACTTTGATAAGACTAAGCCTTGGCTTTAAATTTTTAGCAACAGTTCGAATCAAAGGAAAACTCAGGTCTGGTCTGTGTTCACAAAGAGGGCTTATTAGTTTGTTTTTATACACAGCAAAACACACGGCTGCAGAAGGAGAAACGGCTGCACAAAGGCGTCAAGATGTAGGGGATAAAAACTTTATATTCAGACAAAATAAAAAGCCACAGCAATAGTATGATGTTCAAAACAGAAACAAAAAAACAAACCGGGTTGCAAAAGAAACGGAGGAGCACCAAAGAAGAACTGAAGAGAAGATGACAATGTGGCAAAGGTGGAGCTAGATCCCCAGAAGTGCAGGGATTGTTTTTCTGTTGTGCGAAGAAATGCTATGTCTAGTAGCAAGACAAAAGTACAAGAAGGAACAATAGGGGAGGAGTGGCACTCTAATATTGATTGGTAACATTCTTGAACAGCTGCAATGAGCTATTTATAGATTTGATATAATATATGATTAAGATGGACATTTAGGCACAGACAAAGAGATTTGTGTTGCATATGTCTGGTGATTACTTGGCATAAAAAATGAATGGCTAAATTGAAACTGAACACTGCAAGTGCTGTGTGCTAAAGAGGCTCATAACGGAAAATCCAGGGCCTAGAGTCATTGAGTAGAAATTTTCCAGGCACATACTAAAGGGATGACTTTGATTTTTTTTTTTAAGTAGCATTTAGAAATCCTGTCACAGAACATAGATGATATAGATGATATATGTATCAAGTCAGAAGGACTTTCTCGGTAAAGACCAACAGCATTTTCATGAGAACCAAACAAAAATTTGCTCTCTTTCTACTTTCATTTTAATTAAAATGGCTGTTTCTCATCTGGGTGCAAGGCTGACAGCATGTCTTTTTTTTTTACTACCAGTGTACTCAAAGTAGTTGTGAGTCAATAAAAAGCGATTTTATTCATTGCGCAGGAAAAGAACAAACAAGGCCTGGACAAGTCATGAGCCTTATATCACTAGTCATTCAACAAAATTCACATTTTGTGTTCAGATGAAAATATATGGTAAAATATTCGCCTGGCTTTTCAAAATTAGAGAACAAAAAAAAAGTCATTTGTGAGATTAAGTTTGCCTTTAGATTGTATGTAATGAAATTTTAAGCAGTTGTGAATGAATTTGTTCAATTAAAAATAAAATTGTGTATGAGAGTAATTTCAAGTCATTTTTATACAATAAAGTTATTTTTTAATGAATAGAAAACAAAAAAATAACCTGACTTATGTACCAAGTTAGCAAATTTAGAAATATGGTCCAGAAATCTCACCTGATAGCACACATTTCTCTGAATAGCTGTAGCTGTCAATGCTTGTGTAACATCACTGCGTTTCTGCAGTATGCCTTTAGCTGCATAGTGTGCATGATTTGACCTTCTGGCAACATTTGCCCTTTTGAAATGGCTTTCTGCTGTGCAGGATATCCTGAGAAGGTTAGGTATGCCTGATGGGCTATGGTGGAGTAGTATGATAGATAACAGCGCCATGAATGCCCGTCACAGAACAAGATTTTTTTGTATGGGTGATTTACATGGCCCTATTGCGTCCCTAGAGCTTTTTGAATCTTGCAGAATAATGAAACTGACAGTTCTCATTCGTTTGCTACTCTGTGTAAAAAGAGCTTATGCAATGCACAAGTCTGTGAGCAACAGTCATATAATCCCTTGAGGAAATACCATACAGAGTTCAGTTGTGTCTGGTACCTCATGGCATGGGCAGAAAATAGAATGACGGTTATTGGAAAACTACATACCAACTGCTGAAAAAGAATGGAAAATAAATGTCACACTCTTGATATAAGTACATAAATATAAACCACTTTAGGGTACAAAGATAGAAATAATTAATTCAAATAATCATTTGTGTGCCTTCTGCTGGAAAATACTAGATTGTTTCTAATTTAAATGCAACATAATTAATGATTAGTAAGATGATAATACATCTAAACCACTTTGTGTGGTAAAAGACCTGAAGAACTTCCTCATCAAATGCTAATTCTAACAATCAAAAATTGTAGTTCTGTATTTTTACATAAATACAATATTTTATACTGTTGTTATGAAAGGCTCATGTGTTAAATATTGAAATAAGGTGAGCAGTTATTAAATATGAATACTATTCATATTAATACATTCAGCTCAGAACCCAAAAGTGCTTCAACAATATATTGAAGAAATCTAAACCTCATTGTTTTCACAAAAAGAATAACAGTTTCACAAATGATAAATTGTGTTTAAGAAGGAGCTGTGAAAGATGATAGATTATTCATAGTTTGAGCTTTATGTACTCAATTTATTTTCTGTGTATTCAATTTATAATTATTTCATCGTTATATTGTCATAATGATGATTACGAAATTATGAGTTTTTGATGTCCATAAATGAAGGTTTCACACATCACAAACTGTGTTTTTCTTAATCTTTTTTTTTTAATCAGATGCAAACTTCAGCATTATTTTTAATGTTTGTTTCAAAAATTAAAGTTGTAGCGAAGAGTAAAGTGTGTTTCAAAAAACATCTTCATGAGCAGGCAATCTTTTGACATGCAAAATACTGAATGTTTTAGATTTTGAACTACAAAAAGAAAAATATTAATCAGAGGCTAACTTCAGCACTGGTGTATGCAAATATTTATTTACAGTCCCTACAAATGTTTTTTGGACTACTATCAAGAATGGGAGTCTAGCTAATTGTGTTTTTAGTCTATTTCTGTGCCACAGTGCTGCTGCACAAACTAAAAGTGCTGGAAGCAACTTCAGTACAAATTTATCCAAACACAGCCATGCTAACTACAATTTCTTTATAAGGAAAGACTTTCAGATGACAAATACCGTTATGTTTTACTGTCACAGTACCTTGTTGCTTGAGTTGTTGATAATAAGACCATTTACATTTTGTCTGTTGCCTAACTCATTTGTTCCCTCTCACATTTCGGTGTTATCAACTTGATAAGATCACCCCTTCAGGAAAGACATTCTGTTCACATTATCTTCATTCATTATTATGAATTATTAATTATTTCTCATCACATATGTAAAAGGCCAGGGTTACTTGACGAGTATAGCTTACCCGTTAAAAGATCCAAGCTTGAGGTCCTAAGGTAATGTCAAATTAAAATCTGATTATTTTGCTGCTAAAATAAATCAATATTAAAGTAGAAACAGATTTAAAATTATATCAAACAACAACAGGAATAAGGCTTTTAAAATATGCAATTTTCTTCAAGTTTATAAGATTTTAAAAACAGTATGTTTATTATTTCTGCCCGTCATTGGATATCCATTGATGTTCATATTTATATCTGTACACTGAGTTCTTGAAACCAAAAGTCAAATTCCTTGTTTGTGAACACAATCTTGGTCAATAAAGTGGATTCCAAGTCTGATATCTTATGTCAGTTTTTTTTTTCTTTCTGCTCTCCTCTTAGCCTTAGACAGCATTACATAAACATAATGTCCAAAACGCAAAAAAGTTCACCACTATTTCTGCCATTGTCCTTGTAAACATTATGCTCTTAAACTTAAAGAATCACAGTAATTGTTTTCCCTTTAACTCCTCCTTTCTTTTTCTACCTCTGTTTGTAAAGTGCTGTATTTACAACAAATTCTGAAATTCAGATGTAAGGTTGACATATTTGTTCTATTTTCAGATAAACTTTCTTTAAGTGCACAGAGTAATTCTTAGCATGTTGAATAGTTATGTGTATACTAAGAGATCACAGAGGCATTTCAATCAGGTTTATACATAATTCATTGTAGGATGAATAACGAGGGCATCCACTAACTCAGTCCGCGCCTTTCAATTATTAAAATCTAAGCACCAAAGGTTTAAAAGGACCATGTCAACAAATTTGCTTAAATACTTGGAGAGGTTTCATGAAAAAAAAGAAGATAATCACAGACAGATTTTTAAAGAAATTTGCTCTTTTTTTTTTTTTTTTTTTTTACAATATGTCCCATTTTTATTTATCATTTGCCTTAAATGGATAACCTCCAAACATAGTTAATGTTCAGGAAGGGTGAGCAGGTCAAGCACTCGTACCACAGAGTCTACCTGACTGGTTACTCTCACTTGACCTTCACAGAATATATTAAGCTGCATGACTTGACTTGAAAGTCAAGGACTCTGGGGCTCAGGAGGAATCAGTCTGTCTTCATAATACTGGGAGCTTGCAGCCTCTGCCATAAAGAAAATAAAGACTACAGGATACAAGAACCTTACTCATTTTATAGAGAAAAGATAAAATATCGCATGAGATCAAGGATAATATAAGCCCAGTACAAGCCGTGATACGACGGACTTGGATGGGTTGCAAAAGTGCATAATCTAGGCTAGTGGTTTGGAAGATTTAACTCAGAGAGACCACAGATTTATAAATGTTTAAAGCAACACAACCACCTTCTCTGAGCTAGAGATCTTACTTGTTTAATATATTTTTTCTCAGATATGGTTGACAGAAGGACACAGGATGAAGGAGATGCATCTAAATGTTTCAATTAAAGTCATTCTGTTAAGCCCAAAATCACATATGACTCTGGCAGATTCAAATTTTAAGTTATGCTCATTGAGCCATGAAGTTTGTTTTTGATAGGAAAAGAGACAGGCATCTCTCAATAAATAAGCAAATGATGGAAAAGGACAATCACTAAAAATAATAGTCTATTTAGATTTCATCCAAAATGGCATGTGTAGAATTACGCATAGCCAATTTTGCAAGTTCCCACTGATATTTTGACCTTCAAGGTTGAAAGCCCCCCCCTTACCATGGCCTTAATAATTTGCTCAGACTCAAGTCATGACGCTGGCTGGGATACTCCAAAATATTACTTCCAGTCAGAAGAAATATGTTGGCATACCTGCCAGGGGTATGAATAATTTTGCTCTTAAATGTAACGCAGATTTTTATAACTGGTTTACATTTTGAGAAAAAAAAAAAAACATTTCTGAAGAACCAACTTACCTGTTTTTTCAAAGTTGTGCTTGATATTGTCCTCCTTGCACATGATGTCTGCGTGCCCTCCAATGCTAACATTAACTCCATATTCATCGAGAATCTTCCCGTCGTTGAACTTGTTGTGGAGCTGGTTGGGTGTGGAGTTAAGCGAGTGTCCAACTCCATCCTCTTCATCGCAATCGTAATCATCAAGAATGGGAGTCTCGCGAATTGGCATTCCAATGACAGAGCTGCCATGCTGGTGAGTGCCCCGGGAGCCTCGGTAACTGTCACGGCCCTGCGGACCCAGCAGGACGGAGGGGATGTAGTGGATCTCGTGGGTGGCTTCTGTGCTGGCGCTTTTTTGCGGAATCCGGCGACGCTTGCACCATCGATGACGGGTATACAGGACCAGGGTGAAGAGGAGAATTAGGAGGAGAAGGGCAATGAGTCCCCCCTGAAAAACAATAGGGGAAAACACAAAATGTGAGGAAAAAAATTAAAAAATCTAAACACTGAAGGGGAGAAAGCTTCAGGAAAAAATATGTTTTAGTTTCATATGGTAACCAGAAATACTAAACTGACCTAAAAAGACCATCTGAATTCCTATTGTAGCAACCACAATTACTGTCCACAAATGCTGTTTAAATATCAGATTTGTAAGATTCAGAGAAGTTTAATTAAGAATCATTCAGATTACAGTGACGGTTGAGGGTAGGGTGTAAGTTAATTCCTGGTTATAAGTTTATATTTACAGCAACTCAGACATGAATATTCAACAAATGTAGGCCTTTCTTATGTCACAGACACGTTTGGGCTTTTTCTATTGGATGATGCTAGGGGTCATTGGTTGAGAAGTGGAATACCCCAATTTTAGTCCAGTTGCCAGTACAATTAGCATGTGATCATGAGGAACATTTATATTAATATTGATGGTGTTTATCAAGTGCATTTGAGCCTCAAGGTTTCATTTTGTTATGTGGATGACATAAATCCACAACAAATTCAAACTTGTGCCCCAATTCTTGTTTTCAAAATTCATTGAAATTGTATGCAATGCTTTGTTCACTCCAAAAAATAATGTGTTCAAATGTGTATTTAAGTCCAGAATTATTTGTGTCCAGTATAGGTGTATGTCAACTTCTGACTTCTAGAGTACATAAGACTTGTACTGATCAAAAAGCTCTTAATAACCTTTATTCTTAAAAAAAAAGAACTGAATTGATTGTCATCGGCAGGAATATGTTACATATCCACAAACAGGAACATTAATCCAGTTTTGCAGTTGTGATATGAAGAGTAATCTGGTAAGCTCAATTAAAAGCTTTTTTTTTTTTTATGAACACGTTAACGTCATTGTAATACAATGAGAGCAATCAAAGATGACAAATATTTGTGAACCATTTTCGAAAAAAAAAAAAAAATAAAATAAGAATGACACGGACCATCATGCTCCGTGTCATTCTTATTTTGACACAGATATCTCAAAAAAAAGAATGACAATGATGATGTTATCAAGTAATTACAAGATACTTTTTCTGCACATGCAAAGCAGAGTTATTCTGCAAAATATATAATAGCTTTGGTACTTTAAATCAGCTATTTCTTAATGTTTACTCATGTACTTTTTCATTGGAGTACATAATCTCATGAGCCTAAGAAAAGTATTCCCATCCATCAAATGTTACATTCACACACTTCTAAGTTTTTTATTGTGATGTTAAATGACAGGCCAACACAAATCAGGAGCATAATCTAGAAAGGGAAAGGGAGAAGATTTTAAAAACTGCAAAAATAAAATCTAAAAAAAAAATAATTGTTTGTATTCAGCCTCATCTAAGCTAGTGCCCTGAACAACAACAACAACAACAAAAAAAAATCCAGAGAAACCAATTACCTTCGGATTCATCTAACAGTCTATACCAGTGTGTACAATTATCTCTGTATAAAAAAAAAGTCTGTGAAGGGCTCAGAGGCAAAAGAACATTAGGAATAAACAGCATCATGAATACCAAGGACCACACCAGAACCATCAGGAATAAAGTTGATATATTTGTTATTATTTATTCCTTCAACAAATGTCATCACCTAGAGGCAAAATGATATGCATGTAGTGCATAAAGGCCCAACAAAACCACATTGAACCTTATTGCTGTAACTTAACATGTAAAAAGGTCAAATGAATCTAAACACTAACCCTAAACATTGACTGCACATACAACCCCTTAAAATGCAAGGATTTAAGCAATGAAGGGGTTGTCCTAGTCCTTGGAGTATTTCTACTCCCAATAGAGAATAGCGAGGCAGAAATGAATGTCTTTGTAACAGTGCTATATCCAGGAGGTTTTTTTTTTTTTTTTTTGTCACACACTGTTGCTCAGCAATTGCTTGTCTGCTTTGCCCTTTCTTTCTTCTCTAAGCCCAGACTTTAGCCCTGTAGATTCACCAGGGAGCATCACATTTCTCCATGGTTCATTCAATATGTGGCCATCACAGAAACATCAAACACCCCACCATACATGCAGTGGTTAGAAAATAAATCTATATTCAAAGACCGAGTGGTGGAAGGGGAGAGAGGGCAAGACTTATTCTTTGATTTTTCACAATGGCATCCAACGGGTGTGACGTGATATTGGATTCTGCAAGACAAGGCAACCTAGAGATTTATTTTTAATGTCAGGCTGAAAAAGCGAACGTCAGCACGTTTGCAGCCATACATTTAACATTGGAGCTGTGTTTATAAAATGATACGTGCACATGCATGCGAGAAAAAGGCCGGACACGGGAAACACATATGCATGCGTGCATCAGCTCTTGGCTACTCTACATCAAAGCAGAATAATAAATACAAACTGCAAGGGTTCATTCATCACAACATTTAAAATTCCATCACCATGAGGAAAAACAAACCCCTTTCAAATTATAGCTCGTGCGCTCCTAGGTGTTCATAAATCAAATATGCTGAGAGGTGAGGCAGTACAGAGAGGACTTGTGCTACGGACAAACTTGTCCATTAATCTCCAGCAGGACAGCAGCTCTTCTGGTATGCAGTCACCAAAACTCTCCTTGCACTCTGTATGTCTTCATTAGTTTTCTTTAAAACAACAAACGCATAAAAGCACAGAGGCCTATAGTATCTTTTGGTAAAACAGTGATGTAATAGATCATCACTGTATGCCTCTAGATTACAATAAAAGATACAAATTTATGATTTTGTTTTATATTGGTGTTTTTTTTGTACTCAGTAATGCATAATGTGCCTGATCTCAATGGAAACTATGTGATGTAACCCTGACTTTAGGATACAATGGTACATGGTGGAGTTAGACGACATATTTAATCTGCATCTGTCAGATCCAGATCGACAAGTCAACCATTAACTTATTGTGTTTCAGAAAATATTACACTGCCAACAGATAATTTGTCACTGAATTTGTCACATAAACAATAAACATTATTGTTTATGGCGATAAACAATAATGTATTTTTGAGACCAAAAGTCCATAATAATGCTAGTAGATTCTCTCAAAGATCAATAAACCTATTCCTAAATAGCATTTAACTCTGGGACTGGAAGACATTTTAAATGTCCAAAATAAATAAACAAAACAAAGGCAAAATAAAATGGATTGTGAAGTCTCTGTAAACAAACTTGCCCTTCAAAATATATTGGTCATTAGGCGCAGAGAGGAAAACAGCCGATACTGTCGGTTAGGACGTCTGAAAAAAGTAAAAGTGTAAAACTTACTACTGGGTATCAAATGTTTGCAGTGCTTTTTGAAATGCTGGTTTAAAGGGCAACATCAATTGAGCAAACTCTCATGGAGTGTATTAACACAGTTTGCTCTGGCCTTTTCGTATTTTGTATGTTGAGTAGACACCCCAGTGATTGTGGACTGTCAGCAAGACAAAGACAGGCCATTGGTGATAGTTTTTTGTTTGTTTGTTTGTTTGTTTGTTTTTTTCCCCCAAGCTGAGACATCTTCAACAGATGATTATGTTCTACCAGCAGCCTGGTAGGTAACTAATGTCAGAGTTCACTCTCCCTTATGGGCTCAACACACAGGAGGCGACGTCACCTCCTCTCCATTCATTTCCTATGGACTCGTGAAATTCGTCCATGTTTAATTTTGAGCTCGTACACATAGGCGTGCACATACAGGCTGACCTTGAGACAGGAAAGTTGAGAAATGTTCATGTATTGTCACTGTCATTGCTGGGGCGTTACATCCCATGTGTTAGGATCACGCCCAGAGGGACAAAAATTATCCTTTTTGTTGCCGTTTTGTAGAAAGAGAGAAGCAAAAAAAAAACAAACAAGCATGCAACTGGGAATTATATACTTCATTTTAATATATTGAGCTCATTTGAATTTATCAAGTGACCAACTAATGTATTGCCTATTGCAACAGCCCGACTGCTAATTGTAGGTATTTTTCAATTTTCGACATGGAGCATTAAAGCCTTCAACAGCCTCAATGTTTTTCTGACTTAACTCGACATCTAATATCAATTTTAACAATACAGAAAGATTCAAGGAATATGAATTATATACGTAAATTTGAAATATAAAAAAATGCAGTTCATCTTGAGAAGTGAAGTCGGTCACTCCCACATTTCTTCTCACGTCTAATGGCCAAAGTTAATCGCTTTAGGTGCATTTTATGAGAACATCAATACTGAGTATTTTAAGGAAACTTTAATCTTTCCACATTTAATTTGGTTGGCTTCTCGTTCTAAAAGTGAGAATGAGTTCCGGAAAGAACAAAATGCCTTTATTTGACATTCATGAGTTTTGGGGGTTTAACGGTCCGTTTTGGCCTTATTTAGAATAAATAAACATCAACATCATTACTTTTGTGGCATGTAATTTTGTGACAAGTGGTAAAGCCCCAGAAACATCCTTCCTGCTAAAGGCTGCTCGGTAATCCAGCAGTGAAAAAACATATTTCAAACCACTCTATAAATCATTTACAACTTTAGTAAATGGACTTTCTTTGCTTCGGTATCACTGGAAACCAAGTTAATACATAAAAGTATTTTTTGTTTTTTTTTAAACAGTTATTACTCTGATTGTAAACAGCTTTTTCATGTACTTCAGGAAAAAAAACAAAAAAAAACAGCAAGTTTTAGAAAGGTCTATATTTAGCAGTGACAATTTAGTCAAGATTGTTGTTCTTTACAAGTGATCTGATGACAGGTGCGTTAAGTGCAGACAAAAGGAAAAATATATTGTGGTGGAGAAAGTGTATCATCATCTAAATAGGTTTTTGAAAAAGGTGGAAAGATAAATCCCAAGCAGCAGGTGGTGAATCTGAGCTTCTTTACATTAATCTTCAACTGCTTCAAGTTTGGCAACTCAACAGAGTGTAACAGTTTGCACTTCTGAAGAATTTTTAAATTAAATCACTTTTGTTCTCAAGGCAATGGATAAATTTGCTCACATTAATCCACACAAAATATGCCTGATTTTACAAGCAATAGTCTCAAGTTTTGTTTCTTTGTGTCTATAACCATGCAAATTATGGATCAGAGATGCAAAACCACATATTATATATATATATATA